>NC_058407.1:165200513-165253538 GCF_002201575.2 Neomonachus schauinslandi | reverse complement strand
AAGAAGAAGAAGAAGAAGAAGAAGAAGAAGAAGAAGAAGAAGAAGAAGAAGAAGAAGAAGAAGAAGAAGAAGAAGAAGAAGGTACTTCTGCAAAGCTTGAAGAGTTGTCTCCTACATAGTTTAATCATTCTCCTGGGGCTTGTGTTTATACAATTAATTTGCTTAGAAACACTTTTTTTTGTTTTGTTGGCCAATAGGTTTTATCTAGAAATAGGGATGTTAATGAGAGAAGACAGGTTGTAGGTATCAGATTCAGAAATCCTATGTTCCATGGTTTTTATATCTATTTTATGCAACTGGCCTGTGATGCCTATCTTTATGCTGTGGCCCAAGGCCTGGTTGATAAAGCATCTCTAAGAGTTCACTCAAAGATAAGTAAGATAACACTGCATTGGGTGGGGCATAGTTCTCTGGTCCCAACACTTGTCCATAATAACTTCAGTTAAAAATGTCTCCAGACAAGTGTTTTGTGCTAGCCTGGACACTGCATATCTCATCTCTTTTCTGAGCCAATGGAGATGTGCAGACAGGAGACAAAAAACAAAGAGAAAACTAACAAAATTTCACTGTGTTTGATTTATGGATTTGTTCCACTCTGGGAGTCTCAAGAGGCATTCTTTTTGATAAGGGCCCTAACTGATTAGAAAGTAATGAACTATGGAAAAGAATCCAAAGATCCTGAGATAAGATCTCCATGAAGCTGGTAGGACTTGTGTGAAATGTCCTTTTGCTGTCAGCTACATAAAATGTGGTTGCCTCTCTCTTGTCATGTTCTTTACCTCCTAAGAGCCAGCACAGGGAGCTGAAGACACCAGCCAAATGAGCAGGCACACCTTTGTGCTTGGCAGTTATGTTACCTGTCTTAAGTAATGTTGCCAATATTAAGCCAAGGGACTGGGGTGTATGGTATTACCACCTTCCTAGGAGCGTAACTTATATTTCCTATACTTCTGCTAAGTGACTAAATCTAATCTAGTCACTGAGATCAAAGTATTCTCAGGTTACATTTGCCTCCCCTTGGGGTAGATTGGACATAAAGATTTCTGATGGGTGGGCGCCTGGGTGGCTCAGTTGGTTAAGAGTCTGCCTTCGGCTCAGGTCATGATCCCGGGGTCCTGGGATCGAGTCCCGCATCGGGCTCCCTGCTCCGTGGGGAGCCTCTCTCTCTCCCTGTCTCTCTGTATCTCATGAATAAATAAATCAAATCTTTAAAAAAAAGAAAAGATTTCTGATGGGCTCCAAAAACACACAAAATCACATTGTCTATCTTTTTTTTTTTCCCCCACATTGTCTATCTTTACCTCATGACTGTGTTGTTAGGTCACATCAGTGGAAATCTAGCTCAGAATCAGTCACCCCTGATTGATTGATAGTCATATATCAATCACCCCTAACTTCACCAGTTGCTCCATAGACAAGGCTATACTTTGGATCTGTGCTCTTATATCTACCTGGCAAGACAGCTTTTCATCCATCCAATTATTCAAAAAGGCTTCAACTTCATACTGAGTGAAATAGAAACTAAACCTCATCTTATTTGTTCTAATTCTTTATCCTACAGTATTTATATTGAAAAAATAGAATGCAGAAATAGTTCTAGTTTTTAGGGGCCTGGGGGCGGTAATCCCAGCAACACTTTTCATTTCAATATAATTGATAAACCTCTAGGCAGTCTCAGGGAGAGGGAGAGTGAGAAGGAGGGAAAGGGGGATGAAGGCAGTAGAGGGAGGAAGAAAGGAAGGTAAGAGAGAGAGAGAAAGCGAAATTATCCATACCACAAATAAAAGAGGTAATATCACTACAGATGCCACAGATAATAAAAGGGTATGTCAATAATTTCAGCAATTTAGGTTAGGGGCAATTCTCCAAAAAGCACTCAAGAATAAATAGATAACCTGAAGAGTCTTGTATCTATTATAGAAATGGAATTTGTAGTTTAAATCCTCCACACAAAGAAAACTCCAGGCCCAGATTGCAGCACTGGTAAATTCTGCCAAAAATTAAGGAGGAGATAATTCTAATTCAACACAAACTCTTCTAGAAAATTGAGGAGGGGGGAATGCCTCCCCATTCATTTGATGAGGCTTGCGTTATACTTACTTCAAATCCAGACAAAGACATCCCAAGAAAAGAAAGCTACATACCAATATCCCTTATGAACGTTGATGCAAAAATTCGAAACCAAATTTTAGCAAATTAAATTTAAAAACAAAAGTAATAAGACATCATGAGCAAGTGAAGTTTATCTCAGTAGTACAATTTTAGTTTAACATTAGTAAAGCAATCAAGATCAATTCACCATATCAACAGAGAAAAAAAAAAGGAAACTCATCTGAACATCTAAATAGATAGTGGAGGGGAAGCATTTAAAATACACAACTTATTCCACACTTAAAAATAAACAAACTTCGAGACAAACCATAAAAGACTCTTAATCATAGGAAACAAGGGTTGCTGGGGGTGGTGGGGTAGGGGGATGGGGTAAGTGGGTGATGGGCATTAAGGAGGGCACATGATATAATGAGCACTGGGTGTTATGTAAGACTGATGAATCACTGACCTCTAACTCTGAAACTAATAATACACTATATGTTAATTAATTGAATTTAAATTAAAAAATAAAATAAAATAAACAAACCTCTTAGCAATGTAGGAATAGAAGAGAACTTCCTCAATCAGATAAAAGGCCTCTAAAAAGAGGAACAGACAAGGACATGTTCTCTCATTACTTACACACGATATGTATTTGGGGTTGTAGCTGGTGCAATCAGGTGGAAAAAAAAAAACATTTTAAAAATGCACCCAGATTGGGGCGCCTGGGTGGCTCAGTTGGTTAAGCGACTGCCTTCGGCTCAGGTCATGATCCTGGAGTCCCGGGATCGAGTCCCGCATCTGGCTCCCTGCTCGGTAGGGAGTCTGCTTCTCCCTCTGACCCTCCCCCCTCTCATGCTCTCTGTCTCTCACTCTCTCTCTCTCAAATAAATAAATAAAATCTTTAAAAAAAAAAATGCGCCCAGATTGGAAGGCACAAGTTCAGACAACATGATAATCTATATAGACAATCCAATGGAATCTACAAAAAATGCTACTAGATCTAGAAAGTGCAAAGTTGCAGGATCTAAGATCAAAATATGAAGATAAACTGTATTTCTATGTGAGCGATCAGAAATTGAAATTAAAGAAGCAATAACATCTAAAATAGCACCGGGTGCCTGGGTGGCTCAGTTGGTTAAGCGACTGCCTTCGGCTCAGGTCATGATCCTGGAGTCCCGGGATCGAGTCCCACATCGGGCTCCCTGCTCAGCGGGGGCTCTGCTTCTCCCTCTGACCCTCTCCCCTCTCGTGCTCTCTGTCTCTCATTCTCTCTCTCAAATAAATAAATAAAATCTTTAAAAAAAAATAATAAAATAAAATAAATAAATAAAATAGCATCAAAGTATGAAATAATTAGGAATATATCACACCAAGTGTGCAAGGCCTGTACATTGACAACTATAAAATATTGCCATGAGAATTTAAAGAGGAAACAGATAAATGGAGAGTTATATCAGATAAAATCTAAAGCTATAAAACTTTTAGAACAAAACATAAGAAAAAATATTCTTAATTTTTCACCCCATATCTTAGGACACTAAAAGCATGATCCATTAAAAGAAAAAAAATAGACAAACTGGACTTCATAAAAACTGAAACCTTCTGCTCTTCCAAAGACACCAATGAAAATGTAAAGGCAAACCATGAAGTAGGGAAAATACTTGCCAATCAAACCTGTAATAATATATTATATATAATATATCACTATTAATATATAATATTAATATAAAATAATATAACACAAATATAAATATATAATATATTATATAATATACATATTATATATACTATACATATAGTATATATAGTAATATATATATTAAATAGCATTAGCCATTAGGGAAATATACATTAAACCATGATAAGATGCCTACTACATTGGTGAAAATGAAAAAAAATACTGACAATGTCAAGTGCTGAGGAGAACGTTGAGCAACGGGAATTCTCATACCCTGCTGGCGGGAATGTAAAACGGAAAAACTACATTGGAAAGCAGTTTGGCAGTTTCTTTAAAATTCAAACATACATTTACCATATGAACCAGCCAGTCCACTCCCAGGTATGAACCCAAGAGAAATAAAAGTACGTGTCCTTTCAAACACTTACACATGAAGATGCTGAGCAGCTTTATTTGTAATAGTTCAATGCTGGAAACAACCCAAACACCCACTCAGAGGTGAGTGAATAAATAGAAGGTGGTGTATCCTCACAGTGGAATACTATGCAGCAATAAACAAGAATGAGCTGCTGGGAAGGCGACACCATGGATAAATCAAAATAAGTGTGTTGAGTGAATCATGGTAGATGCAATGAGAGTAAAACTACCCAATAGTGAAAACATCACACCAATCAACTTGCGTTGTCCACACTTGCAAGGACTGACCATATTCCATTCTGAGGTCACGAGTGTTTTTTTTTTTTTTGAGGTTTTTATTTTTATTCCAGTTAGTTAACATACAATGTTACATTAGTTTCAGGTTTTCAACACAGTGATTCAACAATTCCATACAACACCTGGTGCTCATCACGACAGGTGGGCTCCTTAATGCCCGTCACCTATTTCACCCATCCCCCACCCCTTGCCCCTCTGGTCACCATCAGTGTTCAGGGTCTGAGCTAATGAGTGTTTAAAAAACAAACAAAGAAGCTAAATTTGTGTTAATCTGGAAAGCCATCCACCCGGCTCTGAACCTTTGAGCCAGCTGGATGAGTCCATGCATCCTAGCTCCTGCCAGGTGACCAAGCTGAACCTCCCAAAGCTGCAAAGCCGCTCGTGGCTACTGCATGGACTGGGCCTCCCTTTCCGATGCCCTACTCTCCCCCAAACCCTATTGCCACCGCCTTCCACTCTGAGCTCCTGGAGTTGCAGCCCTGTCTTCCCTCTGGCTTCTGGCTCTGAAATTTGCTTTTGCCCTTGGTTTCTCCCAGCATGGGATGCAAACAGACCTCAACCCATCTGAGCTGGCTTACCTCTCTGCTTCCCTTGTTACCAGGTTCCTGATCCTGACCCCTACCGTGCAGAGAAAGCCGGCACTGGGTCTCCTGTGATATTGGGCAGATAATTAGTTATGAGTGCGTGCACGTTTCATCTAAGTTTGTGTTGTCTATCAGGTTATGTGAAATATATATGTTCATTTTCATGCCTACTTAACACAAAAGTCCCTACCTCTGGGGGTAATGTGCCATTTTATCAGTAGTTTTCCATCAAGTGAAGATCATAACATCCTAATATTCTCAGCTCTGTTCCTCAGTTCCCCAGGGAATCCCCTTTCTCAGGTATTAATCTTGGCAGCCGTGCTCATTAATATGATAAGGCTCTCTGGTTTTAAACAGCTCTTCAGACCCAAACGGGCCATAATTGAATGGAAGATTTAATTGTTTTTTTCTCAGCAAACAATCAGGCCAGGAGAGCAAGGACACTGCAGACAAAACACCACCGTTCGATTCCGGAATGAAAGGCGTGCATTCCATTCACTAATAGGCAGAAATGTCACTGGATTTCAGACAGTATGACTCGGGGCTCAGTTCGGAGGAGAGCACTCTTGAATGCTCCCTTCTGGCCGGCAGACAGCTCAGCTGCGTGGCTCTCTTTTCCCCTGTCACTCCTGTTGATTTGCCTTCAAGGTGGTCATTCAGAAGGAAAGAAGAGGCCACTGTTTGCCATTTCAGGCCCAGAGATTTCACTGCGACCCCCATCCAGGGGCAACTTTCAGCTGCACGGCTCAGCCCGGAGGCTCCAGCAAATGTGCGACACACCATGCACCCGAGTGTCATCTTTTGTTCACGTTAAGTAAGATCATCTCACAGAGAGATAATAACTGCTTCCCCCTCCCACCCCAGAAAAAATCCCACAGCCAGGGGCATGGGTCTGATGCATCAGCGGCTGGCCCTGGATCAGCCAATTCCATATTTCACTATATGTCAACTTGGTAAATCATGTTTTTAAGCTTATTGACAGTTGGCATCTACTCTGCCTTATTACCTTCATCTGACTGCTCTGTCCCTCTGCTGGCTGTCTGCATTCTAGCTGGAAAACTTTGTAAACCCTGAATTTTCAACTTTTTTTGTTGTTCTCAGACAATGGGCGTGTCTATGTACTGTATAGATCATGTTCGCTGCCATTTTGAGGGACTTAGAATCATAGAACAAGTTTATAATCTGGTTTCAGGAGAGGCGTGGCTCTTGAGCAGGGAGCAGAATGTAAGACTGGACACGTTTCTAGCTATGCTGGAACCTCTCCATATCTGGAGAGGAAAGGACATCCCAGAACATCACAAGTGCTTAGGTCCACGGTAGGAGTCAAAACATGTCTTAAAGCCAAGTGACTCTGATTTTGGAATGAACCATGCCCAGATTCACTCCCACTATGATCATTAATGAAAATAAGTTCAATTGCCCTTCTGCAGTCTGGTAGAGATTGCTAGAAGTTTATACAAAGTTTGTACATTGCTGGAAAGCCAATACCCCTTCCTTCATGGACATATTATTCAGAGTCCATGCAGGAAAGCAATTACAATTCTATAACTAGTCACTGTTGATATTCATAACTTTCCTCTTCGCTACCATTCTGTGCTCCCTTTATCTTCAGTCAGATCCCAAATTGGGTCAGGGTTCTTGACCTTGTGTGGTGATGTGAACCTCCGTCCCCGAAGGGTCTGAATATTGAGTGGCCCTGTCCTTATTGATTGGTATAGCTTTCCATTGCGCATGGAACCAAGAAATGCCTGCTCCAGAGAATCCCATTTGAAGCATCATCTGGAATGTCACTATTATGTAGCTGCAACCCTAAATAATTGAGATCTATCACTTCAGTCAACAGAATAGCAGCCTTCTTTGTCTATTGGATCAATGGCATAAAGATTCCAAAATGGGGGCACCTGGGTGGCTCGGTCAGTTGGGCATCTGTCTTTGGCTTGGGTCGTGATCCTGGGGTCTTGGGATCGAGCCCTGTGTCGGGCTCCCTGCTCAGTGGGGAGTCTGTTTATTCCCTTCCCTCTGCCCCTCTGGCCACTTGTACTCTCCCTCTCTCTCAAATAAATAAAATCTTAAAAAAAAAAAAAATCCCAAAATGGCCAGGTGGTAGGTTAAACTTCCTACTTAATGGAACCTTAAGTGTATACTTTTTTGGAAGCCTTAGAATTAAGCCTAGAATGGCAAGGATGGGAAGCAAATATTTGCAAGTTGGTCATCTGGTATGTTAATTCCCAGACCCTTATTTCTCTCCGCACCATACATTGGTCACTTCTTGAAAGTATACTCAACATCAGGTTTTCAGAGTTCTTCCTCCCAAATGGAACTATAATCAACTCCTAAGTAAGCTGTTTCCCCATCTATCTGACCAACTGCTTCAGTGTAATGTGATACATGGTAAGACTAGTAAATTCCATGGGCATGAATCCATTGTCACACTTCTTTTGCTGTGAAATAGGTTCTTTCATCAGCAGCAATGTTGTATGACACACAGTGACTGAGAATAAGGCATTTAATAAGTTTTTATGGCACAAGCATTGAAAGAATGTATGTATCATAATATATGTATCCTAGTATGAACAAATCACTGCCTTCTTCATGCCAGAAGGAGACTGGAGAAGTTAATTCATCACCAAGTAGCTGTCCCGTCACCCTGGACGAAGGCACTGAAGCAGGGCTCAGCTGTGGGAAGCTTATGCCCTCAGACTGCATTGGTGAGCCAGTACATAGCCTTTGTCTATGTCCTTGTGGGAACTTCGTACACGTGACTGATATCTACAGAATGTGTCATCTTGTCCATGTGATTATTGAGAATCTCCTCTGCAGTGCACAGCCTTTGCTTAGCATTAACACGGAATACAAATATGCTGACACACTGTGCTCATCCAATACCTCTTGTCCAGACTTTTTGTTGCCATTCTGCCAGTTCTGTGCTTTCTGATTCCTGACCAACCAGCCAGACACTTAGCTACTGCACATGAATCAGGATATATCCAAATTACTGATCGCTCAGTCCAATCAAAGTGGACAAACAACCGCCCAAAGTTTTGCCATTGGGGCAGATTTGCCTTTATTGGTATCTTTCCAGAATATTCCTGATCAGAGCTGTAACACCACAGCAGTTCATTTCAGATTGGTGGCAACACACTGTGAGAGCAATCTGTGAACCAGATCCAGGCTTTTTTTTTTTTTTTTTTTTTGGTTTTCAGTAAACCAGTCATCTTTGAGGCCACAGATGCGGATTGAGGGAAAGGAGTCTCCGTAGCGAGAATAGATGAAGTAGGAATCTGGGCCTCCTGTTCATGCATCTTACCTCCCTTTCAGACCTGCTTAACCCTGAGCTCTTTCATAACATTAGAACTTGAAGAGAGATGGTTGCTGTGCATATCCAAAGGTGGTGAGTCAGTTAATAGCCAGTTCGTAGTTGGTAGAGTAACAGATGCTTTGGTGCTCTGCCCGGATCTTGACACTCATCATTCCGGTACACGCCAGTAATGTTCTGCTACAGTCATCAGCAATTCTCTATTTGAGGGCTTTCTGGGCACATGTCAGGCCAGCGTGCATAGCAGTTAACAGCCCTGCGAAAGGCTCTCAGCCAATGATAAATGGGAGGTGGAGAGTCAGTATACCAGCTTCCTCATCCCTTAGGTAGGATGTTCCAAACAGTCTCCCAAGGGTCTCCAGTGGGATTAACCACTGTGAGTTGCTCACAGTTCAAAACTCATGCATGTGCCCATATTCCTTTCTTTCTCTTCCCTGACTCATATCCACATTTCTTTTCTTGACCAGGGCTTTTCTTGACCCTGGTCAAGAAAAGATGGGATCATCTTTCACACAAACCCTGTGTATTCAAATCTTGTCTCCAGGCGTGCTTCCGGGGAGAACCCAGGCCATGACAGACAGCTCAGATGGCACATAACTTGATGTCAGGTGCTCAGGTTCTTTTCAGAAAGAATCATGAGTTTATCTCAAGAAAAGAATATGTATATGTGAAAGAACCCATGACTTAGCTCCAAAACCTGTATCTGTACACAGCTAGGAGACTACACTTCCCATCTCCCTTGAAGCTCAGTGGGGAAATGAATCTGAATTCCAGTCAATAGGATGTGAGCAGAAGAATGTTTGCTACTTTTTAGGAGCCTAACTCATAAGCAACAACAATTCCCATGAGTGCTCAGCATGCTCTATTTCCCTTCAGGCTAGCTGCGGTGGCAGCACCTGATTTGGCACTGGGAAGCACATGATGAAGCTAAGAGACTTGTTAGCCTGGGTGCCTGAGTGACCATATGGAACACTCCCTTCCCCAGCTTTCTGGGAACGGTACTAAACTGGTATGTGGATGAGTAAGTCCTTGAGCCAATCAAAGCATAGGTATTATTCTACCTTCACCAATATATATAAACCTCAAAATATATAAACCTCAGAATTATTATTTTAAATAGAAAAGATGAGAAACAAAAAATAATGAGAAGTTTCGGAGAAAATCAAATCACTAAAGTAAGCTTGATTTTGTTATTCTAAACCCCTAATTTTCTCCACATCAAAGGCTGCTCAAAAACAGAACAAAAAAGAGAAAATGAACAAATCTACATAAGTTCATCAAACTTACACCCCACCAGGGCCAACTGGTCACCCCAGAGTTATGCAGAATCATTTTGCTCTCTCTTAGAACAACTTCACATGCCATGTAACTTTTGCCCACTTCACCAAGGGAGAAATCTTTGTTCTTTCCTTGAATATTTTCTACTCAATTTGCATTCCTGTTAGGAAAATGCCTTTTCCAGCCATCTATAGAGGGTCTCCAAATATTCCACTCCCTCATTTCCCCACTGGGCTGCCCACACCACTGAGAGATTCAAATCACAGGTTGGAACTCTCTCATTAAACAAATGGATTAAAGACAGAATAAATGGAAGTTCCAATTCTTGTAACTGTGAAATAGATTTTATCTGATTAAATTTCATGCAGAAAACGATGAAACTGGGACAAACAAAACAAAACAAAAAAGCAAAGAACGACATTTCTGTTGGCACTGGAGAATGATCAAAAGCAGGCAGAAATTGGAATGGATTCAACACTTGAATGAAAGAAAATGCACTGGGTGAGAGCTATGTTTATATAGCTTTGCCCCTGAGTGCTACCCCAGTATGCTCAATGTAGGTTGCCTAGAACTCAAACAACAATATATAGCCTTTCAGCCTGAAGTATCAGGGGGAAGAATTTGGGGCTTCCAGAGCAGTTGAAAATTTAGGGAGAGGAGAATGTTTAAAAGGAAGGATCTACAGAAAGAGAAGTCCCCAAATTTACATGTAAACTCCCCTCAAATTCTTGATATCATCTGAATTACATATATGTGAGGGGGGAACAGTGTTGCCAAGACACTCAGAGAGCAAAAACTGGAAAGTTGAAAAACTTGAGCAGAGATTTCAGCTGTGACCTACATGAGGAGTGACAGAGTTCAGAGTTTGAATCCCATCAAGTTACAGAGTATTGGGAAACACATCAGGTTTCTACTGATTTCTAAGGGCAATGCCTTAATGACTATTTCCCAGAACCAAAGATTCAGCCAAAGACTAAAAAAACCTAAAACTGACCCACAGTAAACAAAGGATGAAACAAAACATCCACAAGTTCAAGTTAACTAGCTTGCAATTAGATCACTCACTAGAGCAAAAACCAACTCATCCAAGGAAGATGAGTTTCTGCAACACCTACAATGTCCAGTACACAATAAACAATTATTGGATGTGGGAAGAACAGTGCAATGTGATCCATAGTCAATAGACTAAGACCATAGATAACTATGTTGTTATTAACAAACAAGGACATTGAAGCAGTAATTAAATATATGATCAAGAATATAAAGTAAAAGATAATTATAATTGGTGAACATAAGAGGAATACCAACAGAAAAAAATAGGAACTATAAAAAAAGAACCAAAATTAAATTCTAGAACTTTAAAAAATAACATTTGAAATGAAAAATTCACTGGATGGGCTAAGTACCAGATTAGATACCATATAAGAAAGTCACTATGAACTTGAAAGAGAAAAAAAATTTGAGAAAAAGTTCAATAAGTTCTCAGAAATATATGGGATAATATAAAATACTCTAACATAGATGTAATTGCAGTCTCTGAAGAAGATATTTTTTTTAAAGACCAGAAAAATAATGAAGTAATTGTTGACTTCCCAAATTTTGGTGAAAACCATTAACTTACACATGCAAGAAACTCAGAGAACCTTCAGCAGGATAAATATAAAGAAAACCATAAGTAGGTCATCATAGTTACACTGCTGGAAACCAAAGAGAATAAAAGAAAAAATGTCTTCAAAGTAGCCAGAGAGACATGACACATGATATATGGGGGAACAATGATACTATTTATAAATGAATTCTCTTTTGGAACAATGGGGATCTGGAGACAATGGGATGTCTACCTAGAATTCTATATCTAGTAAAAATAGTCTTTGAATATGGATGCAAAATAAAGACATTTCAGATAAACACAATTTGAGAAAATTCATGGTCAGTAGACCTGAATTTAAAGAAATGCTAAAGACATTCCTTCAGCCTAAAAATAAGTGAAACCTGATAGAATTTAAATTCTATAGAAAAGAAAGAAGAACACCAGAAATGGTAGGTCGAGTCAGTCCTCATTATTCATGGATTCCATATTTGTGAATTCACTTATTTGATAAAATTTATGTGTGACCAAAAAACCGCTCCTTTTTGTGGCTGCTTTGTGGTCCTTCACGGACATGTGCAGTGATGGAAAATGTGAGTTGCCTGATGTGCATGTTCCCAGCTGCAGCAACACTGCTTTCTTGTTTCAGCTCTCATAGTGTAAACAAATGACCTTCTTATGTTTTACTTAGTGCTGCATTTTTCACATATCTGTGCTTTCTGTTGGTGATTTTGCTATTTAAAATGGCCCCTTCAGGGGACACCTGGGTGGCTCAGTCGGTTAAGCATTGGACTTTTGGTTTCAGCTTAGGTCATAATCTCACTGTTGTGGGATCAAGCCCCGCATCAGGCTCTGAGCTCAGTGTGGAGTCGGCTTCAGATTCTCTCTCCCTCTCCTTCTCACTGTCTCAAATAAATAAATAAAATCTTTTAAAAAATAACAACATAACATAACATAACATAACATAACATAACATAACATAACATAACGTAAAAGTGGCCCCTTTGGGGCGCCCGGTTGGCTTAGTTGGTTAAGTGTCCAACTCTTGATTTCATCTCGGGTCTATGATCTCAGGCTAATGAGATCTAGCCCTGAGTCGGGCTCCATGCTCAGTGGGGAGTCTGCTTTAGATTCTCTCTCTCTCTTCTTCCTTCCCTCCCTCCCTTTCCTTCTCTCTCTCTCACAAATAAATAAATAAATCTTTAAAATGGCCCCTTCAGTGTAGTGCTGAAGAGCTGTCTAGTGTTCTTAAGTGTAAGTGGGCTATGACATGAGAAAATGCATGCGTAGGTAAGCTTTATTCAGGTATGAGTTATAGCACTGTTGGCCATGAGTTCAATGTTAATGAATCAACAACATTCATTAACTAAGTTGTCTTTAAACATAAACACACATAAAACAAGGTTAGGTATTTTTTAAAGGTTTTATTTATTTATTTGTCAGAGAGAGAGAGCACACAAGCAGGGGGAGTGGCAAGCAGAGGAAGAAGCAGGCTTCCCACCGAGCAAGGAGCCCGATGCTGGACTCGATCCCAGGCAGACGCTTAACTGACTGTGCCACCCAGGTGTCCCCAAGGTTAGGTACTGATCACTTGATGAAAATGTTGTGACCAGAGTCTCGCAGGAATGTTACCCTGTATTTACCATAGAAATGACAGCTCAGTAGTCACTAACTCACTATTCATGGCATCTCAGTAGAACATTGCCATGAATAATGGAGTATCAGCTGTATATGGGAAGAGGAGTCAGTTGTTTCTTATTAGCTTCTTTAAAGACACATGACTATTTAGTACACAAGTATTAATACTGTTTTGTGGGTTTATAAAGTAAGTGGATGTAAAATACAAAACACAGGGAACAGTAAATGGAATTATATTATACTGTTGCAAGTTTCTTACATTTTATGTGAAGTGGTATAAAATTAAATCCAAGTAGACTATAATAAGGATGCATATTCTAATCCCTAGAGCAACCACTACAAAATTAATGTGAAAAAAATTACAGCTTAAGAGGCTATTAGTGAATTTAAATGGAATATTAAGAATATTTGATTAGTTCAAAGAGGTCAGGAGAGAAGGAACACAGGAACAAAAACCTGATGGGAGAAATATAAAACAGAGAGTGAAATGGTTGACCTAAGTACAACCATAGATCAGAATACACTAAATGTAAATACACAAAACACTCAGATTAAAACATAAAGAATGTCAGACTGGATTAAAAAATAAAAAAGGATGAGTGAATGCACAAACTATCTTGGAAAAATGGATCAAATGGGATTAGTGAATATGTTGTCCTTATTGGAAACCCCACTTTCAGTTGACACAGTGTGATGGTCTAACCCCATGTGTGGCTCCCAGAGTGGGCATATAACCTAAACCTGGGCAGTCGTAGCATAGTTTCCCCCATCTATAGTGACTGACTAAGAAACAGGAGTATTGCCCAAACTCTACTCTGTGGGTCACAGCTGACACTTTTGTGGGAATGCTAGGGAAGAGAAGCTCTTGTGCTCGCTTCGGTGGCACATATACTAAAATTGGGAAGAGAAGCTCTTTTCTCACAAAGTTCTAAGCTGATAAAATGCAGACGTTCATCTTCTGGTGGCCATCTCTGATATAATGATGAATGTAGCACAGTGTAATGATGAAAGGAGCACAGATAAAGCAGAACTGAAAAACATAAACACTTTTCTGATGTCATCATTTTAGCCATTTGGGTTCAGGCATGCCTGTAGCCATATACATTCTGTCTTTAAAACAAAACAAAACAAAACAAAACAAAACAAACCCTCTTCTGGTTTCTATTATTTTCAGCCAAAAGATATCTGATTAATGCAAGTAGCAAACCAATTATTTTCCAAATAATTGTGAATATTGGTTGAAATAAGATGTATCTATTAAATGTTTGGTTCTAATTTCTGACCCATTTTCTTGAACCCTGAGAAATCCTTGCAAACTCATAAACCAGAAATGATATAGAGAGCTGCCTTCAACTTATCACAATTGATGGATATTGTTCATGAAAACATTGTGCCCTCTGATTTCTACATGACATGTTAGTAGGCCCCCGAGGGTGTGCTCTCAACCATCCTCTATTCCCTCTGTGCTGCTCCCCTTAGAAGGATTCTTTACCTTTTCCCCAGATTATTTTTACTCAATGTCCATGACTATGTCTTTATGTATAGGAATATTAACTCCCTCTTCCCACATCATGGAAATACTGACTCTTTACATATACTGAATCTAGAGCTAGTTGGATTTCAAGTAGATCCCTCCTTGCTTATCTTTGATGTTTTGGGGGATTTGACACAATCAATAATTTGTATGATTAGAAAGGGGAATTATCCCCTAATCTTCATAAATTACCTTCCAAACAGTTGACTTTCTCACATATCTTTACTCTGTAATGAAAGAGTGAGTTTTTAGGGACTTGTAAAACTAACTTGTCTGTTTTTTAAGATCTTCCTCCAGAACTGTCTACTGTCACCAATATAGAGAACAAGTCTGATGCCAGCAGATTAATAAATGTACACCAATGTAGTCATGATATATTGATCAGCACTTACTCTGTACTCAATTCAAGCAGCTGTTGCGGGAGGTAAGAGCAAAATGGCTAAAGTGCTATTTGTTTATTCATACACCATGGTAAATTCTAAATAAATGTCCAATGGATTGAATTGAATATATGATGGAACAGACTTGTGTGCAGAGCAGTAGGCCTAATGAGGAGGCAGACAGAGTGGGGACAAGGGGGATAAAATTGAGGGCTTAAGGAATAGAATAAAGTAGGCACTTGCTCTCACACATTTACACGACCCTGAGAGTGGGCAGCTCGAAATTGAGTCATAGATGCCTCACTTGCTTTGCCATGGTCGTGGCCTTGAGTATAAGTCATGCATTCCAAGCAAAGAAGGATGGAGAAAGCATTCTGAGCATAGGGAACAATGTGGGCCAAGGACCAGAAGCACAGAAGCAGGTGTAGCTAGAGAAGGAGAAGAAGGAGTCCTTTTAATTACAGCGAGGGATGTAGTAAGGGGAGGGAAGAGAGGCATAAGATGAGACTAGAAGAGTGGGCTATGGCCGAATGGGGAAGGGTCTTATACACTGTGCTGAGGATCTTTGTTGACCAGAGACAAAGGGGGACAAACACAGTCTTCAAGTTCAAGTTTTTTTTTTTTTAAGAAATATTTATATTTGAGTGGGAGAGAGAGAGAGAGAGAGTGACAGAGAGAGAGAGCATGAGAGCAGGGGGAGGGGCAGAGGCAGAGGGAGAAGCAGACTCCCCACTGAGCAGGGAGTCGGATGCGGGGCTCCATCCCAGGACCCTGAGATCATGACCTGAGCCGAAGGCAGATGCTTAACCAAATGAGCCACCCAGGCGCCCCTCAAGGTTGTATTTTAAAGGATCCCTGTGTGTGCCAAAATGGCCTGGGGAGGAAAACTCAAGCAGGAATGAGCCTGGTTGGAAGGTGCAGTCACCGGATGGTTGGATGGGGTGGAGGGGCAGGGAGTGGACTTCTCTTGGACTTGGTCATGGAATGTGTCTGATGAGGAAAGACCACAGGTAACTCTGTGGTCTCTAGGCTGAGCAAGTGGATGATTCTGCCCACTAAGAAAGACAAGAACAGGAGGTGATTAAGGGAATAAGTCGGTAACACTGACTTTGGGCGTGTCTTAGTCAGCTCAGCCTGCTGTAACAAACATACCATAGACCGGGCAGACATTTATCTTAAAAAGCAGACATTTATTTCTCCTGGTTCTGGAGGCTGAGAAGTCCAAGATCAAGGTGCTGGCAGATTTGCTTCCTGGTGAGGGCTTTCTTCCTATCTTGTGGACGTCTGCCTTCTTGCTGTGTCCTCACATGGCTTTTGCTTTCCTTGGTGCAGGCACCCTGGGTATTGTGGAGGAGAAGAGACACACAGACAGACAGAGAGCAAGCTCTCTGATCTCATCATATAAGGGTAGTAATCCCATCATGGCTTTACCCTCATGGCTTCATAATTACCCCCCAAAGGCCCCAGCTCCACACATCACCACAGTGGGAATTAGAGTTTCAACATAGGAAGTTGGGGACAACAAAGAAAACTCAGTCCAGAGAAGCTCAGATAATTTTTTGATTTAGTTGGCAGGAAAACTGGACTCCGTTCCTCGGCACTCCATAAACACAGTCAACAGAGCTGTCTTTAATCTATTTCTCACATGTTCACAGCTGGCCACCAGGACTTGATGGGCAAATGAGATCTCACCCGTGACTTGAACCACTTTAGCTCAGGAAATTTAAAGGCAATTCCCAGTTTTACTTGGAAAAAAATAAGCAAGCTTGTCCCTGAATGCCCAGTGCTGACCCCACGGCCCCATCTGACAATCTCTTGCTTTGGAAATTCATGTAAAGTGTCTCCTGGGTCTTACCATTTTTCATAACCTTTATTTTAAAAGCAACTCCTTGTTCCTGATCCCCTAGGCCCCCGCTGGAGAAAAGTTGATATATCTTAGAACGAAAGCATACACACGCGATGCACACCATTCTACCGTATTTGTCAAATGTCAAATTCTCCTACTGCCTGTTTTCAAAATTAACCTTTCATCTCCTCCTCCCTCAGCATCCCCAAAAGAAATGCCCATATTATTATTATCTTAACATCTCTTGGGTCTCCAGATTTAGAAAAAGGCAAAGCACGGCTCAGGGTTGATTTCAAAAGCCATAGATTAAAACCAATTTTTTTTTCCATTCTACCTCTTGTTAGCAGAAAACACACACGCATGCACGCATGCGCGCGCGCGAGCTTCATTCTCAATTGTGACCGTTAACAAGTCGGTCCCTCCCATCCTGGGCGGAGTCTATAATTGCTGATTTCCTCTACTGGCTTTCCCATGAGAACTGGCTCTGTGTGAGTACAGAGGCGCAAACTATTTTACATCCGGGACCTAGGATGGCAGAGGGCACTAGTGTGTGTTCTCTAAGTGCCTGCTGGCTAAATGAATGAATGGATGGATGAACAGGCACTCCTGGTTTTGAATAAAATGCCCCACATCTGAAGAGCAAAGTGCTCCTACCAGCAGAGCTTCTCTGCTTTCTGTAACAGCTAAGGCCCTGCTCTTCTGGCTCCTGATCACCCTCTGTGTTGACAGGTTTGTAGGACAGCAGGTAGGGGTGAGGGCCACCCAGAGCCCAGGGGGATGGAGGGGTTTCCAGATGAAGGGACCCTCAGCTCTGACCTCGTTCGTCCTGAGCTCGGACTACAACAGCCAGCTGGCCACAGCTTACCCACAAGGACCTTCCTTCATCTCCCTCCCAACACACTCCTGAGGAAGCCGTCCACAGCCTGGGCCATGAGAAAGGCACTCTCCCCACAGCTGCCATATTATCTACTTGAAAGCTCATAAACTCCAGGATTGCAAATTCCAATTCCGAAATAGCCAGGAAAATGATTACAAGAGGCCACGCTGATGCTCCGTTTTAGAAAAGACATGTTCTCTCCAGATGCATTTGAATGGGCTGTTTCCTTGGTGGACCCCCACTTTTTCACATGCTCACGCATTCAGTCAACAAACATGGCCAAGTACCCTGCCATGAGCCAGAGCCAGATCTATCTCACACCTCACTCCCTTCCATGACGCCTTCCCTGGCTTGCTAAGTCTGAGTTATCGATTCGGCAGCGCCTGTTTGTCATTCATTTCAATTGTGTATTTACTGCCTTCACTGCCCCCTCCATCATGACATGCTTGAGGGACAACTGAGGCTCATGAAGGCTAGATTTCCAGCACCCCAGATGCTGACTGATGCATAGGAGGAGTGCAGCAAGCCACTGAAGCATGTTGGGAATCCACATTGGCTACAAAATGCCACTCTTCAAAATCAGAGCTTTTTCAGCGATAAATACTACCTTTTCTCCCCTACAGGGTTTGAATAATGCACCTAGATTTTTCTGTTGTTTCTTTTTGACACTAGAAATGATTTCTTTACGAATAGCTCCCTGTTGTACACCTGCGTTTAAGGTGGATCTCACCCCCTGGTGGGTATTATCAGAGAATAAGCCACAGCAGGGTTCTGCAAGTCTCGAGTCCTAGAAGGAAAAGAAACAGACAAACAACCAACAACAACAACAAAACCTACTTCCTGAGGGTGCTTAGGGGTTAAGTCTGGAAACCACAGGAATTTCAAGGCCCAAAGGACAAGCCAATAGATCAAAACCTGTGGTCATTTCTCAGCCAGGTGTTATGTTGGAATAGCCAGTGTCCTGAGTTTATGAAATAGACCATTGCATCGCCAGCCAAATGTCCTAAAAACCACACGTGATTAATTAGTCTGACTAAGAAGGCCCGGCATAAGCCAGCACCATCCCCAAATGGGACAGGGTGTTGAATAGCACAGTTAGTGATTTCTAAGCTATCTGGCAAAAATAGGAATGTGCTTGCTCGTAAAATAAGCGAAGTAAGCCTTATGAAATGGCAGCACTTTGTGGGTGGTCCTGCAGGTCAGAAGGGAAGGGAGAGGGGGAGAAAGAGAGGAGGAAGGGGAAGAGGGCTGCAAAGACAGAGACAGAGAAGGGGACAGAGCTGATGTTAGAGATGCTGCTGCAGGTGGGTTGGGAACAGAGCAGTACTCTGGTTTCTGCCAATTTACTGCCTTCAGTTTCCTGCCGATTCCTCCATTGGCTGAACCCAGGTAAAGTCTGGGAGATGCAGTCTGCAGGCCAGGCCCCACAGACAATGCAGGCTGGGGAAGGTGAGGCAGGCCCTGGGGTCCCAGAGACCCAGAGCAGGCAGCAATGACTCCCTCATTGTTTTCCAAGGAGCCGCTGCCTGTGACAAATGTCATGGATGTTCCTGAAGGGATGTATTCACCTCTGTCACCTAATAGAAAACTGACCCCAGTACCTTGCAGTTTTCTTTCCCTGCAGGGGCAGATGGGTGTTCAGCCCAGCAATTCTACCCTGTGTCCAGGAAGCAGCCCAAGCGTTCTGAGCCCTCTTGGGACTCCTGAGCAGTGGAAGCATTGGGTGACCCATGAGAAGGAACCGCTGAGCCTGGGGCCAGCACCCACTGTCCCCTGCTGAGCTCATTAGAGCTCCAGCTAGACAGGACCTATTAACAGCTCAGAGGACCTTCTTCCTATGCGGGGACACTGTGAGAAAAATGTCTTCCTCCCAGCATGTGTGTTAGTGTGGGGAGACAGAAGAGGGAGGAGAGGGGCTTTAGCTTCAATTCATATGAAAGAAGGAAGACGCTTTCCAGAATCTTCTCCCTGGCAGTGCCACAGGTGCCAGGCACACACAAAGCTTCCCAGCTGTGCCCTCAGCTCAGGACCCATGGACCCCACATGCTGCAGTCACAGATTTGCAGGGCTAAAGTTCTGAGCCTCAAGGATGTTCGGGCCACAGGACAGTCAACTATTAAACTTGCTTGATCAGGTAAACCTTGGATCCGCCATTTATTTGTTAAGGGACTTGGAGGCAGGTGACACAAATTTTCTGGAGTCCCAGTGTTCTTGTCTGCAAAGTGCTATTCCTCACTGCATCGCTAGAAAAATAAATAGGATCCCAGAATTGTGAGAATCCTAAATAAATGCACACGTATGTTTTTGTTCCCTTTCAAAGAATAAGATTGTGATGGCAACTCTTGATTTGACTCAGGGTAATGATGACGATGGTTTCCATAGCTCTCGTGGTAGGAGCAAGAGAAATACTTCTCTACTTTTTGATTTAATACACTGAGGCATCCAAGCATGGGGAGAGGGGGTGGATGCTGCTCCTGGGATGGGATGGGGGCTGTAGATCTTCTCTGCCTCTCCTCTTCTCTCCTCAAAAGAGCATTGCCTCCTTCACAGTGGCCTGGGGGGAGTGGATATGTTGTTTGTCCCTTAGGAGGTGACTTGAAATGAATTTCTACCATTGAAGAGGGATGTTGACGGGAAGCTGCTCTTGGCTCTCCTCTCTGGCCGGTCCCCTCCCACTGATGTCCCTGTCTACCAGTCTCCATGGCAGCAGCTACAAGAGTGACAAGACGGTGACGGTCACATGAGATGTCAGGATCTGCCCACCTTGAATCCTGCTCCCAACCATTTACTCCTGAGCACTGCTCTGCAGGCAAAAGCCTAAACGCCTGCTCCTACCTTCTTTGGTGTCCATTTCCCTCTGTTCTTTGTCTTTTTATTTGTCCCTTAAGTCCTCACCCATGTATCTGCTCAGTGATATATCTGGAAGATGTTCACTTGGGTCCATCTCTCCTGTCTTCACCCTAATCCAAGCCACAAACATCTCTCAAGTGGACCGTTGTAACGGCCTCTTCACTGCTCCATGGGAATCTCCTCCAGCCCCCATCATCCATTCTCCAGGCTACAGCCAGAGTGAGTTTTTTTACACACAAATTAGATAATGGCATCCCCTTCTTGACATTCTTTAAGGGCTCCCCACTGGTTGGAGGATCAGCAGAAAATTCTCAGTATGGCTTCCACGCCCTTGCGGGGCTCTAGCTGACACCTGCCATCACCCACAGGCAGCCATACCAGCCTTTAGTTCTTTCAATGTACAGAGTTCTTGTCCCTTAGGGCCATGGCACATGCTGTTCCCCCCAGCCTGCAATCCTCTTCAAAACCTCCCCACTCCCTTCTTCTTGAGAATGCCTGCTCATCGGATCTCAGCTGAACCCTATCTTCCCCAGGGAGGCCATTCCTTCCAGGACTGGCTCACTGCCGCTGTTGGCCTCTTGAAGACATGCTGGAGTCCCCTGTTCTACACCCTCCCAGCCTGCTGTTCTTTGTCCTTCAGAGACTTTATCATGGTTATAATTACATGGGGTCTCTGATAACTAAGTGTGTACCCTTCATGTACTCAGGAATCCATTTTGTCTGGTTCTCTACCATATCTCCAAAGGCTGAAAAAGGATTGGCACTCGGTAGACCCTTGCTTAATAGTCACCGAATGCATGAATAAATGAAGGAATGAATGATGTTTGGCAAGAACAACTGTGCTCTCTGAGTCTCAGTTATACATTCTGTAAAGTGGATATCTTATTATAACCATCCTTGTCTTCTTGGAGATGTTGTGTGGAAACCTGGAATTCCACACCACACCAGTTGGACTCCCTCAGCCCAAGGACCAAGGTGCACCTGCCAGCCTGCTCATGGTGTCTATCCTCATCTCAAACTTTTCACCCGCTACAGGCAAGCTGGAAACACCTGGACCAGGTATTCCATGCCTGTTTGGGGATCAATTATTAAGATTAGTTAATTCCTAAAGGCCAGTCCAAGACCTGACTCCTTTTCATCCCTATTTCCTCCCCTTGGTCACTATCCTGGCATCTCCCATGGCCAAGCCTAAACAAACATAATCTCAACAGAAATTGCAGGAAGCCACAAGGAAACACTGGTGATCTCCTGCTCATTCAGGTGCTGCCTGCTCACATGCCAGGCAGCAGCTGGGATATGGGTGCCCTAACCTGCACATGACAGCCCTGGTGTGCTGGCCAGTCGTCAGACTCACTCTGGGAAGACCTGGCCAAGCTCAGAGTCTAGAGGACTCACCGCTCCAAGGCTGCAAAACAGAGGACTGGATTTATTTCCTTTGGGCAGACCTGTCCAGCCGTGGCAACTATCATAGGAACTCTCTCATAAAAACTCTGAAGCTCAATTTTATCCTTATCTATGCAGCTTGAAGGACAACCCGGACCACATTCACTAGGTATTGGGAATAGAAATATCTTTCTTCTTTGCCAGCAAAGGTCTACTTGACTTTTCAACCTATGGACTTTTAAATCTTTGTGTTCATTTTGTTTTAAGCAATTCTGGAGCTCCAAGTGCCTCCCCTCAAGATGACACCTCTAACTGGAATGGTGGCTTTGCAAATTGATGTGACTGTACTTGGCAGTGTCTTGAGATGCTGCGTTAACAAATCTGTCCTTCCAATCAACTGAATTCAGCGTAATACCTTTTGGCCCAATGTCAACAAACACTGTGAATGCATTTGGTTGTGGAGCAGGGAGTTTACCGAGCTTGTTTAGATGTAGATCAAAAGGAACAGATGTTTACATTAAGAATTAGATGTGGGATTGTCCTCTGAACATAATGTCCTCTCTTTCCAGTGTGTGTAATGCTCTTGGATAGTCTACATTTCTATGCAGCATTCTCTTTGATTTCATAGATTGACTTATCCTACGGCTACTTTTAATCATGTTGCCCACAGAAAATATATGTAATTCTCCCTTTCCTTTCATGAAACGTGATTGAGATCTAGCTTAGTGCCAAGCCCTGTGTTATGTCTTTTGATAAAGAGATAGTATTATTATCTATTTCTGTTTCATTTTCTAGTAGAAGAGACAAAAAGGAAATGAATGTTGACAGCGCATTACGATACATATACAAATCTTTCTCCACTTACAATGGGGTTACATTCCAATAAACCCACAATAGGTTGAAAATATTGTAAGTCAAAAATGCATGTAATACACCTAACCTACCAAGCATCGTAGCTTAGCCTAACAAACCTTAAATGTGCTCAGAGCACTTCCAATAGCCTACAGTTGGGCACAACCATCTCACTCAAAACTATTTTATAATATAGTATTGAATGTCTCATGTAATACATTGAAAGCTGTACTGAACTTGGAAAACCAGAGTGGTTGTATGGGTACAGAAGGGTTGTCAGGGTATTGGTTGTTTAGCCCCACGATTGTGCAGCTGACTGGGAGCTGTGGCATGCTCACAGCCCAGCATCAGGAGAGAAGATTGTACTACATATCACTAGCCCATAAAAAGATCCCAATTCAAAATTCAAAATATGGTTTCTACCAAATATATATTGCTTTCACACCACTGTAAAGTCCAAAAATCATAAACTGAACCATATATCATAAATTGGGGACCATGTGTAATATGGTGTAAGCAAAATGCCACAGACACCCAGAAGAGGGAAATTTTAAATCTGTCTAAGATTTCAGAGACGTAGTGGCATTTGAATTGGGTCCCACGTGAGACCTATAGAAGGGAGTATTCGGTGAAGAAGAAAGCAAAAGACAATAGAGAAGGGGCAAAGGATATAAACAGGAAATTGACAGAACACAATTTCAAATCCAAGGAGAACATGATGATATGTTCAAAAGCATGGTAATTAATTCCTATCAGACTGGAAATCTAGAAAGTTGAATAATGCTAAGTGTTTCCAAGTTGCAAAGGATATAGATACTGGTGCAGCCATTCTATAGAACAATCTCTGAATATTTAGTGAAATTAGGCACTCGAATGCTCTCTGACCAGCAGTTCCCAGGAAAATTCTCGTATAACTCCATTACGGCATTATTTGGGGTTCTGGAGAGTTACAGGCGACCCCTTGCCTAGATGATAGTGTGCAATGAACTAAAACTGAGATTAACGTTTCTCTAAACCTGAGACTATAAAAGGAGAGAGACAGAAACAGATTGAAAATGGGGGAAAGGCATTAGCATTAATGAGATATCCAGGTTAAAGCCACAGCAGTTGGGATCAGAGTAATGTCCCACTGAGAAGAGGGCAGATATCAAGGTGGGCTTCCTGAAGGAGGTGTCATTTGATCAAGGGCACAAATGGTACGATGCACCATTACTTAAATTTTTATGTCTTGGTGACGTGTTTGCACACACACGAAAACTCTCTGTGGACTATTCAGTGTGTACTCTTTTTAAATCTTTTCTCATCAGCTCAGCCCCAGCCACCCACGTAGGGCTCAACGGTTTAAAACCTTCCATGAGTGTCATAGAATTTTAGATTTGCAAGGGACCTCAGAGATCAGCTAGTTCAAATTCCTCATTTTATAAGCAATTGAATTGTATTTTAAAGCCACCAAGCAAAAAGGAAAGACAGTGAAGTAGAAGGCAGGTTTTTTGACCTCTTGGTGGCCTCAGGCTAACCTCTTAACCTTTGTGGGCTTCAGGTGTTTTATATGTAAAACAAACACAAACTTACTGCCTGAAGACCATGGGCTAAACCTGCCATTTCCCTTCCCTCACCCAGGTAAACGGCATGAATTCTTATATCGTCATCCTTTTAACATTTGAAGAACATTGGAGGTTAGGGACAGAGGTTACTTATCAATCGTCACACACACACACACACACACTCTCTCTCTCTCTCTCTCTCCAAAAGAAGATGCACAAAGCCAGATCTTGCACATGACTTTGTGGTGACCTTGAGTATGTCAAAGCGTGCTCAACCATTCCTCTTCTTAACTGGGCATCCTCACAAAGAGATCATGAGATATCAAAGCATGAGCCTCTAATCCTCACCACCACAGAGAAGAAGACCACAATCTCAGAAATGTATCCCAGATGCATTTGTAGCCATCTCTGATCAGGCACTAAATATTACAGTTAATTCTCACTATTCGAAGCACTTACCTGCTATAAAGTGACAGGGAACATTGAATTCGTGAACCCTGTGTCACTGCTCCTAGGGTACAGAGAGAGTTAGGTTCTTATGAGCCTCTGGATGCATGTCCATCAACTGATCAATGCATAACTTTGTTTTACGTGTGCTTCTGTTTAAAGACACCTTAGTTAATATATAGTGTTGATTCATTACCTCCAAATAGTGCTATAACTCATGTCTTAACCAAATGTGTTTAACACATCACGACCTTCTTGCTTCTAGGCAGCACCCCAGCACTGTGCTTGGGGACCATTTGAAATGACAGAATCGCCACCACCACCAAAAAAAAAAAGTGCAAAACTGTAAAGAAAAAAAATGGCATTGACTAGATTGTGAAAAGGATGCTCATTCATGGTATGAGATCTGAAACAAGAAAGCAGAGCGTCCCCTTGTTCAGCCTCAACCGGAAACATGTATATTGGGATGAATCACATTTTTTGCTGCTCTGCACATATCTGCAAATGACCATGAAAGTACTTTGAATATTGTACTTTGAAAATTTACAAATAAATTTTAAGGAGTGAATGGGTGAATTTGCAAATACAGAATCTGTGATTTATGAGGACCAGTGGTAACTCTTGGTACTCAATAGCATCCTCTGCTTCTAAGCTCCCCCTTTACATTGGCTGCAAGGAGCCTGAGACCTGTATTCTGCAGGCTCCCTTGTTAGCTGGGTTATTATTTAGCTCCTGCCAATGACAGATGTGGAAGGTGGGAGAGAAGCAGGAACAGTTATAATCTTTGGACATAGAGGGGCAGGGCGTGGGTTTCAGCAGAAGGCTGTGTGATGTTTTATGATATTTTCCATTTTGCTGTGATTCCATTTTCCTGTGAATTGCCTGCTTTGAGTGGCAGTTTCTTACAATTCCTCCAACTGCCTGATTTCCTGGTGATTGGCACCATTGATGATTTCCCCTGATGTTTGTACTCCCACCCCCTAGCTTTGCCAAAAGTTCTGTGGAGCATCTGTGATGTTATGATATATAATAAGATGTATATTTGATCTTTGTCCCTGACACAGAGTTCCTGAAACCTTTGTCAATTCCTAAGAGATAAGAACACTAGAAGCATCTTTTGTTCTAATGAGATGAGTCTGGGTGAGCTCTGGGACGAGGGCTGGTCACCAGAAAGACCAAACCATGATCAGAAGCTTAAAACATTCAGTTCCACCTTCCATTCTTCAGAGAGAGGGGAGAGGGGATGGAAACGGAATTAATAATTGATCATGCCTATGTGAGGAAGCCTCCACGAAAATCCCAATAGTACTGGGTTCAGAGAGCTTCCAGGTCAATGACCGCATCTACACCAGGAAGGTGACTACACCCTGACTCCATGGGACAGAACCTCCTATGCTCTGGACTCTCCCAGAGCTTGCCCTATGCATCTCCTCATTCTTCATTCGGCTGTTTATCTGCATCCTTTGTCATGTCCTTTAATAAACTGGTAAACATAAGTAACTGTTCCCATGAGTTCCGTGAGCCACTCTAGCAAATAAATCAAATCTGAGGAGGGGATCCCGGGAACCTGTGACCTAGAGCCCATCAACCAGGTGACAACCTGGACATATAATTGACTTCTGAAAGGGAGGCGGGTCTTACAGAGAACCGATCCCTTAACTTGAGGAAGCTGATGCTATCTGTAGGTAGATGGTGTCAGAGTTGAGATGAATTGAAAGACACCCGGCTGGTGTTTCAGAGAATTGCCTCGTGGTAGGAACATGGGAATAAAGAACACCCAGGAGGAAGGACTGGGTTTTTACTATTCAGCACCTAATTCCCTGCATTCAGTCCCTTCCTAATAAGAACATCTCGAGTGGTTTCTGCGTCTCTGTCTAAAATCACAACAGCAAACCCGTATCTAACCATATCGCTTAAATAGACTGGAACTTACTGATTTATTTGAAAACAATACATTTGGGGACAAACGCTCCCACTGATCATCTAAGATGCAAATTCCTCTCTCACCATTTCCATTTGCGCTGCCTTGACGGTCATGTTCTGAAAAGCGTGTCAAATGATTTTTGTTATTACATATTCAGATAGGGCTCACATCTCCAGGTTGCTTATTGAGTTGCAGGCATGATCCCAAGTACTGTAGAAAAGTTATCTGATTTGATCCTTACCACAACCCAGTGCGGAAGACAATATTAGCTTTTACAAAACGAGTCTCATAGAAGTTCAATTCCTTGACCAGGGTCATGAAAATAGCAAATGGTGGAATAGTGGTTGAGTATAAAGTTTCTCATAAAGACCCCACTGATGCTTCTGACTGCTGCATCCTTCCAGATGATCCCATGTCCCCCCTTCCCCCCACCAACTCAATCTGCCATTAGTCTTTAATAATCTGGGTGGGGGGAATTGAACAAAGTCAGGTTTTGAGGCTAGGAAAGAATAGTTGGTGTATCTTACACTTTATCAGATGTTCACAGTTAATGACAGGTGACCCATTTTCTCAATCATGGATACAATTATGAAATGTACACGTGCTGCAGACAATAACTCTGGCTTAGAGACAATAACATCCTTCTTAGATTAGTCAGAAAATGATTGTCCCCTTTGCAAATGTGCATAGTACAGGTGGGTATGGAGAACTTCTCCCCTGGATAAAGCTTTGTGTAATCTGAAACACTTCTCTGCTGACTCTCAATTCTGTCCAGGCCCTGAGGTCACATCACTAAAAAGCTCTGAGTTTATTCACCCCCATTTGAGCCTTAACACTCTGAGCAATGCTATGAATGCCACATATTCATTTAATAAACATGAGCACCTCCTGTGGGGCAGGCACCATGCTTATAAGCAGATGTGCTCTTGAAGTGGGGGAGAAGACCATTTTCATGGATGGGCATGAACACTTCCTATATGCCATCTGTTCTGCCCCTTTATGAGACTCTTAAAATCTTTCATGGGAGACATGGTGAATGAGATTTTGGGCTCTTCCCTTCCTAGAATGAATGTGAAGCCTATTGTTATGAGCCAAAAGTTTTTGATCCTTCTAAACTCATATGCTGAAGCCCCCAGTAAGTCTGTTTTTTGGAGATGGGGTTTTCAAGGAAGTAGTTAAGGTTAAATGATCATAAGGTCAGAGCCCTGATTTCATCAGATTACTGTCTTGCTTCCTGGCAGAAGACTAGAGAGGACACTTTCTGTTCTTCTCCTGTGGCAATATCAGCCTTGGGTTTCCAGGGAGTCCCCCCAGAGTCTATAAGGAATTCATACAGGAGAAAGGAACTAGAATGTCTGAGACAGGAGAGGGTCTTGGTAGCTTGTTTTAACTTCCGTAGCTTAGAGGATAAGGTTGGGTGAACCAGGAAGGTGGGGAAGTGACTGCAGCCTCCTAACCAGTGTCCATTACTCCTGTACCTTCAGCTCCACCCAGGAAACCCCTGGATGTTCTGGAGGATATGCTGGTCTGATTGTCCCCAATTCTCCCTACTTGTCCATGCACCTACACCAACAGTAAGGAGGCCCTTTCATTTGTCAAAAATGACTCTTCCAAATGTTCTCTGCCGCCCTCTACTTCCTCTCCTTATTCTCGAACACAGTTTGTCTTGTTGCTAAATAGTCAATAATTGAGTGAATATTTACTGCTTCCCTATAGTGTGATGTGGAAGAGAATGGTAACTCCACACAGAAGACCTTTTCATTAACCACCCCACTCCAGGAATTGCGCTTGCTCGCTATTCTGTGTGCAAAAGTTGGGGTCAAAGTATCAATATCAAATTTTTTGTGTGCAAAAGTTGGGGTCAAAGTATCAATATCAAATTTTTTGACATTTCTACTGGTGGGGCTGGGGGTGGACAGGGTTCTGATGAATTTATTGAGTTGAATGCCATCCCGCCTAGAACACCTAGAGCAGTTTTTGACCTCCCCAACCAACACCAACGAACCAAAAACTGAAATTTGCCAATTTCCAAGTAGTAAATTTGGAGGTCAAACATTCTCATTGGACTTTGCATTCCTTGGTACTATTCCTTTGTGTGTGAGCCAGGAGCCCCTAGGGTGTGCCACATTGGGGACATCAGTCATTTTATCTGGCTTCAGTTTTCCCCACCTGTTGAAACTGTTCTAGAGCTCTGCTCTCCAATATAGTAGCCACTGGCCTTGCATGGCTACTTAAACGAATTGGAATTTAATGAAACTAAAAATCCAGTTCCTCAGCTGCCCTTGCTGCATTTCAAGTGGCTGGTGGTTACCGCATTCGATGACACAGGTATATAATATTTCCATCATCACAGAAATGTCCACCACGCAGCGCTGAAGCTCTAGCAAGGACCACAGTAGAGATTTCTATAGAGTCGAGTTTGTCCAGTATTAAGAACAAAGGTTTGGGCTCAGATAAGCTTGTGTTCAAATTGCAACTCTGTCCCATTCATCTTAGCTGTGTGACCCTGGCCAAGTTGCTTACCTTTTCTGAGCTTCAAGGCCCTCATCTGTTGTACGGTGAGAAGGACATTCAGATGGTAAACTGTGAAACTTCCATGAGACAGGATATGGAAAGGGCTAACCTTGGACTTCCACCCCTGTAGCCTCTGTTCTTAGTAGTTCAAGTGCATTGTGGAATAGGCAGAGCAGGTCAGAGAAACCCGGAGGCTGAACGTCAGGGGCTTCCCTGGGACACGTGCACAGTGCAAGGTGGCTAGGCTGCTGAAGGTCATTTAGGAATGAGCTTCCCCCCTCTGGCTGTCTTTCTTGGGCAAGTCAATTTGAGACTTTTCATTTCTGAAAGATAAACAGTACAGGAGGTCGGGAACCCAGCAACTCATCTGGGTAAAAGTGCCCACTGGCAGCAGAACCAACAACTTGGGATTTGTGCAGGGCATCTAAGCGAGGATGAAGACATAAAGAAAAGCTATGGAGTTTGTGTTCCCTTTAAAAACATCTGACTTTTAGGATTAACCAATCACTCATTCAGCCAATGTTTGCTTTCCCATTTGTCGCAAGCCTACTTGACGCCAGTGGCAGTTTCTGACGTTGCATGTGTGTGAGGGGTGGGAAGGCAGGTGGGTGGGTGAGTGGAACAGTGGGTTGGGGGCAGGTAGGTTTCGGCAGTTCGCTGAGGCCAGGAGGAGGCTCAGCCACTTGCTGATTTATAATATAAGGAAGTACAATGAAAGAAGCCTCACATGTCAGATTCTAGGTTCTTAAGAGTAGGACGGGAACACCACATAAGAGTCAGCAGACCTAGATTTTGTTCCCTGGATTACTGTACCTTACCCATGTGGCCCCCGGAATACCATCATTCAGACTTCTCATGCACTAGACAGGGACATCTATAAAATGAGGCTAATGATTTCTCTTCAGCCTCTCACAGGTTTCTATTGACAATCGAATGAACTCCTGTGCGTGAGGGGCTTTGTAACTGTGGTCTTACCCTTCACCAATGCCCTTGCATCCCCCTTCCCTCTGCCTCTGCCTCTATATGGTAAGTTCCCTGAAGGCAAATACACTGACTCTTTCATTTAGTACTTTTGCAGATACTGTTTGTTTATCCAATGCCATCCCTCTTTCTTCCTCCTAACAGAAGCCCAAGAGGGAGCTTGGCAGCTTATCATGATAAAGATCATCATGACAGCTCTGTCCCCTGCCCAGGTTCCCTTGCACCTAGGGCCTGACCAGTGATTTTGTCCTGACCAATGAGATATAAAGGGGAATTGGCTGAGAGGAAGTGATGTGGAGAAGGTTTAAGCTTTCTTGATGGAAATATCCTAACAGCCGACTTAGCCTTTCCTTCTTCCTGCCTTGAAGTGGAAGCTATGGCTGGATCTGCAGCAGCCACCTTGAGATCATGAGGAAGAGGCTCAGTTGGTAGCAGAAATAGCATCCCAAGCATCATAGAGCCTATTCACTGATAACAGTAATTATCTGACTCCAGCCTTCTTGATATAGAAGAGAAAGAAAACCCTTCTTTATTCAAGGCACTTTTGTTCGGTTTCCTGTTACTGGGAGCAAAATATTAGTCTTAATTGACATAAAGCTCCAGTTTAGCACCTGCCAGTAACTGGTCAATAGCAGGTGCTCAAAAATGTTATTGTAAGAATGACGAGATAAATACCTGAATGAACACATGAGTCATCAATCTTCATGCCCTCTATAGCACTTAGCTCTGAGCCTGACATCCAATAAGCACATGATAAATATTTGTTGAATTCAATTGCAGAACCCAAAGTTATCATTTAGCATATGGAGGAAAGGAGCCAGAAGTACTTCTCTGAACAACCCAACTGCCCTTTTAAATAACACAACAAAAACTCCCAGATCTCGGAGTTGAAGGAAATACGAAATTGAGAACATCTAGTACCCAAAAGCGGTGCTCCAATTTAGAAAGCCTAAAATAATACCACTCATCACTCTTGTCTCCTGGCAAAGTACAAATCAGTGGCTTGGAAAATTCCCCCAAGCTCAAGGGTGACACAGACATTAGCCTAAATAGCAAAAGCCCTCTTGGCCCGCTACATCTGCTTTCCAGGGAGGTTTACTCAGGCTCCCCAAAGTCCAGAAAATCACGGGGCTCCCAATTTAAAGCAATCGCTGTGTAGATTCAGCTATAACAATGCTCAGAAGTTCAGAGCATTCCCAGTGCAGACAGACGCTGCTCCCTTCAATTCCCCTGGCTGCCAGCACCGAGCAGACGGGCACTGTCTCTAACCACCCCGCACCCCCTTGGTCATTTTCCCACCTTCAGCAGAAGAGACTCAGGCCCACCTCGCCCTCCATGGAGATAGCTCTGCAGCCCCAGCCTCCTTCCAAGAAGCATCGTGTCTGGTCCGCTGGGGCCCCAGCGAGAAAGGAGGATGGGAAAAACATCAGACAGATTACTGAACATGGATTATTAATTCTTACTAGCATATGAAAATGCTCTCAGTGACAAGCACGGCCCGAAAAATGGCTCATGGCAGCTAGGCCCACGTGCATGGAGTCGGCTAGCCGCCTACGCATGGAAACTAAGCGTATGTTCAGAGTAGCGATGATTTTGGAGTGGCCACTCTGCCCCAGATGCGGTATTCATCATGTAGGCACAGAGACTGCAGAGTTCGGCTGTGCAAGCACGTGTGTTGGGGTCAGACCGACGGGATTCTGATGCCAACCGAACCGTCTGTTAAGTCGTTCCTTCTATGATCCAGTTTTCTCATCGATAAAATACCTTTGATACCTTTAAGCCCAAAAACTAGATGTGGCTATTAAATAAAATAACGTAGACGAATGCATTGCTGAGTGCCTGACTACTTGCGTGAACAATACATATGCACGCGTGTGCACGCCCAAACTTACACAGACACTGCTCCTTACCGGGCTCCCCAGAAGAGGAAACTGAGTCTCGGCAGGGAAATCAGCAAGTGACAAAGCTAGCAAGCTGTCAGAGCTGGGACCGGGGCTAAGGCTCCCTGCCATCACAGCCTGGGTTCCCTCTCTCAGGGTCGCCTCTCAGGAGGTTGGGGTTCAGCAGAGAACCACGCAGGGAGAATGTCTTACAGATCCAGCGCTCTAAAACATTTTGGCAGTTCCTTCCACTCTCTTTCCTCGTCCCCAGCCCAAGCCTTAGTTCTGGACCTGACACCTGAGCTCAGGAATGGCTCACCTCTTCTGGGGGGTCCTTCTGGGGCGAAGGAGCCGGCTGAGCCAGATCAAGTAAAAATTCAAAAGGACCTCGGGGACTGCCAGCCCCAGATTCATTAAGACCTAATGAAAACCTGTCAGGAGGCTGAGTACAGGCACTTAGAGCTGCTTTTTCTCTTTTTCTCTTTCCTTTGTGGCAGCCTTTTATAGGATCCTATGTCTGGAAAGCCCAGGGTCAGAGACAGGGGCCAGCAGGCTGGGGCGACCACAGCCACAACTGGGCTGTGTGGTCTGATGTGCTGGTGTGAGTTCAGGGTGGTCCTTAAAAAGATAGAGCACAGGTCACTGGGCAAAGGTCACCTCTGAGATGAATGTGACTGGTGATCACCTATCAAAGAGTAGGAGCATCAATTTAGACTGGACGACCGGCAGATGAGTGGGGAAGAGAGAGAGGTGGGTGGTTAGAAGGATCTAGCATTTATTATGCACCGACTCCCTAACTCTCTAAATAAGTCTGTGAGTACTGGTCACCCCATTCCTGCCCAACCACCACAACCATCCCCACTACAAGACCCCTGCACCTTTTGAAGATCTTTAGACCAAGGAGTCCAGTGCAGTGGACATTTGTATAGTTTGTGTAGAGGCTGTGTGATGTCCATTTCGCCTTTGGTATTAGCATCTTGATTTCCTTTTGGGAAATTGCTTCCCTCCCATGAGATACAGGCTGGATAAGCCAAGAAGCAGAGATAAGGTGCACCTGAGCAGGATCAATCGGACACCCACAATAGAATGTGAGTCTTGAGTAGTGACAACGAGCATGAAGGTGATACGTGCTTGGTTATTCCAGCAGCTGTGTTCTGGTGGGACTATCAAAATCCATGCTCCTGAGACCCAATAAGAGAAACTATAAAGTACACAAAGAAGGGCAGGACAGGAGGCAAGGATGGTTACAATGGACAGGGACTCGGAAGGAGCAAGACCAGGATATTGAGGACCAGGCAGTTGGGGGAAGACATTTGTGGGATGGAACTTTTACATGGACCAGTATATTCTCATATACTCATATTTATATCCAGTGTAAATGCTCACCAAAAGATCCCCTCCACTGAAGATGGACAGATGGACTCTTCCTTCAATACCAGTCACCCTCCTCTGCAAATACCCAATACTGAGGAGAGAACCTAGTGATCAAAATGGCAGCCATGGGACTAAGGATGGAGGGTAGGGAAAGGCTCAACAATACGTACTTCCTCTCACCAAGGCCCTCCTGTCACCTGCTGTCACTCTAGAATGACCAGTATGCTGACATCAGTAACCAACTGTGGACACAAGGAAGCACCAAGATGATAAAATGCCTCTAGGAGTTTATCCAGCCACCTGGTGGCCGGTTAATGACACTGAGCCACTCCTATCACGGGGGCTTCTGCAATTTGTCCTGTTGGAACAGATCTCCATTCTGGGTTTGTTTGCTTCTCCTTCCTGGCCTGTCAGGCCTCTGCCCCAGCACTGTCATCTGTCAAGTTACTGAATACGTTAATCACTGTCTCACACAACATTGCTCCTGACCAAAGAATGTTCTCCCCAGGCAGAGAAGAAAGGCAATGAGCTGATGCCTATGCAATCCACTCTTTTCATGAATCCTATCAGCCAGGAGCATCTGACTTCACAGCTTGGTGGACTCACTGATGGCTCAATCACAGTGCCAGCTGGAAGACAATACCTTCAAAGTTGGGTGCTATCTCTCTGAAGGGTGTGCATCAAATCCCAGAATATGGTCCAGTTTCCCCCATGGCTGGAGCACATGGGTCCAGAACCACAGAGGGTAAGGCGCGAAGGGTGTCTCTCATGAACATACCTGATGACCCATCTGTAAGTATTTTCGTTCCTGTCCCCATGACTCTGACTCTCTTAGGAGAGAGAGAGTGGAACTGGAAGCAGAAATTACCACCTAGATATTTCCTGCTTCTCATTTCACCAGGACAAAAGTGGTTTCCCTGTTGGCTGGGACGACTGACCAGAGTATAAAGGGAAATTGGGCCACTATTACACAGTGGTGAATAGGAAAAGTACAGACAGAACTCAGGGCATCCCTGGGACAGTCACACCATTCTGACCTGTGACAAAGGTTCATGGGAGATGCCAGCTACTCTGCATGGGCAGGTATACCAAGGGCTCAGAGCCCTCAGGATGCAGATTTGGGTCTTTCTAACCTGTCCAAGAGCCCCCCACACTGGGCCATTGTCTGCAGTGCTGGGACAAGGTGAGGGAAAGTGGAATGGGTACTGGAAGAGGGAAGCATTATAGATTGGACACCAGCTATGGCCCTATGAACAGTTCATTCATACATTCATTCAACAAACATTTACTGAGCACCTCTTATGTGCCAAGCACTGTCTGGGCCAAGGAGCAAAGTAATGAATGAAATAGACAAAAATTCCCTTTCTTCATAGAGTTTATGTAGATAACAAACCCCATCAATAAACAAAATATATATTGTGCTAGAAGGTGATAAGAAATACAGGGAAAAATAAAGGCAGAGAAGCAGAACTGTGTGTTAGAGGAGGGTGTAAGCCTTATAGTCAGGGCCAGCCTCCCCAAAAAGGTGACATTTGAACAAGGACATCAAGGGCTTACAAATGAGCAAAGTGTGTGAAGTTTTCCAAGTCGAAGGGATGACAGGTGCACACATGCTGTGGTGGGGACCAGCTAGCCGTGTTGGGGGAGTGAAGAGGCCAGGGTGGCTGGAGTAGAGTGAGCATGAGGGATGGGGTCACGAGGTCAGGCAGGCATGAAGGCCGGATCATGGATACTCCATAGGCACGATGATGAGTCTGGCCTTGAGTAGAGAGTACTAGAAGCTATCGTGGGTTAGGGCAAGATGGTGTATATTGATCTGACAACCTTTCAACAGGCTCACTCTGGCTGCTGTGTTGAGAATAGACTGTAGCAGGGCAAAAGAAGGGACAGGCAGGTTAGTTAGGAGGTCATGGCAGCAATCCTAGCAAGAGCCAGTGGTGTTTGCAACAGGATTCTTGACACTGAGTCACATGGTTAATCTGCAACCATGTAAGTGCCCAGGCACAATAAATGCCCATTGTCTCCACTGGAGTGGTTCTCCTGGGTCTAACATTTTGACAGCCCTCTGATGGTATCATGTTGCCTGAAGCTTCAGAAGCCACATACCCCCTACTCAGATCTTTCAAAACTGCACCTCGGCCACCATCAGCCATGTTCTTTGCACATGGAGTCTTGAAATCTTGGCATCCACTACCGGGGAGGCCGGTGTCTCCCTGTCCTTTTACCATAGCGGCCCTAGCTCAGTGCTATCCTTACTGTCCCTCCCTCATCCCCTTGGAAATGAACCATGGCTGTCAATTTCCTGTCCAGAGTGACTTTCAGAGATGTGCTGGGGAGCATTTTATTGAAGTCGGGAAATTGGAAAGTGTCTCAAGTTCTCTTGCACCAAGATTTTATTATTTCCTTTGAAGTGAATTTTCAAATACACCAGACAAGTCTCTGCTCAAAATGGAAGTATGAAAATGCACGTAAAAATCAAAAAGAAGTTTTTGGCTTCTCCCATTTTGTATCCCCCCTGCCCTTGCTTGCCTGTCTTGCATTTGTTAATGGAAGGCTTGTCTCTAGATATGCTCAAGTGGATGGCCAAACAGAGCGCCAAAACCCCAGGGAAAAATTACCCTGAGATTTTTTAAGGTCTTGCTTCATTCGCCAATTTTAGCTATATATCCTTCAGGGACTGTAGTCATCTTCACAAAGTGCTGCTTATTTTTATTAACATTTTTCTATATGTTCCGTGATGAGCACGTAGTACATTTATAATAAAACAACAAACTACTTTCATCATATACCATAAGCCTCAGCTATGTAGAATGGAAAAAAGAAATAGTCATCTTGGACTTGGAAGTGACATTTCAGGTCATCAAGAATCCTTTTGTGATAGATAAGGATCCTTTCAAAGGAAACTCTAATAGGTCAGAGTCAGGGGATCTTCTTTTGCCGTTACTAGCCTTCTGGATCTAATTAGAAAATGTCTCCATGACAGGGTCAGCCCCACAGACATTTCCCTGTGTTGGTCTTCTTAGCCCCCACCGCCTGGTACACTGAGGGATGCCACAGGGGAAACCAAGGTAGGACTGGGTCTGATTGAGCCAGAATGCCCCTCAGCAGCCTTGGCCTCAGTGTCCAGTGGCATCTGGGACAAAAAACCTGTACCAGACCCAGGATGGGGTCCTCTGTAGTCTGGAAGTTATCATTCTTCCTACGCACCTAGCCTGCCCAGCATCTGCAGACCAAAACATTGGCTTCTGCTTGAACTTCTCTGTATTGTCCCCAGCTACCCTGCTTCATGCCCTAGTCTTTTCCAGGGGCTCTGAGCCCTTTCAGCAATGCCAGCCCACTGAAATGAGATCTCCATGGCTCCCTGGCTCCTAGAGTCTTTACAGCACTCAAAGCTGGTCCATTCCTGGAAGCGTGTTGGATCTTGCTGTGAATGAAGAGAATTCACCTAATTTGGACCCACTCTACCTGATCTTACGTGCACGTCATGCTCCCCTTCTTGGAAGCTGGGACAGACGCTGCTAGTTTGGGTATCTGCTCAACCACACATGAGCCCACCACCACCTCAACTTCTAGGGCAAACTTCTTTTTTTTTTTTTTTTAAAGCTTTTATTTATTTATTTGACAGAGAGAGACACAGCGAGAGAGGGAACACAAGCAGGGGGAGTGGGAGAGGGAGAAGCAGGCTCCCCGCAGAGCAGGGAGCCCGATGTGGGACTCGATCCCAGGACCCCGGGATCATGACCTGAGCCGAAGGCAGTCGCTCAACCGACTGAGCCACCCAGGCGCCCTAGGGCAAACTTCTGATCAGTCTTGGCTGCCCCTCCTCCCCACAGACCCTCAGTGGCCACCCATTCCCCTGCATGCCTCAGGCACACGTGAAACTTGTCAGATACGTGCACACAAAATCTGATCTAGCCCAGTCAGCAGCTCTTCAGTATTGACCCCAGGCATAGAGAATCCATATGTCTCATGTTCCATGGACGAACACAGAGGCAGCAAGCACTCCAAGATTTTGTGGGGGTCTCATTTCTCAGCAATTCCAGACCTAATCCCTGCCCAAGAATGAGAGTACTTTCACTGTGCCTGGAATGGGGACTATTCAACCCTCCAGCCAGAGACGTCGGAATCCAGCCTTTGGCGAGGATAACTGATGCTCTTTTGAGCTCATTTGTTGCTATCAAACTCCTGACTCAGCGCACCTGTCATCATTTCTTGAGGAGTCAGCATTTCAGCTCTGGCCTTGTTACTCCTCGGGCATATGAAGGAAACTCCATCCTACACAAGAAGGGAAGCTACTCTCAATTGAAGAAGCAGAGTCCTTTGGCCCCTTGGTAATGACATCTGGCTCAAAGAAAATTAAGGGAAGAAGGGCAGGGCAAAGCTTAGGAACCCTTAATCCCTGGGAGATCATCTAAATAATGCTTTCTCTTTAGATAAGACGGTTCAGGTGGCAACAGGTCAGGAAATCCCACAAAGCCCTCCAGCCTACTGCAAGGGGAAGCCTGATGTCCTTGGGAAGGAGAAGAGCTGGCGTTCATTCTCCAGAAGAAAAACTAATACTTAAAAACCCCACAGAGTCAACATCTTTCACACTCTCCGCAGTGGGCGTATTTTGTTAAACAAGAACTAGAACTTGGCTGCGGCTGAGTTCATACACAGGCTTGGAAGCACCAGTTCGCCGAGATGGGTCTGATGAGCCCGCCCTGTGCTGTCAGGACACCGGAAGGGTATAGTTCAGGGAAGCAGATGCCACGCAATATTACCATCTCAGCTTCCGGCATGCCTCCACACACGGGCACTCACAATGAAAACTAGCCATCATTTTGTAGGTAAAATGCTTTCAAAGTGGATCCTTTACATTATTATCTCTACCCTAGCCAGTGTATTGCCGGGTCTTTGTTTGTGATAAAATCTCTCAACTTTTTTCTATCTGATAAGTTGCCTTTAATCTAATCCATAGTGGCTTGATTTAATGGAGAGCTAGTGAAAAGCCAGGGATACGATATGATAAAAAGCATCGATTCCGAACTCACCAGGGCTAAATATTGTCTCAAGCACAAGGATCATACTTCATAGCCCAGCATTCAACGTGCTCTGTGATCTGTCTCTGGCCAACATTTCCCACCATGTCTTCTATACTTGTATTTTGTATTTTGAGGCATCTATTATTTTATTGGACCCTTGCACAGGATTTTAGAACTCCACCCAGATCTGGGAGGCATGTTAACGGGAAGAGTGGCACCGTGTTTCCCACCAGGAGGAGACAGATAGTCGAGAAGAATGAAAATGACAAGCTAAGAGATTCAGAGACAGAGATGGTCACAGTGTGTCCTGGTGATTTTCAAGCCACTTGTCCCATGTGTCTTTATGACTAAGCTATTCCCCTGCCGGTCCCACAACTTTGTGAACCTTACTGTTAATTGCCATTTTTACCCAAGCTGTGGCAAGTTGATTTTGCAGTCACTTGCAACCAAAATAATTCCAACTAGCATATATGATATGGGCTTTTCCACCCCTTTGCCTCCCTCTATAGGTGTTGGTTCCTCAGCGAATCCATTCCCTTATCTCTAACACACAAAATCCTACCTCTCTTTCAAGACCGAATTTAAATGCCAAAACCTAATCAAAAATGGCAGCCAATATTCCCAGCTGAAGTGATCACACTCTCTGCTCTCCTGCACTCACCACTTCTTTACAACTGGTATGTTCTCATAATAAAGTGATATATGTACTTGTCTGAACTTACTTCTTATCCTCCATTAATTGCAAAATTTTCTGAGACCAGAGATTGTATGATCATTGGTCTGTTAGTCCCTACGATAGTACTGGACAGTCACGTGAGAAGAAATATTCACTTAGCTTTTTTTTTTTTTTGAGTTGTATCTACATCAGATTCTTCTAGGTCATGGGAGCAGAGTTCCGGAAGGAGTTAAATTTCCTAATCAAGCAAATTCCACCCAACAACACTGTGTTCTAAGCATGAGTTTCAGTTTCCTGGAATAAGCACTTTACCCACCCCAAGTCCACTTGACCCACAGCCCCTCTTTTTAGTCTTTGTTCAAAATAGGTATGCAAACATTACCATTTCTGCAAAGCAACATTACCCAAGGGGACCTCCCTTCTTTTTGAGCCACCATAATGGTCATGGAATGATGTTGTTAGTGGGCCATCCAAAGAGTAGTCCTCACTGAATTTTGAGCCAGGATCAGAACATAGGATCAGCCTAGGATCTGGAAACTAACAAGAACCAGCAATCTACAGGAATTGCGACCCTAAGAGGTCATCAAGACTGCAGAGCCTGAAACATCACTGGTGTAGACTGAACATAGCTCATGTGTTTAGTTGTAGAGTTACTTAGTCTTGGAATGGCCCGTTCCAACCCTTCTTCCCTGTCTACTGAAATATTTTTTTATCTTTCAGGGTACTCTCAAAACCCGTCTCCCTTAAGTTCTCCCTCTGCCCCCACCACTGGGGGCATTTCACCCTCTTCTGCCCTGCCCCCACCAGTACCCCCATTGCCCACTCTTCCAGCTCTTAGTGATTAAGGGCATGCATCTGCTTGCCTTTACATCTGTACTGCCCCGAGTCTGTCTCCCCGACTAACACACAAGCTGGAGCTTGTTCTATTTGGTGTCCTGTTTCGCAGCGTGGAGCCTGGCACAGATTAAGTTCTCAGTCAATATTTATTGTTGGTATCATCCCGTAATTAGATGATGACAACAGGAAATATTTATCTTCTCGCATCTAGGTAAAACGGAACCTGATTAAGCAAGGCAGTTAGGTGTCTGGGCAACTTCTATGGCCTTCCAGCAGAGGAACAATTTATAACTGATCTCAGCAAACACTTAGAACACTGGTGCGCAGTTTGTTCAGTGATTATAGATATGTTAACATTGTCATTTTGTCTGTCATCTGCTGTTTGTTTCTCTTGCTGGATTGCAGGATCTTGAGATACTATTATTACCTCTCTTTCCAAACTCCACTGCATTTCACAGAAGATAATAAGCAGAGTGGACAAGCCATAAATGATTGATTAGTTGATTGACTCAGTTAATAAACATTGCCTTGGCTTTCACCGACTGCCAAAGATGCAGGGACAGGGATGCTTTTCTGTACGGCTCTCAGTCCAGTGAGGGAGACACTGCCTTCAATTGCAACTTATTGTTTATGAATGTGAATCACAATGGAGACATTGATCGGGCCAATATGGGAACAAAGCAAGGGATGAGGCATTCTGCCCCAGGAAGGGCGATATGTGAGCTTCCTTTTGCAAGTACATTGGCCATCCCAGAGGAGAACAGACTTCAGGCTGAGGATCTCCAGTGAAAATGTCATAATTTCATGCCCACATTGGGCATGGCTGTGTTGGCCCAGCAAAACCAGCCCGTATACTGCCTTACACACAACTGAATGGGTCCCAACTCTGAATGGGGCATGAAGAAGTGGAGACAGGCAGCTCCAAATCATCAGCATGCCTGGTCCCCGCCCCAGGTGCACAGTGCAAGAACAGCTGGATTCCTCTCCAAGCGTTAGTATCTTCATCTGTAAAACAGGTATGATAATCTCATTCTGATGAAAATTTGAGTTCAAAAGTATTTCGCAGCCCGAGGATAGTCCCTACACAGTTTCCTTCTTCCCTTTGCTCTGGTGCAAGTACTCCACTGTTCTTTTTAAAGTTCATCACTTTGTTCCTCTCCTGCAAAGCGCTTGTGGCTTTCATGTTGAAAGAAAAGCTAGAGCGCCCCTGCTAACCCAAGGAGGGGTGGACAGAGCAGTGGTATGTTAGAAGCAGTTAAAATATAAAATAAGAGCAAGGGGGTGAGATCGCCCCTGACTGCCCATTGCTGCTCCTGTTTTTATAGTCCATTAAAACCTACAATCACTGTAATGTTTATGCATTATTGGGGAGATAAATTGCATAATTTTCATTTTGCAATTTAAATGTAATTATGATCTCACTAATGACTAAAACCTGAATTTGCTAGACTATCAGTTTTTCTAACCCTTGCCAAAATTATAGGTAATTACTTAAGGCTTATAATAATTATAAGTCCATCTCTTAAATAACTAATGTGCACTTTCATGGTACAAAACAGCTAGTAATCAAACGACCTCCACTTACACTGCAAACCCATGCAATTAGGCCTATTGTGTGGCTCTACGGAAATATACCCATTTGTAAGGGTCCCTTCCATTGGCGAGCTGAAACGCAGGGTTGCTGTGTTTTATAACATCAAATAAGGCAGAATTCCCCTGCTGCCACAGGGCTAGGAAAAGAAAGTGATCCACAAAACAGTAGGAATTCAATATTAATCAGCACAGTGCTCGAGTAGCTGGTGGGAGTTAGGCTGAGAAGGGGAAAGAAAGGGAGGGATGCTTTTCATGTTGGCCCAGAGAAATGGGTGATGAGCACAAAGCATCTCAGTGTTCAAGTTTGGGGGCGGTTATCATCTACCTTTTCAGCCCCTCTTCTCTTCTCTAGGGGACATGCTCATTCTGTCACGTAACCAATGCAGAACACCTTGCTGGGCTTTGGAAGCACAGGGATAAATAAGGCAGGGGTTTTGGCCATAAAAGGTGTAATCCACTGATGTGTGTTACGAGACAAGCAAACAGAAACTGAGAATATATTCTGAGAAGTACCACGATTTCCACCTAATACTGGCAGATATAAAAGCACCGGGCCATGACCAGTGTTTCTCTCTGTTTATTATTCCATTCACAAAGAGCTTTAAAGGTTCGGGAGGTGGGAGTGGGCCAGTAAGGAACATTCCAGGGACCTGTAACCCCTCACACATCCACTCCTGCCCCAGGGTTATGGTTCACAGTGAACATGATGATTGTGTCTTTGTCACAACACCAGATGTTCGTGACTTAGGAAATGCTGGAAAACGAGGTCTTGGAGTCATCCCCTCCTCGATATTCTCTGTCCACTGTTTTCCTCCTCAGCTCTTCCTGTTCTAATTACACTCAGCTTCACTTCCGCCTCCTCCAAGAGCTTCTCCTGACAGTACAGAACCCCTTGACTTTTCCCTCTTTGGGCAACATTTATGCTTATTTGAAGGGTGTTGTGTTCGTTAATTTTAGGTGTCAACTTCGCTGGGCCACGGTGCTCAGATATGTGGTCAGACATTATTCTGGATGTTTCTGTGAGGATGTTTTCTTGGAGGAGATTAGCATTTAAATCTGTGAACTTTGGAAAGCAGATTGCCCTTCCTCATGTGAGTGAGCCTCGTCGAATCAGTTGAAGGTATGAATAGAGCAAAGACTGATCTCCCTTGAGCAAGAGGGAATTCTGAGGCAGATGGTCTTTGGACTTGAACTACAATGTCCTCGCTTCCCTGAGTCTTCCAGCCTGAAGATTTTGGACTTGCCAGCCCATAGTAGCATGAGCCAATTCTTTAAAATCCTCCCTCTCTCTGTCTGTATAAATATGTATATTTATATACATATATATTTATATATTTCTAATTATTAATAATATTTATAGTTAATAATTCTGTATTATATTAATATACTCTTAGTATTTATTAAAAATCACAGAATATTTTATTATTATTACATAATTCTAATATTAATATATTATATCTATATTCTAATATTATATAATTATATATTCACATACATCCCATTGGTTCAGTTTTTCTGGAAAGCCTGACTAATACAGGTGTCTCAGTTTAATGTCAGTAAACTGAACTATTAACGATAGTCTCCTGCTCTGGGAGGAAATGGACCCTGTATCTCTAGGGCCTTGCCCTCAACCACTGGAATCTTCATTCCTTCAGTAATGACTAGCGTATGCTTAAAATGACACCACCCCAGGGGCACATACTCGGCAAAGCCAAAATACTGTCAGGATTCAAAGCTTGGGTTGAGTAATCAGCTCAAGTAGGGGAATAGTGAAAAACAGTGAGGCAGAAAACCTTGTCCAGTTCCTGCCCAGATGAAGCTGGCTTCATGTACCCATGCTCTTGGAGAACCATGGCCTTCTTCTATGTGGCATTCATCAAAATGCAACATTTTTTTAAAAGATTTATTTATTTATTTGAGGGAATGAGATGGGGGGGAGGGCAGAGAGAGAGGGAGAGGGAAAGCAGACTCCTTGCTGAGCCAGAGCCGAACCAAGAGTCAGACACCCAACCGACTGAGCCACCCAGGTGCCCCACAATGTATCGATTTTTAAGTGTAATATTTGTATCTTACCTGTCTCCCAGTGAGTCTGTAAAATTCCAAGAGTGTAGGGACCAACCCTATTTGTCCTTGGCTCAATGGTTCAATAAATACATGCTGTCTAAATGATTATTCAATTCCATCATAATGGCTAAGCTGGAAATCTGTGATAATGACATCTCTTTTTAACAATCTAATTCAAGCTACCAACCTATCTCTACCACCACCACAATTTCCCTCCACCCAAACTATTGAAATTCTGGCCAGTCTGGCTATATAAAATAAGAACCCAGAACTTTGGTTCTGGAAGGCTTCACCAAGCCTATTTTGCTTTATCTCCTGCTCATCCATACCCTTGTCTCCTACCAGTGGACTGGGTGGAGTCCAGTCCATAAAGAATGCACTCTATCGGGCAGAAGTGACCCGAGTCATGAGTGACCCATGGCCCTATATGTGAAGGATACTCTTCCTGAACCATTCCCAGTTAGATCTTCCCCACAGAATAAGGACAACCTTAAGAAATATCAGTGGGAGAGCTGTCAAGGGAGGTGAGATTTGGGAGTCCTAGCTATAGTCCTATCTTCCACCGCCATGATAAAAGACTTTCACATTAATTAAGACACACCTCGTCTCCATGCCAGAGTGGGGGAGACATACACGAAGACATTTCTGCCCTTTTTTTTCTTTTTTTTAAGAATTGTTATCTTTCAATCTGTGATTTAAGTAGTAGTGTGTGTGCCGGGGGGTTGGTGGGGTGTTATTAGTCGCCCCTCCTTTGGATTTCTGTTAGAATTTGCTCTTTTATGTCCTGGTACTTACCTGACTCAGGAGCAGAGTATGACAACAGAGGGCGGTTGCGGAAGCAGTGATAGTTCTCTTTGATTCTGGCTATCCTGGCAATGATAAGAAAGTGAAAGTTGATCAAGAGCTGGCAACGGAACCTCAACTTTAGCCAGACAATAAGAAGACCTTGTGCTCAGCTTACGATAACAAAGTGAGACCAGAAAGCCTCCTTTATGGGTTGCCCAAGTTGAAAGGCAATCATTTCATCTTGAAGCAAAGGAAGTAAAATCTAGGATCCTGGATAGAAGTGACAGATGGTGGGACTCGAACACAAATACTCCATACCCTTGCTTCACCTTCCTCCCTTGGTGAATTTATAGAGTTCTTGATAGATGTGGCGTGATAGGGTAGACACTTTCTCTTAAAACAAACAAACAAACAAACAAACAAACAAACAATATTCACTGATACTCAGGGCATTGAGGGATTGGATTCCAACCCAAGTCCTCCACTCACTGCTGGGTCCTCCTGCAAATGTCATCTTCTCTCTCTGGCCTCACATTTGCAAAAGTAGAGCTGAAAGGCTCTAGTCCTGGCAGACTTGAATTCTAAGATGTAGCTCTTCACCCCAGGACCTCTGGTGAATGGTGAGAGATTTACATTTCTTAACTATGATCAGCAGCTTTGTGAAAACACCATGGCTTCTGTAGCAGGGAGATGTATGCCCTATGTCTCCACCCTACCATGTTAGGGATTTGTGGGATGTCAGCATGTAGGATTGCCTGAATTCTGCTTTTTCCTGAAGAAGCCATCCCACGCTATCTCAAAATCCCCCAAAGCACCTTTGGTTGGATCCCTGACCTCTTCAGCACGGACAGCAGCCTTGCAATGGTTGTTCTCCAAGTATGCGCGACAGATTTTATCTCCTCTGCCAAGAGGGCTCCACACTGGCCTCATTGAAGTTTAGGAATCTCTGCAAATAATCCTTATCCACGCTGTCACCTTCACACCGCATCACCCTCAAGCAAAGGGTCTGACTCAAAGGACAGCACAGATTATGTTGACAACTGTAGCAGGAAATTGTCCTCCAAGACACGCCGAACTTCTCAGCACTCAGCACGTCACTCCTCAGTGGGAATCAGCCCCTTTGAATCCACGATGTGATGGCATAATAGACCCATGGAGCATCTTCTTCTCAAGTCAGGAGTGCAAACCATCAGCCCTTGAGTGCTCTAGCCCCACTCAAACTCATAGCAGAGATTTGAAAACCACTAGGTTGGCAGACCCTGTCCTTGAGTCACCGGGAGCCTGGCTGAGAGCAGGCAGTAGAGTCTGGGAGCAGATGGGTCACCCCAAATGCAGGAGGCCTTATGTGTGCTCCCTGCATTCTGAATTCCTCTGTGGATCCTCTGTGGAAACCCAGTTTCCTCTGTGGATGATTCCCTTCACTTTCTCAAACCCAGAGGCTCGCTCACCTTAGCCATGAGAAAGTCTGACCAGAATAATGACTTCGGAATCACATGCATTTGGTTCAAATTCTAGCTACAAATTCTAGGCTCCAAAACCTTGGGCAAGTTGCCTAGACGTTTCTTGGTCTCATTTCCCCAGTTTGAGAGATTGGGGTAACTTTCTGGCACGGTTGTTATAAGCATCAGAAATAGTTGTTAAAAGGTGCGAGCGTCTGGGGCACCTGGGTAGCTCAGATGGTTAAGCGTCTGCCTTCAGCTCAGGTCATGATCCCAGGGTCCTGGGATCGAGTCCCGCATCGGGCTCCCTGCTCAGCGGGAAGCCGGCTTCTCCCTGGGCTTCTCTCTTTCTCTCTCTCTCTCTGTCTCTCATGAATAAATAAATAAAATCTTAAAAAAAAAAAAAAAGATGTGAGCGTCTGGCACATAGTAGGTACTTAAGACACAAGAGGAATCATAATTCCTTCTCTGTGTAGGCACTTAGGGACTGTTTTCAAGTTCAACTTCCCAGCCTTCAAACAGGGCTTTCCTGGGCTCTCTCGAGGTGCTCTGACAGCTTTGCCATTGCCTTCCATGTCATGTTTTTCCTCCCTAACCAAGACTTTGATTGATTTAGTCTGGTTGCATCTCAACCCCAGATTCACCTTCAGATACTACCTTGACCCTCACTCTGGAACGTGCAAGTCAGGTGTTCCAACCCACCTAGGCTTTGTTCCCAGACTCTAGTCCATTGGGAACTCTGACCACTGGTCTGGCTCCCTCTTTCTAGTAGGGTTTTGTGGCAGTTTCCCACTGTGATGAGTCCAGACCTGAACTTCAATCCTCTGCCTGGATCCTGGCACCCCATTTCTTTTCTTCTTCTTTTCTTTAAAAAAATCAGTTAATTAACACATAGTGTATTATTAGTTTCAGAGGTAGAGTTTAGTGATTCATCAGTTGCATATCATTACATCAAGTACCTTCCTTAATGCCCATTACCCAGTTACCCCATCCCCCCACCCACCTCCCCTCCAGCATGGCACCCCATTTCTAACCAGACCTTCTCCCCAAGAAGTGTGAGCCTATTTATTGTACTCCCTAGCCATTTCTACTGGTCAGATCAGACACTACCTCTTGCTTGATGTCACCTCAAGTATCTGGCAAGGAGGACTCTGTCTCAAGGGCCCACCAGCTACAGTAGAAGTGATGTCAATATGGACACTGTTTCCTACATGCTGGAGCTGAAAACACGTATGTGCTCTGCTGGTCCCTCTCTCTGGGGAACCCTTTGGCCAGGTTTGGTCTTATCTTTTCCCCTCCTCTTTAAACCCAGAATGCTGACGTTGTATATGCTATTTGCAAGCCCAGGAGAAATATGGCATCTCTAGGCTATGTGACTTCTCCACTGTAGTATCATAAGAAGGCAGTCATGATTTCTTACCAGGGGAGACCAATTTTAAGCCTCCACTGGGTTCTGCAGCAAAGGAGCTGATGATTTCACTGTGCACTTCTATTTATTTTATAAAAGAAGACGTAGCGGACCAACTAGGGAAATCTCGTGGAATAGACTACTATTCATTACATAAATGGATGAGATTATTCTCAAGCATACAGCTGGAAAACACGTCTCTTCTGTTCTCTGGGTCGGCTACAAAAATTGTAACCCAAGACACAACATTCTCTGAGACATCATTGTGAGAGTCTTCAAAGAATAAGGAAACGTTTCTAGGGACATTGAACTCTAGGGCTTCTGCAAGTGAACCAGTCATTTTAAGCTGTGTCTTTGGTTAGCAAAAATAAAGGACAAGCTTCCCTCACCCAGCCTCTCCATCCTTCACCTGGCTGGAGGTGCGAGGAGAATGCAAAAGCCCTTTGACTCACCATTGAAGGCAGCTGGGATACTAAAGATAATTTAGAGAGTGAATTTTTTAAGTAGATGGATTATCTTCATTGAAGCAAGCTGCTTTTCCCAGCCTCCTTTCAGTTGTTTCTCTATGGAAGCCCACTGCCCCATGCTAACTGGCCTTTCCGCTATGCTCTTCCTTTGTGTCACTGTAGTACCTTCTAGTGACCTTGGTGGAGGTCAAGCCTCTGAAGGCTTTGGTTTCCTTCTCGGATGCCTCAAAAGCAGCCCTCATTCTCTTCGTCATCAGGGGCCTGTGGTGGTCACTGTGGTGGGCTCCCCGGGGATGCTGATGGTCAATAGCAGGAGTACAGACTCTCAGCACTGCTAGAGAATCAAGATATGGTGTCAAGAGAGCTGGCCGAGGTGGAGCCCAGGCTGAGTTGAAGACTGGCTCTGCTGCCTTGTACCAACTCATTCCTAGGTGCCTCTCCCCTTCACCAGCCCCTTCCCTTCTCCTGCATGGGAGCTCCCACCTTTCTGTCTGCTGCCCAGTGAGTAGCTCTTGGTCCAGTGAAACCAAGCATCCCTTCGTGGCATTTAACAATGTTTAGATGGGCTAATGATGATTAGATTGGCTTGGAATCTCAAGCCAAGCCATTGACTCTCCTTTCTGTGCATTTCACATGAAGGAGGATGATGGAGGAATTAAGGTCCAATGATGGAATCCCTCTTTACTGTGCTCCTTGGTGGGTAGCAAGCCCTGTGGACAGAGGGTCAGGGCAGAGGGTCACTAACACACACTGTGTGTACATGATGGGGCCAAGGTTCCCCGGAGCATCAGGTGCAGGTTTCCATTTTAGTAGGGAAAAAAGTCATTTGCTTCAGAGTTGGATTTTCAGGGCAGTGTTAGATCAAAAAAAAAAAAAAAAAGGTAGCAGGGCTGGTTGTGAGCAAGGCTGGGGGCAGCTGAGACAGAAGGGATTGCAGACCCCACCCCCAACCAGAAGGGGGACGTCACGTTCTAGCACATTTAATGAAGTTGAACTCTATATTCAGTTTCTAAATTGTGACATGGAAAACTTTAAACTGGGTGTGAAACATTTCCATTTTGTCATGAGTGCCAATCTTTATAAGAAACAGAAACGCTCCCCCCCCACTGCCAACCACCCCCCCTTCAAACTCTGTAACTGTCCCTTTAATTAGGCATTCACTAATAAATCTATCTCATTCTCAAATCCCCATGCACTTGGTATAGTAGTTCATTAGCACAGGAAGAGGCAATTTATATTTCCTCAGATAATAGCATCTGTCGCTAATCGAATTAAGGCAGGATGTGCAAACGTATCTAATGCTGGACAAGCTGGTGTGGGGTGAGGTGGGGGGTCATGACAGAAAAGATCATCTTTAAAATTACAGTCCTGCATCCTCAGTGTAGGAGGCAGTCCTCCTGCCAGGTATCTTGCCTTATTTTCCCGATGAAAGCATTTTTATTGATCAGAACATCCATGTTGACATGGGGCTCGTCAAATCTTGTTGCCATACCTAAAAGCAATAGACTCACTACCAGTGGACTCTCTGAAATCCGTTCATTCATATATATATTGTGTGTATATATGTCAATTCATATGTGTGTATATGTGTGTGTACATATATAATAACATATAGAAATATATACATAATACATATATACGTGTATGTATGTGTATATATGTCAATACATGTGTGTATATGTGTGTGTACATATATAATAACATATAAATATATACATAATACATATATATGGGTATGTGTGTATGTGTATATATGTGAATACATATGTGTGTGTATGTGTGTACATATATAATAACATATAAATATATACATAATACATATATGTGGGTATGTGTGTATGTGTATATATGTGAATACATATGTGTGTATATGTGTGTATTTATACACAATAGTATATACAAATATATATATAATACAGTTAATATTGACTGAGCTTGTGCCAGGCCTTGGGACGTGGAAGGAGGAGAAAGACACAGGGAATGCATTCCGAATTCTGTGTCTGTCGACCTGAAGGTAAGTGGGACCATAGGCATGCCTACCTCCGACGGCCGCCATGGTGGGCATAGAGATGCAACGTGAGCAAACCAGTGTCCCTGCCCTTAGGGACCTTACATTCCAGGAGCAGGGGGAGACCAGCTATGCACTATGACGTAGTGACACTGGTGTGAAGACAATAAAGCAGGTAATGAGAGAGACCGAGAGAGGCATGGAGCAAAGGGTGCTGATCTGCTTGGAGCCACCAGGACAGGATTCTGGGAAGATGACCTTTGAGCAGAGACCATAATCAAGTGAGGGCATGAGCCACAGATCTGAGAGCAGTGCAGAAAGACCCTAAAACTTGAGGTAAGAGACAAAGACGGGGGGAGCCTGGGTGGCTCAGTCGTTAAGCGTCTGCCTTCGGCTCAGGTCATGATCCCGGGGTCCTGGGATCAAGCCCCGCATCGGGCTCCCTGCTCCACGGGAAGCCTGCTTCTCCCTCTCCCACTCCGCCTGCTTGTGTTGCCTCTCTCGCTGTGTCTCTCCCCATCAAATGAATAAATAAAACCTTAAAAAAAAAAAAAAGAGAGAGACAAAGACAGTTTGGTTTTAAAGACTGTGTCCTTACCCACCATACTGTCCTGCCTTGTCCTGCCATTTGCAACAACATGGACAGAGAAACACACATATAATCTCACTTACATGTGGAATCTAAAAAAACAAAGAGGACTCACGGATACAGATTGAGCGGCAACAGATGAGTTGTTGCCAGAGATGGAGGCGGAGTTGGGGGGTAGGGGGGTGAAATGGGTGTGTGGGAGGTCAACAGGTACAAACTTCCAATTATAAAATAAATATGTTCCGGGGGTGTAATGTACAGCATAGTGTCTATCATCAATAATACTATATTTTATATTTGAAAGTTGCTAAGAGAGTCAGTCTTCAAAGGTCTTATGAGTTCTCATTATAAGAAAAAAAATTTATAACTATGTTGCTGATGGATATTAACTAGACTTACTGTGCTAATCATTTTGCAGTGTATCCAAATATTGAATCATTATGTTGTAGACATGAAACTGATACATTTTTATATGTTAATTACATCTCCATTAAAGAAATGCATAATGCCAACTGGCAACATTGCGATGATATTCCTATGACCCCCAGGGCAACTTCCAGAAGACCAAAGTCTTTGGGTTTTAGGAGGGGAGGGTATAGTTGCAAAGCTGAAGCTCAGAGGGTCAAGGAGCCACACTGATGTTGGGGGAGAACCAGGACAGTGTAATGACCCTGCACCCCAGAAGGTGTGAGTAACTGTGTGAACAGGCTGCTGAAGCCTTAAGTCCAATGAGCAAAGAGAAGTGACCAGCGGATCTGGCAGAATGAAGATCGTTGCTGACTTTGGCAAGAGCAGTCCCCATGGGTGGCAAAGACAAAAACCTGATGGTTGTGAGTTGAAGAGAGACCATGAGACACATAAGTGGAGGCGGCAGGTGGAGACACCATCGTGAGGAATTTGGCTATAACAGGGAGTGGGGTGGTAGTGGAAGGAGAATGCAGATCCCAGGGAGGGCACCTTTTTAAAAGATGTGAACTGTGAGGATATCATCATAAGCTCAAAGTAATGGCTCTGGAGAGAGGGAGAAGCCGATGACCATGAGAACACGATCATTTTGGTGGGGGGGGAGGATGTTCAAGCAGTGACATTCATCTTGGATACATGCAAGACCATTTCATCTGCTCTAAAGAGGGAATGTAGAGAATGGGTGTAAAATGTGGCCGTGCAAGTAGATTATATGATGCCAAAGGAGGGTAGTGGGTGGTTCTCCCACTACCTCTGTTTTCTCAGGGAATTATGGAGTCGGACCAGTCTGAAGAGCAGAGAGTATGAAGTGAGGAGGTGTGAGAGAATAGACCCTAAAAATGTAACAGGACCCCTGGGAGGACCTGAGTTTCCACTTGAGAATTGTAGTCATAAATTTAAAGAGAGTGCTGTCCACCCTGTAGGATGGTTTTCTCAGCCATGTTCAGCAGCTTGGCTCAGGGGAGAGGTTAAAATTTGAGTTGGGGGCAGTTAGGATGGTGGGAGAGAGATGTGGGGTAGCTAAGGATGTGTACAAGGGAGGGAAGATAAGGATGGAGCATGGAATCTAAAGTGGGCCAGGAAGGAGGTGAACACAGAAGAGGTAGAACAGAAAAATGGCCATGATGGATTGGAGGACCCAATGCATCCAGATAGGAGTTTGGGAAGCGAGCAAGAAACATGGCAGTGATTGACCTCTGCAAGTGGAAATCTCCTTGCATCTTAGTGGTAACCCCGAGGCCTGTCATTGTCTTGTCCATGTACCAGGGCTAGTTGAGATAAGGAATAGAATCAGAACACATGGAATCCTAGGAAGTTACTGGCTAGTGTGGAGAACCCTAGCAGGTCAATTTTGACTGACTTCCATAGAGAATTGTGATCCAAACTAAAATGCATTAAACTAGGAATAAGAAATCTCAGTTCCATCTGAGGGCAAGAACTTGGTACCAAATGAGAATCCAAAGTGCATCCAGAACAGGGAACATGAAGCTAGACGTGGGCAGAAATTAAAGAGTATGTAGTGTAGACATACCCATGAGTAGACCTGTCATTACATAAAGGCTCAGGTAGATTTTTCTGAATTCACCAGTGTCCCTGCTGGTTCCACATTCAGGCATCTCTGCCCTTGGATCTTAAAGGTAAATAGTATGCCTTTTGATAGCACCAAGGTGTCAAGGATGGTGAATAGTATGCTGGGGTACAGGAGACCAGGTCACTGTCCACTGGGCAGGGCCACACTGGGCTGTGTAGCTGGTAGGATAGTGACTCTTTATGAGGGTTCACTTTAGAAACAGACCACTTCCTCCACTTTCCCGACTCAGTGTTTACAGGGCAATGAGAGAGTCAAGGTGATTAAGCAAAGTAAGGGCGTTTAGGAGCACTGGGTTCTAGACACAACTTTGCCACAAAATAATTAATCAATTAATTAATAATTTAACTTCAGCAGATCCCATCCCTGCCACAGAATGTTGGGAGACATTATGGTCTAGAACAGTGTATTTCTTTTTTTTTTTTTTTTTAAGATTTTATGTATTTATTTGAGAGAGAGAATGAGAGAGAGAGAGAGAGAGCACATGAGAGGGGTGAGGGTCAGAGGGAGAAGCAGACTCCCCGCCGAGCAGGGAGCCCGACGCGGGACTCGATCCCGGGACTCCAGGATCATGACCCGAGCCGAAGGCAGTCGCTTAACGACTGAGCCACCCAGGCGCCCCAGAAGCTCTTAATCTTTTTTTTTTTTTTAAGATTTTATTTATTTATTTATTTGAGAGAGAGAGAGCACATGAGAGGGAGGAGGGTCAGAGGGAGAAGCAGACTCCCCGCCGAGCAGGGAGCCCAATGCGGGACTCGATCCCGGGACTCCAGGATCACGACCTGAGCCGAAGGCAGTCGCTTAA
>NC_058407.1:165188602-165200503 GCF_002201575.2 Neomonachus schauinslandi | reverse complement strand
TGAGATAGAGAGAGCATGAGAGGGAGGAGGGTCAGAGGGAGAAGCAGGCTCCCTGCCGAGCAGGGAGCCCGACGCGGGACTGGATCCCGGGACTCCAGGATCACGACCCCAGCCGAAGGCAGTCGCTTAACCGACTGAGCCACCCAGGCGCCCTAGAAGAGTGTATTTCAAATATCCATGTGCGTTAAGAATTACCTGGCAAGCTGGATAAAGTACAGGTTCCTGGACCTGGGGACTCTGATTTCATGTGTCCGGAACGGGACCCATGCATCACACTTCTAAGCAACTCCCAAGGGATGCAGATGCTAGCCCACACCTTGAGTAGCACTGGTTGAGGAGTAATAATGGGAGGAAAAAGAGGAACCAGAAACACAAGTGGCCGAAGGATACAAAACAGAGAGGAAGAGGCTGAAGAGATTACCAGGGGAGTCCCAATTTGTTTGTGAAGTTGGACTTGTGGGAAGGGAGCCATCCTTCCCAAAGTCAAGGTCAGGTCGGTTCAGGAAGGCCTGGCAACCGTAGCGATGTTTGGTCTGCCTCCTCCAGGCAGCAATTTCTGAGAGTCGAAGTGATGACAGGATAAAAATCATACCGTAGGAATGTTATCTTGGCAGGAGGTCAGGTCACAGGGAAGACTGTTTGGAGCCATCATAAGGGAGATCAAAATAAAGATTATTATTCACTGAGAAATTGGGGGGTTGGTATGAAGACATAGAACAGAAGGAGGGCAAGGGAAACAGGAAATTGAGGTTGAATCTGAGAAATGATATAAAAGAGCAATAGAACTGAAGGAAAATTAGCTGTAAAGGCAGAAATGAGGGGATGAGCTTGCAAGACACTGAGGCTTTTTGACCTTCTGGATCTTTCATCTTTGGGACAGGATTAGAGAAAAATCACCAGAAATAGATCTTCTATTTGGGCATGGAATGAAGTTGGGTGGATTCTCACTTTGAAAGGAAGACTCAGAGACAAGCATTAAGAAGTTAATTTGCAAATAACTTCTGGCTTATCATCTCAGAAACGTAATAGTTATTTAAAGTGACACGCCACAGAATTACTCATTTTGCAATTAGTCATTCGCAGTGGAACATGGTTTTCTGACGGGATTGTCAGATCTGCAAACATCACGAAGTATCCTCAGACGTCACACATGTAAAAGTCAGAGATAAGCTTGTTCGGTTGTGAGTCTGGAACACATAGGAAGAGCTCATGGACAATCTTTGTCGTTTTTGGTTCTCTTGGGTTGTGGAAGGATCTGTTCTGGTTTTTTGTTACTTTGGTTTTGTTTTCTGTTGGTGGGACCTGCGAAGGGAGATTCCAAAGTGAAGTAAGCATTGTTAAAAGTCATTTAGAATAGGGCGGTGGGGGCAGGCATTGAGGAAGTCAGGCTGATGCCCCTCTCATTTCAACTTTTGACTTTTGTCAACTGCAACCAGTCAACTGTAAGTCCATCACCTCCCGGAACACGTCTCCTACTTTGGACTGAAATAGGGATCAGGTAACATCCATTAGCTAAATAGCCAATTGTGTATTCCATGATCAGTTTAACTCTTCCAGAACCAATCATAATTCTTTCAAAACAAGTTAAGCAACCGTGTGGGTTTTGTCTTTATAAGCCTATACTCTCCACCTGGAGTTCAGAGCATACTTGCAATTTTGGTCCACTCTGTGTCTCTGCGATTGCTGAGCCCTAAGACCCCAAATAAACGTTTTTGGATACTTTATAGCCCCCTCGTCTTCTTGGTAGACAGACCTGATGTGCATGGTAATTTGAACCAGGGCGGGAAGTGTCTGCTTTGTTTGTTCCTTTTCCTGAATCCTTGTTCTGACTAAAGAACCTCCTCCCCACCCCCTCCCCTTTTCTCCTGCTCCTTCCTCCTTCTCCTCTTGCCCCTCTCCCTCCCCTCTTCCCCCCTTCCCTTCTCTTATTTTCTTATCTTCCCTTCCAGTCTCGTCTCTCTTTCTTTCCCTCCATCTTTCCTGATTCCCATACCCTTCTCTTTCTCCTTCTCCCCACCATAGATACACTTTTAGGTTCTCTCTTGCTCTTTCCTTCTGCACAAGAATAATAGAAGTTACCCATGTGCGTGCCCCCCCACCACCAAATCCTCCCATATCTGAAGTTTTCCTTACTAAATCTGCCACCAGTAGGTGAAATGTCAACATTCAAGATCCATTCCTTTGCATGGAGACGCTCTACAGAAGCCCCTTATAAAAATGCGCATCATCCTCCCAAAGGGTGATGTTATAAGAGCGTTTGTGAATTCATCAGATGTCCATCAGCCATCTCACGGAGCACCAAGGACTGGAGGCCAGAAGAGAAAAGCAGTGTCTCTGAACGGAGCTGGGCTCAGCGGGGATGGCAGTGCTCGACCCTGGCCAGTCCCGGCCACGAAGAGTACCTATTGTCTCCTCCCTATTTTCTCCTCTGGAGAGAGGAGACATGTTCTAACCCCATCTCCTGTCATCCTGGTACACAGAGTCACCTTTTTTCTAGAGTCTTTGCTTCCTCGATTGTAAAATAAGATGTGGGAAACAGTTGCCATCAAGCTCCGGAAGGATGGCTTCCAGAATACCAGGCGGAGGAGGACAGATAGCGAGGGGAGGGAATAATGTCAGCAAAGTGACTTCACAGCATCGCCCAAGGCCGGCCGTGTGGAAGCGCAAGTTCCTCCCAGACAGTAAACAGACGCAGACCGGACAGAACGCCTGGGATTCCAACTTAACTGAGTAACGTCTCCTCTACTTTCAAAAGCATCACAGCGTGGATCAAAAATTACATGCTCACCCATTCCTAGCGAATGTTCTCAAGGACTCAGAAGAGCAGGGACACGCCTGTCTCTCCCATGAAAGCCCTTCACAACCGTTTATTTATTTATGGTTTTCTTAGCTGAAGCCAAGCACACCCAGCCCACCTCATTTGGCTAAGATCACACCTACAGAGCACTTAGGCAGCTGCGCTGAGCACTAACAGCCATTCATTATCCCAAACCAAGAACCCCAAAGGCATTCTTTCCTCCAGAGCCTCATCTTAGAGAACTGACATTGACCTTGGGGCTGTTGGCCTAGGGTGCCACCTGTCCCCAAATGTCTAAAGCAAAAAAGCATTATGCTTTGAGACCACTGTGGATGAAATCAGCGTAGGATAAACAGGTTTAAAACAGCCAGTGACAGAAACGTTTCAACATCAGGTATTATTGCGGAAAAGCTTGATGAATGTTTGGGGATTTCTCACCCCAGGCCCTTGTGACCGATCTGCAATGATGACTGTCATCCGTAAGGTGGCAGGTGGGGAGGTGCCACTTCCCTGTCCTGAGGTCGCAGATGTGCTCTGGAGCCTCGTCATTGGTCCGCGCACAGGCATCCTCCCTCCCCCTTCCCACTCTGAAGAATGCTTTCCCCCAGTAGGACAATAATTTCCTCATCTCGGCTCTGCAAAACCTCCATTTTATGAGATCTTGGAGGCTCACAGCAGCTATCTACCATCCAAAACAGCCCGCATGTTCATCCTCAGGACGTGATCTCCAGCCCTTTTTCAAACAAGCATTATTACAACCATTTTATAAAACCCAGACAGAGAGAGCTCCCAGTTGCCTCTTTGTGGTGCAGGCCACACTCAAGAACCTCTCCCTTCCTCCTCCCTGCCCACCTCTCACTCTGGGAAGGAGCCGGGAGGGCAAGGAACCCAGTGCCTGTAAGCCACAAGCCAAAGGGAGGGCAGTCAGGGAAGGGAGGGGGGGTAGCTGAAATCATGGTCCCCCAAGCTCGGTCCATGTCTCGATCCCCAGAACCCATGGGTGTTTCCTTATATGGCAAAATAATCTTTGCAGATATGAGTAAGCTAAAGAGCCTCAGATGGGGAGCTATTCTTGGATGATCTGGGTGAGCCCTAAATGTGATCATATGTATCCTTGCAAGAGGGAAGCAGAGAGATTGGACGCACACACGAAGAGGGGAAGGTCAAGGGACCACAGAGGCAGAGATCAGAACAATGTGATCACAAGCCAAGGAATGCTAGCAATGCTAGAAGAGGCAAGGGGCTGATCCTTCCTTGGAGCCTCCAGTGGGAGTGCAGCCCTGCCGACATCTTGATTTGGGCACAGGGACACTGATTTCGGAATTTGTCCTCCAGAACTGAGAGAATAAATGTGCTTTGCCTTAAACCACCCAGGATGTGTTGATTTGGTACAGCAACCACAGGAAGCCAACAGAAGCAGTCACTGCAATGCCCAGGGATGAGGATGGGGGTGGGGGGTAGAGGACAAGGTCAGCAGAAGGGTGAGGAGCTAGAATCCACTGCACCCTACAGGGATTGGCTCTGGGACTGAAGAGCAGTGAATTCCACTTACCAGCTGCATGATGCTAGATATCCCATAGCCTCAGTCCCTTATCTTTGAAAAGAAAGTAATAATGTCCCATTTCCAGCATCGTGGTGACAAATACAAGAGTTAAGAAAAAGAAAAGAAAAATGTCTGCCCCATGGCGGGTGCCAATTTAAGAAGTAATGACTATTGATAAGTGGGAAAATAAATTTATTTTAAAAGACTCCCATCCTAGGGAGAGAAGTGATTTTGTTTGGGAAAATACTTTGGTGCCTTTTTGGATGTCAACGGGGAAGATATCTCCTGTGTTTCCCCACCTGTCCTCATTTATCTCCCCTCTGCCCCCATCACATACTCCACTTAGCTCCAAAGGCTTGGAGCACAGACCTACAAACCTGAACTTCTCAGCCCGATGAGGAGAGAGGGATTTCAAGTTACCAGAAATGAGGGAATGTTGTGCCCCCATTCATCTGTACTAACCCCCCAGTACAGATGAATGTGCCCTGATTTTGGAAACAGGGTCTTTGCAGATGTACTCGTTAAAACACAGAGATACTGGATTAGGGTGGGTCCTCATCCAATGACTGGTGTCCTGGCAAGACAGGAAATGGGGGCACACAGACACACACAGAGGAAAGATGGTTCTGGGAAGCCAGAGGAGACACACAGTGGAGCACCACGGGACAACAGAGCAGAGATTGGAGTGACGGCGGCAAGCCAAAGAGACACCAAAGACTGAGGGCCACCACCAGAAGCTGGACAGAGGCAAGGAGGGATTCTCCCTTGCAGGTTTTAGAGCGGGCATGGCCCTGCCAACTTGATCTTGGACTTCCAGAGACAATACATTTCTGTTGTTGAAGCCACCCAGTCCGTGGAACTTTGTTCCAGCCACCTTGAGAGGCTAACACAGTTGTAAAGAAGACAAGAAACAGTCACCTGGACAGGCACGTGGTTGTTGAACCAGGGGAGCGGCTAGCCTGTGAGGGATCCCTGCTGGTGGGAAGGGCCCGGGTACTTCTAAGAAGCATCTTCTCTGATACCCACTTCGCCAGGGTTTTTTTTACCTGCTGGGGAGACAGGGCATGCACCGCCAGTTGGTTACCTCTGGGCAGAGAGAAAGGAATAGCCACTGCGCTGAAACGTGAGCAGGGACGGGAAGAGGGGCCCCTTCAGGATCCCAGAGATATTGCAGGAGGGGCGTTTTGCATTTTCGCGCTACAGGGCCAGGTGACGCGTCACTGCTGGAAGACCTGGGGACCCTGCCAGGTGACTTATAGTATGAGCAACATTCTTATTAACGTCGTGGCCTGAAGACGAACCCAAGCCGGGTTCTGAACCCCAGGGTACATGCAGGACCGTGTGTTGAGTGAACTGGCTAGCTTGGCGAATTCACCGGATTTCTTCTAGCCTGGAGGGGCCAGCCACACCCCCATCCCATCCCCCCACCCCCAGCCACAAAACTTTCCTCCCCCTGGAGACTGCCACTGCTCACAAGGCGGGGCCTGCCTCCGGGGCCTTCTCCGAAATCCTCCCACTCTGCCCCAGCGCCCCTGCCTGACCTTGGCCTTATGGGGAGAACCGTGAGATCAAAGGAATCAAAGTGCTCCCTTCTGCACTTCAATCAGGGAGAGAAGCAATTAAAATATGAATTAATCTAAGTGAGATGAAAATGCAGTTGTAGAACAAGAGCATCTCTATCACCTTGAACCTGCACCGAGCACAGTTTAGCTCCTGTGATTAAAGACATTTTCATGCCATTAAAAACCTTCTCCTTTAATGTGGCAAGCACGATGTCAGTCAAACCTCCCCGCAGCCTCAGCGAGGACTGCCCTCACCTCATTTCTGTCCCTTGATCTTTGCAGAGTGCTGGGAGCCTGCCGGGGGTGGGGGGCACTCTGAGGAGGGGACATGGAGGGCTTGGGGCATGATGGTAGTCCAGGATCCTGAGCTACATGGAAAAAGCAATCACCGGTGTCCCTTCCCAAATAGATCTCTGCTAGCTCTTTGACTCCTGCAGCCTGAGTCCTGGCTGCCTGGTGACCCTGAGGGGACAGAGCAGGGAAGTGACATTCCCGGCTCTCCAACAGTTTTTTCAAAATGAGTGATAACTGTAGTATTTACTTCTAGAATTTTCCTTCTGCTTCTCTATTGTCTTAAGGATCCGCTGTTGACTCTCTGCCTGGAGGAGCAAGGCTGTGACCCCAGAGGCAGGAATATATGTGACGGAGTGACTCACCCATTGAACCATTGGATCTTCCGGGCCAGCCATTCACGCTCTGGCCTTGGATTTACTTCCTTCTGTTCATACCCTGTACCTGACTTGGGCTTTTTCTCCTATTCTCAGCTATACATTCTCTTCTTGCTTTTGTCCATAGTATTTGCCAATCTCAGGGTTTGACGCACGTACCTTGAACGAACTCATCCTGAATCTCCCTTTGTTACTTTCCAAAGCAAACTGCCCTTCTCCATCCAGCCCCTGGCTGACCCATCCTGGTCTGGATCTGAGAGGGTTTCTCTCTCTTCCCTTCTCTGACTCTCCTTAAGGCCCTACCAGTCGAATTGGCCCCAGTGGAAATTAGAACAAGTATCAATGCCTGCTCTAAGAATAAGTGGGGAAAGACCACCCATGGAGGCTGTGAGGTGCACTCTAAGTGGGACAGTGGCCCTCTGGAGGTTGGTAGCCTGAAGCCAATGGCGACCCAGCTTCTTCTCTTGCCATCTCTGGAAGCCCCTGCTCAGGCCATGCAAGACACAGTTCCCGAGGACAACTATGATTTAGCAAACCAGTTCTTTCTTACTCCAGGGCCTCTTAGGAGATGACCAGAAGCTTAATATTCATACACACTTAAAATACAAAGGGCCACACTATTGTCTACGAGACTTGTCTTGCAGTGTAAAGAGCCCCAACATTTTGCAACGTCATCAGAGTTGGCCATGGCCTTCTGACTCGGACAGTGGAAGGCAAACCCCTTTGCATGTTTGATCTTGGTCTCCCAAACATGCCAAGAAGCAGAAAGTGCACTGGTGTGCAACAAGGACACACTTCTTTGGGCCTGCCTCTCTGCAGGCTGCTCCTCTCTTCAGCCTGTCCCCCAACTTCATTCTCCTTCTGTTCGTGTGTTTCCTCTCACCCTCGACAACATCACAGGGAGCCAGAAAAGTCTCTTCCCTTCTCTGAGTTAAAACCCGAAGCCCAGGGGCGCCTGGGTGGCTCAGTCATTGGGTGTCCGCCTTCGGCTCAGGGCATGATCCCAGGGTCCTGGGATCCAGCCCTGCGTCGGGCTCCCTGCTCCACGGGAAGCCTGCTTCTCCCTCTGCCCCCCCGCCCCCCACAAATAAATAAAACCTTTACAAAAAAATTCTGGAAGTTGTTCTAACTTGAAGAAGGAGGAGAGTGTGGGGCTCCCTGGCATCCTTTCTAACCGTGTGTACCCTTGTCTCCTCTTGCCCCCCTCAGAGCTACAGTACCTTAGCAGGTGCAGGGGGAGGAGGGGCCCTCCTTGGTGCTCTGCTCCCCGCCACTGGGTTAGAAACCCTAATCCTCCCAACCTCCAATTCCACTTTCCACTTAGTGTCTTTGAAGGCCACCACATATAATCATGATTAATGAGCTTCGTTGTGATCCCAGCTTCATTAGTTGCAGTGGCTATGTGCCCTTAGCTGGAGGATAATAATTGTGTCTACCTCCTACCTCAAAGGATTTTTTTTGTGCAAATTAAATGAGACAATATATTGTAATATACATATGCATATTATATAATATGCATAAACGTGAGCTACAATTGCTGTGATTGTGTTATTGTTACCCTCCTGGTAACTAATTTTATCAGTGTGGGTTCCTGTCTCTTTTGGTTTGGGCTCGCCTGCAGAGTGCCCCTACCCCTTCACCTCTGCAAACAGCCCCACCTGCCCCTACTAGGTCTGCATGTCACTACCGGTCTCCCTGTCCCGGGCCCCCCCCCCCCAACTGCTGCTCAGAGACCCTGTAACACCTACACAGCGTTCACTTCACTAGAGTGATGCAATCTTGCAAGTTTCTCGTCCATTCACTCTGTGTTTTGATCCTCTCAGCCCTTCGTCATGATTAGGTACCCGCCGGACCCAGCCTTGGGAAATCACTGCATGAGGAGCCTTCTTTCTTTCGCACACTGACCTTTGGGAGAGAGGATAATCTGCCTTTGAGATTGGAACCGGAGTTATAGTTCCCACAGGTTGGGTAGCCTTCTACCCATGTCACAGAAGGGTAGTGGACACAGAGGGACCTGGAATGGAGAGCCAGCTACGAATAGCAAGCTGAACCCTGATCAGTGGCTGGCTTGGAAGGATCTGGCCTTCTAGAAACAGCAAGTGAAATGTGCTAAAAATCACTGCACTTGATAACTTGTTTATCATTCATCAATAAACAATACCTAATCTATATGGAATCCCTGCAACACGAGACCCCAGCCACGGCACCCCAAGTGTGCGTGTGCGTGTGTGTGTGTGTGCGTGTGTATGTGCGTGCGTGTGCGCAAGTACACGTGCTCCCGTGCTATCTGAAAAGGAGGACGCTCGCACCATCAGTAAGAAGGATTGGGGGCCATAACTGTTTTTCCATAGACGAATGCTTTACATTTTGGTAAACCCTTTGTAGCATCTTAGTCAAACTGAGCCCTCAAGTCAGATTTATAGTCCATAGGATTCCACTTAACTGAGACAAGCAATCCAATTTAAGGGCAATTTAAAGGGTATTTCATTTGGAGACAGAACCAATCCTCGTCAAGGCCCCGGAGGTAACAAGAAATCTTGCTCCTCTCATTTGCTTAGAAGCAGGTGCTGTCTAGTCCGTGGGGGCCAAGCAACCCCTGGAGCCCTGTGAGTGGCTCAGTGTAGTAGATTTTATGCCGCATGTTCATTGAAGAGGAACTGATCAAAAAGAGGGGATAGGAAAGAAGGCAGGGCCTACTTATGGCATTCAGGACATCCCCTAAGACAAGGGGTGTCCAGTCCAAGTGCACGAATCACTGCGAGGCACTTCTCCACCCCCAGCTGCAGCCCCTATCAGAGCACAAGACTCAGGATCTGAGCACTGGCTGGACTGCCATCCCCATTTGCCCCCTGGAATGGTAACCCTTGGGCAAGGCAAAACCTGCATACGGCGACCCTGGGAGAAGGACATCAGGAAACTTACATATACAAGTTACCTTCCTTAACACTCACCACGCTGAGAGGTTTACATGACTGTCCCCATTTTACAAGTACAGATGGCTGGGAGAGCGTAAACACTCTGTTCATATAAATGCAGATTCAGCTGGATTCTAATCCAGGATTCTGTGATTCCAAATTCCAACCTCTCTCCTAATTCACCATGGAATGTGAGTTCAACTGAAGGGCTTGGTAATCTTTTTTTCCAGGGAAAAAGGAAGGACTGGCAGGTCTGAGCCTCAAGGCTTTGAAGGTGCTTCTGCAAAGGGGGAGCAGATATTCTCAAGTGGCCCTCCAGCTTCTGCTACGAGGCATCGACAGTCACAAGGAGGCTCAGCTTTGTCTGTCTACAAAGTACTGCCTTACTTTGAGCTGAAACCTCCCTCCCGATGACCCAGATGAATGACAGGATTAGTGCCTAAGGATTGCAGGTCCGTTTTCCAGGACCCATGGCAAAGCTGGAAAGAGAGAGGGGGCTGGGGAGCGCCTGGGTGGCTCAGTCGTTGAGCTCTGCCTTCGCTTATGATCCCAGGGTCCTGGGATCGAGCCCCGCGTCGGGCTCCCTGCTCCGTGGGGAGCCTGCTTCTCCCTCTGCCCACTCCCCCTGCTTGTGTTCCTCTGTCAAAAAATAAATTAAAAAAAAAATCTTTAAAAAAATAAAAAAATAAAAATAAAGGGGGGGGGCTGGAACCAGCCACTGCCCCCGCACCCAGTCTTGGCTCTGCTCTGGAAAAATGCAGCTAAAGCCCTTTGCTGCCCGTCCTACAGAGTCCTGAGTATCAGAGATGAAGCAAGTGCATGACCACGCTTGCAAGTAAAATGAGGAAAGAAAGAAAATACATTGAGTTTTTAACTTTATAAGTTTCTGTTATTATATATTGTCACATATATCAGTGTATTGTTATATATATATTTTATTTTTTAATTTTTTATTAAAAACAATGTGCTAAAAGTTGCATATAATGTAACTGAACATTATATTGTTATATATATAGATATGCAACTTTTAGCACATTGAGTTTTTAATATATTAGTTCTTAAGTAAAATTTATTCAATTTCAAGAACTTTTATGCTGAGATTAAAACTCTTTTACTGTTTTTATTTATTTATTTTTAAAGAATTTATTTGAGAGAGAGAGCACAAGAAGGGGGAGGGGGAGAGGGAGAAGCAGAAGCAGGCTCCCCGCTGAGTGCGGAGCCCGATGCAGGGCTCGATCCCAGGACCCCAAGATCATGACCTGAGCCAAAGGTGGACGCCCAACCGACTGAGCCACCCAGGAACCCCATACTGTTTTGTTTTTAAAATTCCTTTATTAAAGAAGGTAATCAATAGCTGTGTATGTGCTTTCATTGTAGCTTATTTGTGTTTTGTAAATCCTGTACTTGGAAAAAAGTTAAAGTTTGTCAAGTTTTTGTCAGTATCAAAAACACACGTGTGTGTATATATGTGTGTGTGTGTGTGTGCACGTGCTTAACACTGATGGCCCATGATTCTAACATTACAGGAATCATTGTCTTAGATACAGAGAATTAACATTTCCTGACGGCCAGCCCTGTTATTTAATACATAACTGAATTCTACTCCAGAAACCAATATTTTTAAATTTAAATTAAAAAAAGAAAATTAAGAAATATGCACAACAGCCCTGCAAGATTAGCATCTCTGATTCCAGAAAATGCCATTTATCAAAGAATTTGTGCATCTCATCCAATCTTTCATAGTTATGAAGCTGAAGATCGAACACAGGCCCCTCTGATCCCCAAACACCAGCGTCTTCCGTTTGTTTGTTTTGTTATTTGTTTTTCGCTTGACCACATGTTTAATACCTTCCTTTGTTCCTGCAGTTCCACAGTGGGGTGCTCAGAGGAAATTTGCTGGCGTTGAATAAAATCAGTAAATTTTCATTAATCCTTTCCCTGGGTGTCCGCAGTATTAAATATACATAGCTGTGGAAAACATATCTGACCCAGTCGGACAGATGTTTGGAGTCTATAATTCAATGCAACCAAAAGAGAGCTATTGGCAAATTAAAATCCCATTCCACAGGCTTCTTGGTTTGCTTAGATCAGTGATTCTTAAAAATGAGCAGGTCCACTGGAAATTAGACTCCACAAAGGCAGGCATTTTGTCCTGTTTTATTCACTGCTCTACTTTATACGCCAAGACCATAATAAACACTCAAAAAGTAGTTGTTGAATGAATGAATGAAAATAGACTCATTTGAGCATCTGATAAAAGCTATGGACTATCTTTCCAGAAAAATGCACAGAGGCACATGAGAAACACCCCATACATTTTCAGGTTCAATGAACCCCCCGAAGCCTATCTATGAAACACAAAAGCTTAGACTATTTTCTTTTTTTTTTTTTTTTTTTTTTTTTTTTTTTTTTTTTT
>NC_058407.1:165151429-165178602 GCF_002201575.2 Neomonachus schauinslandi | reverse complement strand
AGACGAAATCCAGGTCTCCTACTCCTCCGCCATCTTGCTCCGCCCCTTAGACTATTTTCTTATGAAGAAATAGACCTTGACACTTTCCACGATGGAGAAGAGGATAGCCCTTGGGCTCTGGACTCCTTCTTCCATGCTGATGGGCACCGGGGCAGTGTGAGGCCATCCACACTTTGGATCACTCCCTGCCTGACCTATTTGATCTGAACACCCAGGGCCCTTCTGAACCCAAGGGAGGAAGAGGAGGAAACATAGCCACCGCCCAATGAGACTATATAATTTGCCAGGCACTATGAGATGCATTTTACATACAATTGATCTAACAATCCTCATGTCGACCTTACCAAGTAGATAGTGTTATCCCTATTTTTCATTCTTTAAAATTTTATTTTTTGAGGTGTATTGAGATATTATATTAGTTTCAGATGTACAGTATCATGATTTGCTATTTGTACGCATTGCAAAATGATCACCACGATAAGTCTATTTAACATGTCACTGAACATAGTTGCAAAAGGTTTTTTTTTTTCATTTTTCTTGTGATGAGGACTTTTAAGATATACTCTCAGTGGGGCGTCTGGGTGGCACAGTCCGTTAAGTGCCAACTCTTGGTTTCAGCTCAGGTCATGAGCTCAGGGTCGTGAGATCGAGCCCCATGTCTGCACTCAGCGGAGAGTCTGCTTAAGATTCTCTCTCTGACCCTCTCCACCTCCTGCTCACTCACGCACTCTCTCTCAAATCAATAAGTAAATCTTTAAAAAAAGATATACTCGCAGCAACTTTTAAACATGCAATACCACTATTACTAACTAGAGTCATCTAGCTGTACAGGACATCCCCATAACTTACTTATTTTATAACTGGAAGTTTGTAACTAGAGCCCCTTCACCCATTTTCCCCTCCCCTCACCACCAACAAACCACCCATCTAGTCTTTGGTTTTCATCCATTTGTTTTGTTTTCTTAGATTACACATATAAATGAGATCACACAGTATTTGTGTTTCTCTGACTTATTTCGCTTAGCATAATGCTGTCAAGGTCCATCCATGTTGTCTCAAATAGAAGGATTCCATTCTTTTTATGGCTGAATAATATTCCTCTGCGTGTGTGTGTGTGTGTATGTGTGTGTAAGTGCGTATTTTACATTTTCTTTATCCATTCATCCTTCACTGGAATCTTAGGTTATTGCATCCATATCTTGGCTATCATGAATAATGCTGCAGTGAACACTGGGGTGCAGATATCTTTTCAAGTTAGTGTTTTCATCTTCTTCATATAAATACCCAGAAGTGGAATTGCTGGACCAGAGGGTAGTTCTAGTTTTAAATTTCTGAGGAAACTTCATACTGTTTTCCACAGTAACTGTACCAATTTATATTCCCATCAACAAGATACAAGGGTTCTCTTTTCTCCACACCCTTGTCAACACTTGTTAGTTATCTCTGTTCTTCAGATGAAGAAATTGCGGCCCAGAGAGGTTAAGTAATCTGGTGAAGGCCACAAAGCTAGAAAATTCTGGCAAAGGATTTAGATCCTTGTCTGCCCAAATCCAAAGCCTTTGCTTTTCCCAGTGTGGCTGTGGCAGATGACCTCACTGTTGGCAAGCACTCTGGAAACTATAAAAGCTCTATGTCATCAAGTCTAGATGTCCTCAGTATAGATGTGCCCCCTGACTTAGACATACAAACCAAAGAAGCAAATAATAATAATAATAAAAAAAAAACCACATAAGCAAATGAGCTGTTTTAGGGTCAAAAATTTGGACCTTAAAGGTGTCACTCTTGTTTTTTGAATATTTTTCTTTTTTTAGAGAGACAGAGTGTGAGTGAGGTAGGGAGGGGCAGAGGGGAGGGAGAGAGAGAGTCTTAATCATGACCTGAGCTGAAATCAAAAGTCAGATGCATAACTGACCGAGCCACCCAAGGCACCCCCGTTTTTTGAACTTTAAACGTATTTTCACTTGTGCTTTTCTTAAAAGTCCTGTATAAAAACAGTACCCTGTTTCAGCTGTGCTCGTGAGAACAAGAGAAAGGCATTGCCATCATTCAGGAACCTGGCCATGGGACAAGTGAGGCCAGTGCAACAAGATTTAACCTACCAAAAGTCTGGTTCTTGACGGTGTGGCCAAAATCCAAAGTATGTTGTTCAAGGAGATGCAGTAAATTCAGACTTCATGGCCAAGGCGTTCCAATTCAATGGGTGGGACAAGAGCAAGACTGAGGAGCCCTGTTCCCTATTTGAGCATCTGGACTCTAAACCCTTGTTCCTGGAGAGGGAGGTGGCAAAAAGCAAGTATTGTATCAGAAACCCCACAAAGATGGCTGGGAATAAGACCACAGTTCCATTCAGAACCAGATCTAATAAGGAAGCCAGCTGACATGATCTGGGCAAACATTTTGAGGGCTATGGATGGATGCAGCTTCACAGGTTCCCAGTTCCCCAACCCAGTTATACTAGATACACAAACAAAGATGGCAAGACCACTCCTGTTACTTATATCCACTTCCTAAGGCACAACACGTCCTAGTCTGGGCTGGTCAAGAGCTGGGTAGAGCTGTGGATTCAGGTTCTGGGCCCCAGGAACTTCCTCCCAGGCAAAGCCTGGGCAGGCAAGGGTAGATTGCTGTGGAACAAAGGTAGAGCCTTCATTCTACACAACCCCAGAGCACTGTTGCTATTGGATTCCACCCACACCCAAGGCAAGAAAAGGAGGTTATTGGAAGATGACAAGAAAGAAGACTAAAAGGCAAGCGAATTTCATGGGAGTGTATTTGACAGTCAGACCTTGAAAATCCAGAGCTGGTTGTTTCCATGGCTTGACCAAAATCGTGAAGGCTGAACAAGACCAGGGTCCAATGTGTTTGGTGAACTGCTGTCTCCTGACAGCCATTTTTACATTTAAGAAGAAAAGTCCCATAGAGACACAAAGCAAGTCCCAAAATAAGATTTGAGCTCAAATCGGACTTGATACGATGGCAGACTTACAAATTTCTCATTTTTATTATGAAAAATTTCAAACACACACAAAAGCACAGGCAACAGTTCAGTGAAGCACCATGTTGCCTCAGCAACCAACAGATTTCTGCCAATCTTGTTTCATCCACCCTGCTGTATTTTTATTGCAAATTTTTAGCATTTTTTTACTTGATGCCCTCAAATGCATCCCAATGAAGACATCCCTAATAGAGACAACTTGACTCATGTTTGACATAGCCATCATTTTTTTATAGTTGAAAGAGCAAGGAATTTGTGGACAACAGAATCTGCTCATTAAATTTCAAGACAGTGCAATTTTGAGTCATACACATGCAAAGAAGAGAAGGACCACCACCAGCACACCAAGTTGACTTGAGAAAGTCTCTCTTTCAATCTGGCAATGCAGGTTCCCTGGGATGTGTTGAATCAAGCCGTAGTCCCCGAAGTACTTGGGTCTTTTATATTAGTTTCACTAGGGTAGTTCTGGTTCATACTTGTAGCAGAGCTTGGTAAATGACAGGCCACCTGAGAAGCAATTAAACTAAACCAGAAAATCTTTCCTGTTCATTTCATCTTGTCCTTAAATAGTTTACACATCAATTGAACTGGGAAGAGCTCATGGTGGTTTATGGTGATTACTCCAGTAGGGGTCAGTGCCTAATGAGTTGGGTACTTATCTGTGACCCCGACAAGATGACTGTAAATGAACAGATAAGAGGACCACTGGGACTCGTTCTCAAGGCTGCCCATGGAATGAAGATAACAGAAGCTGATGAAATTAGGTAGACTGAAAAGCAGAGCTGGTGAAGTTAGGTAGTTTGAAACACCTAGGGTCTTTTAGTTAGAAAAATAAGGTGCTTGATTTATTCTTGACAAATTACAAAACGCCTCTTCAACACACTCTTTCTTTAGGTACCACACTTCCTTGTCTTTCTTCACAGTATCTGGTAAACTTGTGGTTCCCATCAAGCGATTCCACTGAGGGGGATATCTTCACTTATTACAGAAGATGTGTGTCAGTTTAATGGAGAACACAATGAATCTGACTTGCATGTACCATCACAGTAACAGACTGAAAGTGGGAAAACAAAATAAAATCTTAGCGGGGTGCCTGGGTGGCTCAGTCGGTTAGGCATCGACTCTTGGTTTCAGCTCAGGTCTTGATGTCAGGGTGTGAGATTGAGCCCCGCATCGGGCTTCATGCTCAGCGCAGAGTCTGCTTGAGATTCTCTTTGTCCCTCTCCCTCTGCCCCTCTACCCCAGCTCGCTTGCATGCTCTATCTCTCTAAATGACTAAGTCTTTTTAAAAAAATTTAGTAAAAGTGCCATTTATGGAGTAAATGATAAAATTGTAGCAACACACTGTATGGCATAATCAAAATTCTCAATAATCGGCAAAGTAGACAAGCAATCTCCTTTTTTCCCCATTTACTAGCTGTATTATCCAGGTGTTTGGTTGTTGTTTTTTGTTTTGTTTTGTTTTGTTTCCTGTGAGATGTTGTGACCAACTAAATCTCAGTGGTTTGCAGCAACAAATATTTGTTTCAAGTTTACGGTTTGAAGTTTGGTTGTGGCTTAGCTGATCTGAGCTGGGCTCAGCTAGGCTATGTTACATCCGGATTTGTATTTTCATCCCAAGACCCAAGCTTAAGGAGCAACAGCTTCCTGGGGTCTATTTTCCTCACTAAAGAGAGCAGATGCTCAAAAGGGCCAGTGGAAATTTGCTAACTTCTTCAACCCTCAGTTAATTATCAAAGTAAACTGCATGGTCAGGTCCAAAGATGGGTGGAGATGTATACTCTAACGGACTCTAGTGGAAGCTACTGCAAAGTCACAGGAAAAGGGGCATGGAGATAGAAGATCTCTTCTGAGAATGAAGAGTTGGGAACACTAGTTCAACCTCCCACAACCACCACAGAAACAGCCAGTTTCTGCCAAAATTGGCAGAAACGTGTGTCAGGGTCTCAACACAACCAATCTGCTGACTTGCGGCCATTTTGGCAAGACAGAGTGCTCTCCAGTCTTTGGCAGCCTTATCCTCTGGCTCCTTTGACAGTGGCACCAATGATTCCATTTACACACCACCAGCATGGGATGAAGATAGCATTCTCCCCTGCAATAAAACGTCGATTGCTGTGCTCACAGAAAGGAGTAAGTCAGGTAGCAAGCACACCAGAGTAGAAAAAGCAGCACTGCTCAGGCTAAAGTCCATTATCTGGATGCGGACTACCGGCTCATGACGGAGTGGTTTAACAGAACAGATGTTATTTTTTTTTTAAAGGAATCTTTAATTTTTATTTATTTATATTTTAAAAGATTCTATCCCACTGAGCAGGGAGCCTGATGCAGGGCTCGATCTCAGGACCCCAGGTTCATGACCTGAGCCGAAGGCTGACCCTTCACTGACTGAGCCACCCAGGCGTCCTGAAAGGGTGTTATTTTAGTTGAAAAGTTTGAAAATGGAAGGGCTGGATTCCTGTGGCAGTTAGTTTTCAAGATTAATATTTGCCTCTCCCTGGGTGACTCAAGAGAAGCCAGCAAGTCCTCCGGGCTTGACATTAGGGGCAGAGCCATTCCATCTCATGCGTCATTGACTGGTGCCTCGTGTCAGAGACAAGACACAAAGCAGGCAGACCACGGGGATGGGCTGGAGTGACAACTCCTGTGCTCCTCTGTTCACCCTGGGGGGCTCCCATCATCTGTAACGGCTGCTGGATCTGTAACATGACAGTGTTGCTGGCTGGAAGTCAGGGAAATAACTGCATAGGACAAGAATTGGGGGCAACTGACACTCAGCCTTGGTGTCAAGGACACAACATGGTATGGTGAAGACTGAGACCTCGTGGAGGGCACAGGCCCGTCTAGGAGAGAAGCCTTTCATTAATTAGCTCCAGCTACCCATCAGGTGCAAATGTGGGGCTTATATTGCCAGATATTAGAATTTTTCAGGAGAAGCCAGAAATCTAGACAAAAATCTCCTAATTTTTTTAATGTTGACAAGGATGATAAATTCCAAAGAAAGGAAGAAAGAGAGAAAGAAAGAGAGAGAGAGAGAAAAAGAAAGAAGAAAGAAGAAAGGAAAGGAAAGAAAGAAAGAAGAAAGAAAGAAAAAAGAAAGAAGAGGGAAGGGAGGGAGGGAGGGAGGGAGGAAGGAAGGAAGGAGGGGAAGGAGGGAGGAGGGGAGGGAGGAGGGGAGGGAGGGAGGGAGGAAGGAAATTACTTGGCAGATTCACCCAGTGAGAAGTCAAACAAAAGCCCTTCACAAGCCAAGGACTGCCAGGATGGCCAGTCTCTGACTTCAATGTATGAGATGATGCCTGTATCCCCTGTGAGAGCTGGAAACAGGGAGACACTGAGGAGGGACTGATACAGGGACTCCCAGCTTCTCCTGAGTCAGACCGTCACCCCATATCCTCATTTTTTTGTAAGAAGTGACATGAATCCCATAAACAGCAAACCCATATTCAACCATAGATACACAAATGCATTTTTATTTATTTATTTATTTTTTAAAGATTTTATTTATTTAACAGAGAGAGACATAGCGAGAGCAGGAACACAAGCAGGGGGAGTGGGAGAGGGAGAAGCAGGCTTCCCGCCGAGCAGGGAGCCCGATGCGGGGCTCGACCCAGGACCCTGGGATCATGACCTGAGCCGAAGGCAGACGCTTAACGACTGAGCCACCCAGGCGCCCCACAAATGCATTTTTAAAGCAAAGCATCCATGATTAAGCAACCACTCCCCCCTTTGAATTACCCATGCTATTCCTCCCAGGAATATGGATAACAGAATTTAAAATCACTATTTAATTTAGGATCCACTAGCACCATAAGAAAAATGAGCACGTGTTTATGGAATGTCTATTGTGGGTCCACATTGTGCCAGGCACTGCCAGGCACTGTGTGGACTGTAGGCTAAGGACAGGTTCTCCATGTCCAGTGGGGACAGCAGTATAAAGAACCCTGATTATGGGGACAACTAACCTTGGCTCCACTCATGTTGTCCCCTCACAGGCTGTGTGCCTCAAACAGGGACCTAATCTCCTAACCCTGCCTTTCTTTACTGAAAGCTGGGTACTTCTCAGACTTGCAGAACGAATTTGTGATAGATGACTTTGAGTCCTAAGTTCACCCAAGTACAATACCTGGGAGAACTTTGTAACATTTCTGTGCCTCGGCTTCTCATCTATATAAAGGAATGATAATAGTTTCGGGCTCAGAAAATTGATATGAGAGGGGCACCTGGGTGGCTCAGTTGGTTAAGCATCTGACTTCAGCTCAGGTTGCGATCTCAGGGTCCCGGGATCGAGTCCCACATCGGGCTCCCTGCTTAGTGGGGAGTCTGCTTCTTCCTCTCCCTCTGCCATGCTCCCCTACTCATGCTCTCTCTCTCAAAAAAGAAAAATAGGGCTGCCTGGGTGGCTCAGTCATTAAGCGTCTGCCTTCGGCTCCGGTCGTGATCCCAGGGTCCTGGGATCGAGTCCCGCATCGGGCTCCCTGCTCGGCGGGAAGCCTGCTTCTCCCTCTCCCTCTGCTTGTGTGCTCTCTCCTTCTCTGTCAGATAAATAAATAAAATCTTTAACAAAAAAAAGAAAAAGAAAATAAAATCTTAAAAAAAAGAAAATTGGTATGAGAAATAAATGGGGTAATGTGTATACAGTGTTTAGAATGTAGCTCAACACCTAGTATGACTCAATATATATATATAAATAGTAGCTATTTTTTTCGATTCTTATTACCATGATTATGTAGACTCATTACGGAGCAGGGGGAAATGTATCAACACCGTACTGGTCTTTCATGTCCCAAATAAGATGTTTTTCATCAACGGAATGGTCTTTATAATTCCAGGACCTTGCTGCCCTTTGGCTCACACCTTCCCTGTAGATGGTAGTAGTAATTAAGTGCTTTGGTTTATAAGAGAGAAAAATGAGACCTCCTCCCTCTGGCTCTGTCGCCGTACAGATGGAGGTGGTCACTGTAATAGCCCGTGAGTTGTGGCCAGCTCCAGGGGGCAGAAGCCAGGTGTATGTTGTCTTCTCTCACACCCGTAGGATCAGACCCACGGAAGATGTTGTATGTGTCTGTACGCGCGCACACACACACACACACACACACGATGAATGGATTAAGCTAAGGGTAGGAACGAATAGTGGGACGAAGGCAGCCTGGCCTCCACCTATTCCAATGACCTTCCTGCCCCTGTCTCCTGGAGCTCGGCTCTCCACTGGGATTGCACGAGGGTAGGACCCTTAGGTGCTTGCAGACCCTTGGGAGGAGGAGGATGGGCTGGTGGCGGAAGAAGGGCAGTGAAGGAGAGGGGAAGAAAAAGGGCTCCGTGATTTTGCAACAGCCTCGCTTCTCGGCTTGGAAACTGCATTCTTTGGGAAGGCTTGCAAAGGGGAAAAGCAGGTGGGCAGGGTTCTTCACGTCGTTAGTCACGTGTCTCGGAGGAAAAGGCTCGACTTCACTGAGTCCTCAGTTTCCCCATTTACAACAATAACACTTAATTGTCTGAAAGGTGCTTGGAGATCCTTGAAAGGGAGGCACTCCATAAAAGCACATGGTTCTCATTATCCTGTGGGCTCTTGGCTCCTGGCATCCAGGCAGCTTTTGCTGTCCACGTCGTCGATGTCTGGGATGGATGTCGCCTGGGAGACCCATTAAGGAGAAGGATGCAGGGCAGCCAGGCAGGCTGCTGGGGCCCAGAGCCAAATGGCAGTTTTCTGGCGGTTGCTTAATTGAGAGCCCCTCCTGCTCCTGCTTGGAAGGAAAAGGTGGCAAAAAGCTTTGTTTAAGATGAAGAGAGTCCCCAGAACAGTGAGGGGAGCGAGGAAGTGGGCCTAAGTGGGGCTCCGTTTGGGGGAGGGTTCCGCGGAGAAGCAGGGATGCCATCTGCCTGGCTGAGAAAGAGCTCCCCACGGCACACGGCCTGTTCTGGAGCTAGCATCATGAGAAACAGGGGTGCTCCACCCTCCTTAGGCATCCGGTCAGCTCCTTTTCCTGGGACCCTAGGACCTGTGTAAGCGGCCCTGCAAGGTGACGGCCCAGGGTGTGCTGAGGGGTCGGGGAGCGGGGTGGGCTGCTGAGTTGCTAAAGCCTCGGAAAGTCTACCTCCAAAAAGTATCTGGGTCAGTGGACATAAAACGAAACACAAATAAGAGAGGGGGATTCCAAACACAGCACACATGGGCACACACATTCTGGGACTCGTGGCTACGCAAACACGAGCGCGTGTATACACACAGACTGTGAACACATCGTGTACAGAGCTGCAGAAGGTTATGGACAAGAAAGGGAGAGAGGGATTATAGAGCTGTTTCATTCTTTGCAAAGTATAGTGCGATCCAGCCTAAAACATTTTAGGAACAAAAAAATGTGTTAAAATTAAACAGACATTTTCAGGGCGCCTGGGTGGCTCAGTCGTTAAGCGTCTGCCTTCGGCTCAGGTCATGATCACAGGGTCCTGGGATCGAGCCCCGCATCGGGCTCCCTGCTCGGCGGGAAGCCTGCTTCTCCCTCTCCCACTCCCCCTGCTTGTGTTCCCTCTCTCGCTGTGTCTCTCTCTGTCAAATAAATAAATAAAATCTTAAAAAAAAAAAAAATTAAACAGACATTTTCAAAACAGTGCCCCCTACCAACGCACTTTGCACAGAGTTGAAACTTTTTTTTTTTTTTAGAGGTGGGGAGGGGCAGAGGGAGAGAGAGAATCTTAAGCAGGCTCCATGCCCAGCGCAGAGCTCAGCACGATCCCACGACCCTGAGATCATGATCTGAGCCACCCAGGCCCCCGGAAACTCTATTTATTGTATGGATAAATGGGGGCAAGAAAGGAAGGAAAAGAAAGAGAGGGATGGAAGTCTGGCTGATTTCAAAGCAGAAAAGAGTCTAGATGATGTGAGGATGGTCATGACAGTCAAATGGCTCTTCTTTCATCCTGACTAACCACAAAGGTAAGTCCCATCTATAGAAATATTTGAGAGGGATAAGTGTGACTCTGGATCCGGGATGGCTTGGATGCAATATTTTCTCTTACATCCTGCTCTATTCTAGAATGTTCTCTTCCTTTTGGGGGGGGTGGGGGGGGCATAGCAGAGTTAGAACCTTACTTCTTGGCCTTTGCTTCAAGACCTGGACAGGTAACCAGCTCCTTGTGAGGTGGTCATAGCAGAGGGAGGAAGCCAGACCTTGGAAGGTAAAGGACCCACAGAAGGGGCCCGCCCGGAGGGACCAGAACTCCGGGACTGGAGCCTAGCACCTGTCCCGGAGTTCTGGGCTGTTTTTATTTCTCTGTTGTTTTTCTTTGTTTCTCTTTTGCTTTTCCTTGCTGTTTTGTGAGGTTCTTTTTTAACATCTCTGGCCCTCTCAGCTGTGCTAAGGAAAACCAGGGAATGTTACTGGTGTCCACACACACACACACATACACACACAGGGATGGATTAGAAAGGTTGTGGCTCGCTCAAAGGGGGAGGTGTGGTAGGACCAGTGGGAATCCACACACAACACTCCCCCCTGCAGGGAGGACAAATTTCAGGAAACAGAGTGATTCAGACAGCGGTGGCTTCCTTCCTTGAGAGTTTCCTTCACTGCAAACAGAGCCTTGAAGATTCTGGTTTTCTTTTAAATAAGGGGGGCAGGGTTCACATGAGGAGTCCCGGAAAATAAGAGAGCGTCGGCAAGGAGCTGCAAGAAAATGCAAGGCTAGAAAAATAAAATGGACCTCAAAGGGTCAGTGCACCCGTAGCCCAGCCCATGGGCACCAACAGCAAAGATGCAAACACAAGCCAGAAGACACGCTCCTTCCAACAGCCCTAAAGCAGAGGCGATGCTCAGGATGCGGGGGGGGGGGTGCCCTATAGTGTGTGCTCTTTTGGCCCACGTCACCTGAGAATAACAAGCACAGGAAAAACTGGACAGTTATTTTCCAAGAGATGAGGAGTCAAGTCTCTGCCAGCGTCGTCCTGGTCCCCGAGGGGCACCTGTTTCCACAGCAACCACCACTTGGGGAGAACACTGCCTTCGAGTTAACTATCCCAGGAAGATATTTAGTTGAGGCTCTCGACTTGGGGCGGGCAGGAAGAGGACAGTTCAGGAGCACCAACCTCACAGGGGCTCTGGGAGGTTGAAGAAATTGGCTCTGTGGTTAGCACATCGAGGCCGCTGTCGGCGCTAACGTGGGACTCCACCCAGGTGACTCTCGGCTGAGTTCCTGCAGGTCCCGTGAACCTGGGTCCTCCTCCTGGCAGTCTGACGTTGATGACAATCATGCTAGTGACAATGACAAGGAGGACGGTGAAACTGACAGTGATCATAACAGTAACGAACACTAACTGCTCAGTCTTCACATGCATTTTCTTATCTTGCCTCACAAACGCCCTGTGAAGTACATGCTATTCGTGTCCTCCTTTACTGATGGGGGAATAGCAGCCCAGAGAGGTTAAGCAACCTGTCTGGAGTCACACAGCCAGGAAGAAGGACCTGCTAGATGAATCCAACTCTGGGTAACACCAAAGTCACTCCCTCCCCCCTCCCCGCTGCCAGGAGCAGGGATGCTTAAGAGCTCAGATTCTGTAACAGTCGACCTCAGGTCAATGCTGGCTCAGCCCTTACCAGCCTGGGCAAAGCACTTAATCCCTCTGTGCCCAAACATCATCATCTATAAGACAGGAATAACCTCAGCTCCTTCCTAGGGCTTTCTGTGAGAATGTAAAGAGTTCCTGTATGGAAAGCAGTACGTTGCAAACTTTCACCTGCTTATAAATGACCTGGAGATCTTGCTAAAATGCACTTTCCGTTTGCTAGGTCTGGGGTGAGGCCTGAGGGTCTGCATTTCTGGGGTGCTCCCAGATGCAGCAGGTGGCAGACCATGTGTCCCAGGCAACAAAGCTCTAAAGCACTTGGAACGGGTCATGATCATCAATAACGAAGTGTTGGCCATTACTATTACTGTTTTAGCCTCCCCCAGCCACGTCCCTGTGCCAAGCCATATGACTTATTCTGAGGGTTGTATCCCGGCAGCCCCCTGACCCCTGGAAATGTTAGCTTATTATCAGTATGCAAACAGACACAAGAGCCACACATCTGGAGTAAGCCTGAGCAGGCTACTCCTGTCAACAGCCTTCATCTTCTGTTGCCTGCATGAATTAACCCCGCGCATGAAGGCTTCCCTTCTCCTGGAACCTTCTACTGAACCTTTAAAAAAATGCTTTTGCCCCCCCCAAAAGAAAACCAGGGGACGTGTCTGCTTTCTGCTCCTTCTGACCCAAGCAGGGGGGCAGAGGGGGAACAGGGCGACTGTGTCCACAGGCCAACTTGAGTGGGCAATGGGACGTAATGCACAGGGGTCCCTGTAAGTAAGTGGGGGTTGCTGCTGGCAGGTGGCCCTCACCGGGCGGGCGGCCGCTTCCCAGTCGACTCTGCTGCAGCATTGATGGGCAGACGCTGGGCTATGAAGGCCTGAACATCTGGGCCCAATCACAGACAGCTCTGAAGGGTTTGCTCCCTCCAGAGCTCCCTAGATCGTTGGTCAAGGCTACCCTTGAGACGCGAACATCACTGCTGGACTCGCCTCTCTCCCCACCCCTGGGCACTATATTGGTTTTCAATGGCCTCTGTAACCAATGACCGTAAACTCGGTGGCTTCAAACAAACACAAATGCATTCTCTTGTAGTTCTGGAGGTCACAGGCTTCCCCAGGCTAAAATGAAGATGTTGGCAGGGCTGCGGGCCCTCTGAAGGCTCTATGGGAGAATCTGTTTCTTTGCTTCTTCCGGCTTCTTGAGACTGGCTTCTGCCTTGACTCACGGCTTCTTTCTCCATGTTCAAAGCCAACATCTTCACATGCATCTTCGAATCTCCCTCGAAGACCTCTGCATTTACTGTTCAATTTCCTCCTTCTTCTTCGACCCTCCTGACCTCTGACCCTCACTACTGTATGAACCCTTTCGATTGTATTGGATTCATCCAGATAATCCAGGCTGACCTCTGCATCTCAAGATCCTTAATTTATTCTCACGCATCTGCAAAGTCCCTTTTACCATGGAAGGCAATACATTCACAGGTTCCAGGGATCCGAAGGTAGACATTTGTGGGGCTTCCCTTCTGCTGCCCACAGGTACCCCTAAACAAATATGGCACACACATGACTCCATCTCAGAAACTGCTCTCCAAGGAGTGTTGCAACTCTACTATTTAGAAATGCTGCTTCTACTGCCTGTGTTGTTTCGGGTCTGGATTGTTCTCACCGGCAAGGGGTGAGGAAGGGGGACAGCCTTGTAGATTCCCTAAAGCATGGGACAATCCAAGTAACATCTCATACCTGATGACATCATGACATACATTTGGCTTTAGAGAATCTGAGTAGCGGAGCCCCAGATTGTAGTCAAGCCACATGTGTGGTCACACATGGTGACGTGAAGAAGCCCTGATCGAAGCTCTGGACTTCAAGGCTTGGGTGAGCTTCCCTGGCTGGCAACACTCCATGCATATTGTCACACATTGAGGCTGGGAGAAGAGAATGTTGGCCATGATTCCACTGGGAGGTGACAACCAGAAGCTCCATGTGCAGAACTCTGTGGCACTCTGGGTCTCTTCCCTTGTCTGATTTTAATCTTTATCCTTTTGCCATAATAAATTGTAGCATCGTATCTTGTGGCTGTCAATGACTGCGAGTCCTTCTAGCAAATCACCAAATCTTAGTGTGGTCTTGGGGACCTTGAACTTGCCTGTAGTGTCTCAAGCAATGGTAGTCTCGGGGACCCCGGAACTCAGCACTGTCTCATGCACCATATTCAGAAAAATTCCTCCTGAAAACTTTTCCCCACAGAAATCCTACGCCTCCTTGACTTTCCCAATTCAGATCATCCTATCAACTTTTCTCTGTACCCACCTTCAAAGTAGGGACAAACATTTTTTTTTTTTTTCTCTCCACCTGCTGCAAAGCACCAACTCAGGGCAACACTGAGTCTTCCTGGGACCTGGGAGGGCAGAGAAATGTCTTGATTCAACAGCTTACATGCAGGTATATTAAATGTCAGAAAGAGCTGAGTTCAACCTGTTTTGATTGTGCCCCTCTCATAAACCGAACGAGAAATAGAGAGATAAGGACACATTCCAGAAAGGCAGCGCGTCTGCAAAAGACAGATCAACACAACATCGTGCTAAGTGACATACCTCTGGTAGACACTGATTACAAACAGAAAGACGTGTCCGTGGTGGCCTCACTATGTTCCACCTGTCAGTAAGCTCAGGAAAAAACCTCCTATCAGCGACGTTTACCCTATGGTCAGCAAAACTTCATTTCTCCTTTACTTTTGGGTCCCATATTTCTCTACATCTTTACGAAATTCAGTATTTCTTTTTATTTTTATATCTGGACCTCAGCTGTCCAGAATTAGATTAATCAGAATTCACCTTGATCCTTTCTCTCTGAAAACTATAATACCTTGCTTACTTTGTTTGTATACTAACTTATTTAAGCACCTGTGAGCCCACTCCCAAACCAAAATCTAGAGCCATGACGATGACTTACACCATGTGTTTAAGCCCTACTTCAAAACATCTAAAATACTTTGTACATTCTTTTTTTTTTGAGAGTAAAACTAATAAGCTGTTATTTAGAACATTTTCCAAAGGCCAACATCAAGAGAAAAATAGTACCTGTAATTCATTCCCTCACCCTTACCTACTTCATCAACAGCAGTTCATATTCTATTCTGGCATACTTACATTTAAATATTTTTCTATACTGCAAGTGATAATGTATAGAAAATTTCACATCTTGATTTTTTTTACCCATTATGTATAAAAACACTTCACTTAAATATTTCACTTAATGTTATGTATTAAATAACGTATTGTTATTTTTTTAAAGACTTTATTTATTTGTCAGAGAGAGAGAGAGAGAGAGAGAGCACAAGCAGGGGGAGAAGCAGGCTCCCCACTAAGCAAGGAGCCGGATGTGGAGCTCAATCCCAGGACGCAGGGGTCATGACCCGAGCCGAAGGCAGACACTTAACCGACGGAGCCACCCAGGTACCCCAATGTGTTATTTTTGACACTCAACATCATAAGCCTTATTTGGATGGTACCATAGTGATTTAGTAACCGATCTATTGTTAGACATTTCAGCTGTGGGTTTCTTTGGGGGGAGGGGTTTATAATACATAACACTACCAAATAATATTTTATACATAAGCATTAATTCACTTTTTTGTTTAGTGTTCCATATAGAGTTCTAATCAAAGATTGGGTGTCTGGGTCAAAGCATATTAATATACTAAACTTGTTGAGGCATATTGTTAGGTTGTTTCTTAGAAAGATAATACCTATTACTACTGACCTTGGCAAGAAGAGTCCCCACCCTGGTCCCATACTTTCCCAGGCCCCTCTTTGGCCTTCCTTGGGCCATGGTATTTCCCATAAACTAAGGGCTCTAAGGGCCGAGTGGATAACCCACTGGGAATCCATGACCCTTGACTCCCTAGATCATGGTCCAAGGGCATGGAGTCCTGGTATTGCCTGCCCCAGTCTCCCAGGCCTGCCTCCAGGGCTATGGAGTCTCTTCCCCAGGGCCATTTTCTCAAGAGCAGACCTCAGCCGCAGTGTCCATACTCCTGCCCTGCTGTTTGTAGAGGGGGGAGGCACCTGGAAAGATCTTGAACGTGCCGTTAGCATGTCCACATATGTGTGCACAAAGCCCCTCACAGTGCAGATAGAGCTGGGGTGGGAAAAGTAGAGAGGCCAGGGGCCAGGAGCCTGGGCCTGTTCTCCCCATACCGAGTTCTTGAAAGAAGTCTTGGGAATCCAAGAATGGTAAGTTCATCCAACTCATTAGGAAGGTGTATTTGTCAAGGTAGGAAGATTGAAAATATTTAACAGTTCATTAGCTTTCTTTGTGACTTTTACATATGTAGAAGCATGACATATGGGCCTCCGGATGGACCCTTGTCCTGGGCCCTGAGCTTGTTCCTGGGGGGCCTGAAAGCCAAATCTACTTTTATCAGCTCATCTGAATGTACCTGTTCACCAAGGGCATAATCCCCTTGTTAAATGGGTGAAAAACAGTATCTCGTGCTTGTTTAATCCACATTTTAAACATATACGGTCATTCGTATTTTAAAAATTTATTTTTGGGGGGGCACCTGGGTGGCTCAGTTGGTTAAGTGTCTGCCTTCAGCTCAGGTCATGATCCCAGGGTCCTGGGATCGAGTCCCGCATCCCTCCCCAACGCCTCCCTGCTTGTGCACGTGCGCGCACACTGTGCATGCACTCTCTCTCTCACTTGTGCTCTCTCCCTCTCAAATAAATAAAATCTTTTAAAATTTTTATTTTTTTAATTTCAAGTACAATTAAATTTATATGTTATATTAGTTTCAGGTATACAATATAATAATATGATGAATATATAATAATTCAACAATTCTATACATTACTCAGTGCTCATCGTTCCTAATCCCCTTCACCTCCCCTCTGGCAACCACCAGTTTGTTCTCTATATTTGAGTCTGGTTTTTTTTTGTTTGTTGGTTTGTCTCTTTTTTTCCTCTGTTCATTTGCTTTGTTTCTGGGTCATTCATATTTTCATTTTGTTTATGATTTATGCCTTTGTTTATTTACTGGGACCTCAGTGTTTTTCTTATAAGTTTGTAAAGGCTGTCTCTCAATTAAGGATGATAACCTCGAGTTAGGTACATGGTGTCTGTCCAATTCCTAGCCCTCAGGAATAACTACCTCTGTCTAGGAGGATAGAAGATGGGAAGCCAGTAAGTGAGAAGCAAGCAAACTCTGAGAAAACTCTGGGGGTCCCCACTTGATTACAGTCCTAAGGGGGGTGGTCACTAATACGACAAGGGGACTGGAACCAATCCAAACCAGGAGGATGAGAGCAAGGAACAAAAGACCACAGCAGGGCATCCTGAGAAGGTCCTAAGAGTGTGGGTCCTCCCCTGTGCCTTGGGTTTGGCATTAACGGATTCTTGGAGTGGTGAATTCACGTAAGGATCCTGCCCCAGGGCATGTACCTGAATGAAGAATTGAATTCTCATACTAAGCTGGAATCTTAAACTAACTCCAAAAGCAGAGCCAACTCCTTCCCTAACATCATCTCCAATCAACAAGGAGTTGATCTTGTTCAACTACAAACAAGCAAGTCACCACCTCGGGGGCCTTCATCCCCTTTTCTTCTTCAGACACCTAAGCAGATTCTCTTCATTTCTTGCAGAGAGCTGGCCAGTGAATGCTTTAATTACACGTTGAAAGGAATAAAATAAAATCATCTGGTGGAATGGTTTTAATTAGAACTTAGTGAGTCGGGCAAGCAATTAGTACATCTATGAATGGAGACTATACACACATATTTGTCTCTATTGAGCTTCACTGATTTAAATGAACATTTGACTCCAATTCCTCAAGTTAAACAAAGGCCATTATAATGGTACTACTAATAATAATGTAGCCTGAACCAACAGAAGATGGCTCAGGCTATCACTTACTCCAGGTCCTCCCTGGTCCCAGTGATGGGACTTCAGGGCAATGCCACCAGCCTCAGTTTTTTTTTTTTTTTTTATTCTTATGTTAATCCTCATACATTACATCATTAGTTTTAGATGAAGTGTTCCATGATTCATTGTTTGTGCATAACACCCAGTGCTCCATGCAGAATGTGCCCTCCTCAATACCCATTACCAGGCTAACCCATCCCCCCACCCCCTCCCCTCTAGAACCCTCAGTTTGTTTTTCAGAGTCCATCATCTCTCATGGTTCGTCTACCCCTCCGATGTCCCCCCTTCATTCTTCCCCTCCTGCTACCTTCTTCTTTTTTTTTTCTTAACATATATTGCATTATTTGTTTCAGAGGTACAGATCTGAGATTCAACAGTCTTGCACAATTCACAGCACTTACCAGAGCACATACCCTCCCCAGTGTCTATCACCCAGCCACCCCATCCCTCCCACCCCACCGCCCACTCCAGCAACCCTCAGTTTGTTTCCTGCGATTAAGAATTCCTCATATCAGTGAGGTCATATGATACATGTCTTTCTCTGTTTGACTTATTTCACTCAGCACAATACCCTCCAGTTCCATCCACGTCGTTGCCAATGGCAAGATCTCATTCCTTTTGATGGCTGCATAATATTCCATTGTATATATATACCACATCTTCTTTATCCATTCATCTGTCGATGGACATCTTGGCTCTTTCCACAGTTTCAGCCTCAGTTTTAAGACAGCCACAAAATTCTTAACATTCTTAAGAATCTTGATTCAGGGGAACCCGGGTGGCTCAATTGGTTAAGTGTCTGCCTTCGGCTCAGGTCATGATTCCGGTCCTGGGATCGAGTCCCACATCTCCCTCTGTCCCTACCCCCTGCCTGTGCTCAGCCTCTCTCTCTCTCTCTTTCTGACAAATAAATAAATAAAATCTTAAAAAAAAAGAATCTTGATTCATTTTAAATTAAGCACAGGGAGATGAGAGAACAGTGAAGGAAGAGAAAGGGACTGTTGTGTTTGAGCACCAGCTGTATGCCAAATACCGAACAAGGAGGGTATGCCCACTTTCCCCCTCCCCCTTCCTCTACTCAGAAATCTATGCAGAGGCTGTTATTATAGACACAATAAAACAAAACAAAACAAAAAAACTGCAGACCAGAGATGAAGTCATTCCCCAGCTTGGATGGCAGTAAGGGCAGAACCCTGGGTAGTCCAAATCCAAAGTTCTGGCACCTTCCAAGGGACTTGGAATCCCTTAAATATACATATATAGATATAGATATGAAAGAAAAGAAAACGGAGTTCCTCTTGGAACAGACCGATGTTTACATCTCAGGTGGATCTCTTTCTCCAATTTGAAGGTGAGGGCTACAGTTTCTAAGAGTGAACCTGGTCCTTCCCACAGGTCAGGCAATGTCACACCACTGGTTCTCAATCTTGACTCCACGTTGCAATCACTGGGGAGCCAGCCCTGGAGGTTCTGATCTCCCTGGGATGGGGGACAGACTGGACATGGGCATTTTGAGAAGTTCCTGGGGTGTTGCTATTATACGGTCAAGGTTGCGGACCACTGAGCTCCATGCACAGTCTGAGTTGAGAGAAGGTTGGGGAAGTCCCATTTAAGAGTGAAAATGTTTCTCCCCTGAGCTTTGCAAGCTGGTGCCCATGATGCTCCTCTTAGCTCTAGTCTTCTGATTTGTGATAGAATTAATACTACCGTCCCTGAATCTTCCTACACAATAGCCACCGCAGGAGAGGAGTTTATGCTCCATACGTCTTAAAAGGCAGTAAGCATCAGTATCCCTCATTACCATCTTGGTCCAGTGTTTCCTTGTGAATAGATCTTCCAGAAAACTAAAGCAAATAGGTTTAAGATATATCGTGTGCTATCATATGCTACAGTCTCCCTTTCGGAGAAATTAGCAAATTCAATGCTTGACTGCAACACTTTAGTATTGAATGCAGCTAACATTCTATGGGACCCTTGTCTGGGGAACCTCATCCTAGTTTAAGCTGTGCAGTGAAAAGATATTCATGGGAAAGAAGCCAGTGAAATGGCCAGCCACATGGGCAAGACCTTGCAAGGCACCTGTCATCTGAGAGAGCTTGGCAACGGGCTTTTAAGTTCAGGCCATCCGTTTTGTCTGTTTACCTACAGGTTAGCTTTCTCTAGGAAACGGTCACAAATTCTAAAAGCAAAAGAAACTGTAGTAAGTAAGGCACAAACACTCTTTTGATTTTGATTAAGTTAATCAAGTTGTCTTAGCTCTAGAAACCTCGTCTGTAAAATGAGAATAATACCTCCAGCTCTGTGAGCTAGGTATTATTCTAGAAACCATGGGTGTCATTGGTGCTTTTGCCTTTCCCACTCTCTGCCTTCTGGGCACAAGATAGGATTGTGTGTCCTGGCTCCCTTGGAGCGGGATGGGGTCCACGACTACTGCATAATGAGCTCTGAATGGAAGTGAGCTTACGGCACTTCCAGGCAAGCATGTTATTGCTGGTGTGTGCTCCCCAGAGCTTCCTTTCTTCTAGAATGGCCACCAGTGATGTACAAGATCGAGGCTGTTCTGCCAGCCTGGGTCCCCCCCTACTTGGGGGAAAGCAGAGCCCCACCTGCTGATCTGCAATGAACATGTAATGTGAGCAAGAAATTAACTTGCCATGTTGAAACCACTGAGGTTTAGACATGATTGCAGCACAGCATAGCTTCCTGTGTGTGATTCAAGAGTCAAATGAGAGAATACATACCAAACGCTGTTACAGTTCCTGGCTGGGAGCAGGAATTCTTCCTATTTTAAAATGGGGAGGAGGGACACTTTTTTCCTGGATCACTCACAGCACACATTTGAACACACCCTGGTGAGCAGGTACACTCAGGAAACATATCACACAGCACAAATTATGTGCCGAGCATTATACCCAAAGTAGTTGGAAACATTTGTTTGGGGGTTTGCTTGTTGGGGCTTCCTTCCTTCCTTCCTCCCTCCCTTCCTTCCTGCTTGCCTGCCTCCCTCCCTCCCTCTCCCATCCTTCCTTCCTTCTTTCCTTCCTTCCTTCCTCCCTCCCTCCCCCAGTCCCTCCCTTCCTTTCTTTCTTTTTTTCTTTCAATGCATAATGTGCCTAGAAAATGTTCAGTAAACTGAACTGAATTTCATACCTTGGGCATCAGCTGATCCTGCTCTTTCTCAGAACAAAGTGAAAACGGGACACACAGCCGACACCAAAGGCCCCCAATTGCAGAGAGCCTTCCTTCCTTCCCCATCCTTCCGCATCTTCCTTTCTTCCCCCTTAAAGGGTTCTAGGTGTAGCGCGTCCTCCCATTCTATGTAATAGCTGCATCCTTGCCTCTGACTTGGGATGACAGCCCAGCCCTTGTTTGCATGAGCTTATGAACACAAACTGGAAATGCTTCTCATTAGCATGCACTCCGTAGTTTCAGAGAAAGGTGAGCTCCGCTGAGTCTGTTCAGCAGCGCTGACGCTCATTTGTGCAGACACTTGACCTGCATGCTTCTCCCACTGGGGACCAAAAGCAAACCGTGTTGTCTTAACATAAAGCACCGGCTGCTTCTGCTGGAGCCTGGGTTGGTAGGCCTGCTTCCCTGCCTCGCGCCTTGCTTTCCCTGCAGCTGGGGCTGCTGCAGACGTCCACCTGCAGACTCAGCCCACCTGCAGTTTGTTCTCTGCACTAAGGGAGACCGAGGAACGGGGGAGACTGCGGACGTTCTGGCTCTGGAGTCAGGGCCTGTCCTCAAGCCCCTGCCATGTGGGGCTTTTGTAGAGAGTTCCAGCCTCATTTCCTGCCTTGGCTTCAGTTCTAGAAACAGAGTCTCCCCCCTTGTTATGTGCTGCCAACCCGACTCAGTGAGTGTGCCCCTGCTCTGTTCTGGGCAGCCCCTCCCGGGGACCGGAAACCCCGCATTAAACGTTACAGCTGAGGGTGTCAATTGCGGTAGATTTCTTCCTTCCTCAACCTGCAGGACACCCACAGAATCCCCTACATTGGAGGCTTTGGCCATCTTTCACTCACCCTTCAGTGAGGTCTGCCGCCATCTCCTGCCTCCTGTTGGATTCTCACTGTCATTTGGGGCTTTTCCTGATAAATTCTACTTCCTACCTGGCTCAGCCATGAAAGGATGGGACCTGGTCCAGTGCCTGGCTCCCCCTGGGCTGCGTCCCACCCCTCTGCCATGTTTAACTAAGCTAATCATGGGCAAGATGGGCAGATTGAGTCAAAGTCCACGGATGGGGCAAAAATCATAAAGATGATCCCCCACAGGGCCACATACTAGCAAACTGTATTTCATGGGACGATGGTATCCAAATTGCTTGTGCACTAAGAGGACAAACTCTTCTCTCTTCTTCTGTAGTATGGGGCTAGGATCTGAGGAGGTCGTCATCAGGGTCAGAAGAGGTACACGGAACACGAGTCCAGTCCTGGTATACAAATTTCATCCGATATTATTGTATTCTTTCTACCTCATAAGCAGGACACACACTTGTGCCTCTGTATGTCCCTCACAGCCTTCCTGGTTGCACTGTAGGGGACACAGGAGAGACACTCTTGCCTGGGGTCCCTTCCCGGGCTGCCATGTGGTTCAATGATCCCACAAAAGGGACAGGAGATAGAACCTGCAGAGATATATCCTGGGAGATCCGTATCTCCCAGATGCGCCACCTCCGCTGAACACTATTTAGTAGCTTCAAGCACCACAAGGGCTCAAAATGAAATCATCTCCGATAGGATAAAGGATTCCCAAGGCAAGTCATCCTAGAGGCTGTTCCCTTGAGGTCAAAGCTCCTGGCAGGCAGGTGTACCCTCTGCCTTCAATTGCGATTAGGTCTGGGCCCGGCCGGATGCAGATGCAAAGTGCAGAAATCTGCATGGTGCTTCTATAACCCTAGTCTCTTCTGCTGCAATCATTGTCTGAGTTAGCTAATGGCAGGGTACAGGGACCTCCTACTGAGATTCCATTACCTTGTAATTTTCAGCTTGTTCACTGTTGCAATAAAGCTCTTCTGTCTTATAATTCCCCAGCACTCACGTCTCATCTTCTCAAGAACTGGAGTATGGAAGATGCTTTCTGCTGGGGATTCATTGAGATAAGTTATTGAAGTCAAGCAGAGAGGCAGGCTTCCAGCACTCAGCTATTCATCTCAAAATTTATGTTCATGCTTCCTTTTGAAGGTCTAATGTAATCACAAACAATGTGTTTCCTATAGGTTTAAAAATTCATACATTTCCTGTACAAAGAAGGCGGAGGGGGTGAGGAACACCCCACACCGGGGGTTCATTAGCAATAGGAGGCTTGGAACAGCTGACTTGTTTTTGATATAATTTCTATGGGACTGAGATGCTACAGTTCCTCAAAGCCATCCATTGGGGAGGAGTAACCATGTCTTCACATACTCATTAACCCGTCCCTAGAGTGTGGCCGTGTGATCGATCTACCCGATGATCTCTTTCTTTCTTGAAAACTGCTCCCTCCCAGATCTCGTTCTTTGGTCTCTGAGATATGGCCCTCCTCCCCGCTCTGTGTTCATAGGCCCCAGCCTGTTCTGAGTCTTTGCCAGGTCACTTTGGTGGTCTCTCTGCCCACGAGGCCCCTCTCCTTTCCATCCAGCTCACCACCACCCTTCTGATCCTCTCAGAACAGTGTTCTCCTCAAAGCTGCCACTGTCAGAGGCCCTTCCAAGTTGCCAAGGAGAGAAGCAAAGTGGAACATCTCGGGGTAGGATTTGGGACCCAACCGCTCTGCCTCCCCTTGAAATCCAACAGCACAGGCCGTGGGAGCTGCCCTCAGAGGGATCCCAGGGAAGCTCCCAGAAGGGAACAGAGTTACTCAACGGGGCTGTGGGGTTGTTCCTGCTCAATCCATGCCCTCCTCCACTGGACAGATTCCCACAAATAATGTGTGGAGTATGATTTAAGGAGTGGGGGAGGGCTCCAAAAGCACAAACTGTTCTAATATAGGATATATGACACTCCTCTTACTGACAGGTGGGGTCCATGCCCCCACATTTTGAATCTACGAGGGCTTATGACTGCTTTGACTCATCGTGTATACCCAAGGTGACCTCATGTGTCTTCTGATGCTCTTGACTTGCTCTTAGGACTCTTGAGGCTCCGTGTAAGAAGCCTGACCACCATGAAGAAGACCAAGCCCCACAGAGAGGCCATATGTAGGTTGATAGTCTTCACTGAGCCCTACTTCTGAGGCTCCCTATCCCAAGCACCAGACTAGCGAGTATAGAAGCTTCTGGATGATTCTGGGCCCCCACCACTGGAGTCACCCTCAGCCATGTACAACTTCTCAGCTGTGGTCCTAGACCTCGTGGAACAGAGGGACAAGCCATCCTCACTGAATCTGTCCAAATTTCCGCCCTGCAGAATCTGTCAGCACAGGAAAAGTTGTGATTTTAAACCACTGAATTTGGGGTGGTTACCTGCACCACAGTGGTTCATGGGATAGAGGAAGGTGGTCCTCTACCTGTATTCTGTGTGCCTGAAAGGGTGCTGCCCTCTTCTGAGAATGCACTAGGAGAAAAGCCCTGAGACTTAGGGCTCAGACTGTTTGCTCATGAAGTGGGGGAGGAGGCGTGGTGGGACTCAGGGCAGGTACTGGATGGAGAGGAGGCTCGCCGCACAGAGCAGCTTCCGGGGGTGGAGGGCCCTGGCTAATGATGCTGTCAGTAGCAGAAAGCCTGGCCATGAGCTGTGGGTGCGCGGGGAGAAAGCGGGGCCGACGCCAGTGATGGGAGGGAGCAGGCCACATAGGCAAGGTCAGTATCATCTGGCTCCATTCAGCCCGAGTATGGAATATCCAAATCTTCCAGAAACTTCTGAGGTCAACTCGGCTCGACTCGCCTAGCGGGTCCCCGGCATTTCCTGAACAGGAGGGATCTGGTGTGGGAGGAAATCTACAGATGAAGAAGTGACAAGAACCTCAAGTGTGGGGCAATCCTTCTCCCTGCTCTCCCCCTTTGGACAATGAAGAAGCTATTTAGAATTCTAGATAGGAAAGCCTTTCCAGAAATTGCAGCCACAGGAAGGCCAGGACACAGTCTGCTTTAGGGTTCTGCCAATAGCAGGGATCTCTTATTTGGGGGGCTGGGAAGAGCTTGGCTGTCCCCTCCCGGGGCATCACGCTTACAGGAGAACGGAGGGGCTCCGAGCATAAAGGCCATCCTCAGGAGGGAACCTCAGCAGCCCCCTGTGGCTGATCCCCGGCTTCGCCAGCTGGCTGCACAAGAGAGACTGGAAAAGCCTCGTTAAACCACACAAAGCCGGCCTAAGGAGTGACAAAGTGGGTTACAGCTGCTTCGCGAGGTGGCAGCGCCTGATTGCCAGTGACTGCCCGTGATCCCCACCTGGCCTGCTGCCAGGGCACCTGCTCTCACAGTGATTGCCAATCCCCTATCCACCCCACGGAATCCTTGGGAATCGCAAACACGCCGGTCCTCGGCCGGCCTGCCCGGGAAGGTCCCTGCAGCTGCAATCGGGCTCCCACAGCACTATACTCCTTCACACGTGCACAGACCTTAAATACTCAGGGTCCAAATACACCTGCTGCCCCATAATGCTGGCCAGACCCAGGCCAGGCCCTGGGCCCAGGCTGACAAGGCTTTGTGCCCGCAAAGCACCCCCTCTCAGGCTTCCCCCGAGATTCTGATTCTGCCAATGTGGCGTGAGACCCGGGAGGCAGGATTTTTAAAAGCTCCCTAGTGGAGAGGATGCACAGCAGCCTTGAGAATTAGAGCCATGAGAAGCGGGCTGATATTTATTGATCACCTACTGTATGCCAGGCCCTAGATGCGATACACTTTTTCGTTTCCAAGGTAAAACAGGATTTGTGAGGTGATCTCCTTTCTGAAGGAGCGAGGGAACGCAAGTGTAAGGAAGTCGGAAGCAATCTGCTCATACCACTCCACACCCACTAGAATGGCAGACATGAAGAAGACCGACTAGACCAAGTGTTGGTGAAGAGGCAAAGAGACTGGAACTTTCCTTCATTGCCTGTGGGATGCAGAATGGTCCAGCCATTCTGGAAAACGTTTCGGCCATTTCTTTCAGAGAGAGACACAGACTTAGGATATGACCCAGAATTCCACCCCTGAGTGTTTACCCAGATGAAATACAAACATGTCCACGCAAAGATTTGTGCGGGAATGTTCCCAGCAGCTCCAGAGCCAGAAATCACCCTAAATATCCATCGACAAGTGAATGAACAAGCCAGTTGTGTGTCATGGATCTAATACAATGCTATTCAGCACTAACAAAGCACAGAATACCGATGGACAAAAAACGTGGATGAATTTTTAAAACACATCTGGCGAAAAGTTGGAGGGGGGGGGAAGGCAGAACAAAGGAATATATACCGAGTAATGCCATATAGATCAAGTTCTAGAACAAGCAAATGCCCTCTGTGGTGATAGAAAGCAGACCAGTATTGGGACTGGGGTTGTATGTGGAGGAGGGGGGTGACTGTGGAAATGTTCTCCATCATGCTTGTGGTGGTGATTACACATGTTCTCAATCTGTCAGAACTCACCAAACTCTCTACTTAATATAAGTGCATTTTATTGTTTATAGATTATACCTCAATAAAGCATATAGAGTAAAGGGCACCTGGGTGGCTCAGTTGGTTAAGCGACTGCCTTCGGCTCAGGTCATGATCTCAGGGTCCTGGGATCGAGTCCTGCATTGGGCTCCTTGCTTAGTGGGGAGTCTGCTTTTCCCTCTCCCTCTATTGCTCCCCCTCCTTGTACTCTCTCTCTCTGTGTCAAATAAATAAATATTTTTTTAAAATTCTAAAAAAAATAAATAAATAAAATAAAAAATAAAGCTGAGTAAAAACTAATCTGAGAGGATGAAGCCAACACTGATTTTAGCACAAGTAGGTCTGATGTTAAAGGTTCCACCTCTGCCCTCAGAGAGCCCTTGTGGGGACAGCACCCCCCAGAGGGACAGCCCATTAACTGCTTACTCTGGATGGAATTAGATGCAAACAAGTGTCCATCCATAGATGAACGGATAAAGATGATGTGGCATCTATATACGCGATGGAATATTATTCAGCCACAAAAAAGAATGGAGTCTTGTCCTTTGTAACAGCATGGATGGAGCTAGAGGGTATTATGATGCTAAGTAAAGTAAGTCAGAAAAAGAAAAGTGCCATATGATTTCATTCATATGTGGAAATTAAGAAACAAGACAAAATGAACAAAAAAAAGAGAGACAAACTAAAAAAAAAACAACAACAAAACACAAAACCAGACTCTTCAAAACTGGTGGTTACCAGAGGGGAGGTGGGTGGGAGGATGGGTAAAATGATAAAAGGGATGAAGAGGGTGCCTGGGTGGCTCAGTCGGTTAAGCATCTGCCTTCAGCTCCGGTCGTGATCCCAGGGTCCTGGGATCGAGCCCCACATCGGGCTTCCTGCTCAGAGGGGAGTCTGCTTCTTCCTCTGCTTCTGCCTTTCTCTGTGTCTCATGAATAAATAAATAAGATCTAAAAAAATAAAAAAAAAAAGGGATGAAGAGTACACTTACCTTGATGAGCACTGATTAATGCATAGACTTGCTGATTCACCATACTGTACACCTGAACTAATATAACACTGTATGTTTATTTTACTTGAATTAAAAAAATTTTTTTAGGGGCGGAGCAAGATGGCGGAGGAGTAGGAGACCTGGATTTCGTCT
>NC_058407.1:164901577-165146429 GCF_002201575.2 Neomonachus schauinslandi | reverse complement strand
GGGGAAATCGGAGGGGTAGACGAACCATGAGAGACGATGGACTCTGAAAAACAAACAGGGTTCTAGAGGGGAGGGGGGTGGGAGGATGGGTTAGCCTGGTGGTGGGTACTGAGGAGGGCACGTTCTGCATGGAGCACTGGGTGTTATGCACAAACAATGAATCATGGAACACTTCATCTAAAACTAATGATGTAATGTATGGGGATTAACATAAGAATAAAAAAAAAAATTTAAAAAAAAAAAAAAAATTTTTTTAAAGACACAATAGGGGCCGGGCTCGGGGAGGAGGGGCACAGACCACAAAACAGCAGAGGGTGCTCAGGAAAAGCATTCCTGACTTCTCAGTTGCGGTGAGCACTCTGAATTTCTCCACATGTCCTTAGGCCTCCTGACATCCCCTCCCTCTAGCAGGGAAGAATAAGAGAGTTTCCATCCTGGAAGGGGAAATGGTTTGTATCAGGGATGGTAGAAAAGTTCCCGAATTGAATCCCATGAGGGAGCTTGTTAAAAACATCCATTCACTGACCTCACTTCTGATCCCCCCAAACAGATCCACGGAAATGAGATTGATGCATCTGCGTTCTTAAAAGGCTTTCAGGAGATTCTGAAACTGGGGGGAAGCCATGTCCCCTCCCAGCTCAGCTGCATTTCACACAAAGATGTATCACCTCCAGGATATACCTGGTTTGCTCACCAATAGCGGTAACATTTGAGCCCGGAGAGCTTTCTGTGGCCAACTTCAAAACAGGTCCTGGAACTAAGCCAACCCTCAAATCTCCCTGTGAGCCCTCACGCCACTGTCCACTGTACGAAAAGTAGCCTCTGTGGTCCAAGGCTGGTGATGAGATTCACGGCACAAGAGAGACTGGAAAAGCCTCGCTAAACCACACAAATTACAAGTAGATCATTTTATCAAGCAAAGTACCTTGAAATAGGAATCGTAGATTATTATACTTAAAAGTGCAAAACTGTGTGTTCTCAGAACCTTTGTCAATTTCTGGGAGAATCAGATGAGCAGATGCTGAAGGTAGAGAGCTGGAGGATGGTTGCTGAATGAAGGTCCAAGCTCAGGTTCATCAAGCCGTTTTATGAAGAGTGCATTAGGACAGTTCTTTAATTGTGCGAAGCCGTGTTTCAGCAAAGCAGTAGAAATCCTTGTAGCGGCAGGCCAGGAAAAGGAGCATGAACATCTCGGCCCTAAGGTCTGCCATCCTCCCCCACCTGTGGCCTGGTACTCACCCATAAACTTACAAACTGTCCTTAGATCCCGCATCCCCAAGAGAGCTTTTTATTTTAAAGATTTTATTTATTTATTTGACAGAGAGATAGAGCACAGGGGGAGAGAGAGAAGCAGGCTCCCCACTGAGCAGGGAGCCCAACATGGGACTCGATCCCAGGACACTTGGGATCATGACCTGAGCGGAAGGCAGACGCTTCACCGACTGAGCCACCCAGGCGCCCCTCCTAAGAGAGCTTTGCAAGCAAAACCACTCAGAAGGCTCTCAAGAGCTAAGGAAAAGAGGAGAGAAAAAAGCAGAATAAAGAGATCTAACCTCCATCTAACGAGACCACTTTCAAAGGAACATGATTCAAATATATGCTGATGCTCATCACTATTGCTCTTAGGGTAAAGACAGACTCCTGTAGATGATCTGTCTGAACAGGCCCCACCTACTCTCTACAGCCTCATCTTAGAGCCTAATCTCCCCATCTTTCCTTTGCAGACAGATGGGCCTTTTAGAGTTTCCTGCCCCAGGGCATTTGTCCAAGCCCTTCCAGCTCCTCGGATTTTCCTCTTTTCCTTCTTCACCTAGCTAAATTTGGCTCATCCTTGAGATATCAGTGTAAGCCTGCCTTCTTCCAGGACAGCATCCCTTGATCTTTCTGTGTCCAAAGCTCTATTTTAATGGTTCACATGCTATATAATCCCCTCTGTAGCAAGAATCATAACTGTGATCTTAGAATTGTTTGTATGCTTATTTGATGAAGCTCTATCAGGGCAGAAACTGCAATCATTTCTTGTTCACCTCTAGAACTAGCTAGCTACATAGCACAGTGCCTGGCACACACACACACAAAAAGATCTGTTCTAGGAAAAGAAAGGAATGGATGAATGATCATCTAATGCAAATTCCTCATCTTGAAGACAAGGGAACCCAAGCCCAGTGATGGTAAGTGACATGCCTTAGGGAACCCACCACAAGTTAGAGACAGAGTTAAGACCAGCACTAAGGACCATGCAACCCTGAGCCCAGATCTCTTTCCCTGTCGCCACCACTCCTTCCAAATAAAATAATGACTTGTTTGAAAACAAAAAGAAAAGCAGAGTTTTCCACTCAATGGACCGTTTTTGTGCTCAAAGAGAAAGGACAGTGCACAAAAGAAATCATGAAAAGAAGCAGGGGATATTCTAAGCAAAGTACTTGATATGAATAATAATGAACAAAAACATTCCTGCTTATTGTTTATCTAATTTTGAATTTTAATGAATAGCAGGGATGGTAATTACTCAATTCCTATGTTTATATAAAACCAACACATGAAACCTCACAGTTTGATATTTATGAAGTGTCAGGTTCCCTTAAATACTCAGCTTTGCAATTAGAAGGGGAGCTATTCATTAACATTTTAAACTAGATAAATAAAGAAAGAGTTGTTATTTATTCATTAAAATTTTAAAAACTGTAAACTATCCACTCATCTTTTGGGTATATCCATATCATTTAATTAACTATGAGTCAAAATGCTACTAAGAAGCATGTATCTACACGCCTAGAAATAGATATAATACCTATTAGCAAATGGAATGATTTCATCAGGTTAACAATTCAGGTGCATCCACCTGGTGATTTTGAAAAGACGCTGGCTTTAGTCAGACGGGGCTGGGTTTCAATTATTTTTCTTCTGAGTGACCTTTGGCTACCTGCTCAACCATTCTGGAATCAATTCCTACATCCATAAAATGGGATTATAATCTTACTTCACATGGTGGTTGGGAGGTACGAAAAATAGTTACTGGCTCGGGGTGGGTATCTCGTGAGTCACGAAGAGTCAAACACCACTATAGAATAAACATCTGGCCTCCTATAGAGGGTCCTCCTAGACTCAGTGAGATGGTCAGGATATAAAGAGTGGTCACCCACAAGCTGGTGGTATTTGACGATAGTAGGAGGCTCTGTGCCAGAGGGTTAAAGACCAGGGCTCTGCCGTGAAAGCAATCTAAGCACCAAGCAGGGACCATGTGTGTTTGGTTCATCACTATAACCCCAGGGTCTGGTACCCAGGATGTAGTAAGTGTTCGCTGATATTTATGAATGAACAACTGCATGACTACCATTGCATCATTATCACCTCTGGATGCTTCCTGCGGTGTTCAGCCTACCTCTCTTCCCCCCAGGTCACTGGAGACACACAAGTCACTGTGTCTCCAGCTCTCTCCACCCACCTGCCTAGGGACCTTATCAACTGGGACTTTTTCCAGAGAGCTCCCATGGTTCCATGCCCCAGACTTCCCGGACTCCCCATGGCCCCACACTTGCTTTGTCTAGTTTTCAGATGACTTTGGGAGTTGACGGTATCAGATGGTGCATGTCATGCTGTCACTCCACTCTTCCCCAGGAAGTGTGGTCCTCTTAAATCACTACCCTGTCTGGGGCCTGGAGGTTCAAGGTTTGCCATGCTCATGCCAGGATCCGGGATGGGACTGCTCCCACACCCCGCCTTGTGTGCCATCTGCCCACTTCCTTGCCCTCTGTCCAGCTTAACTATGATTTCACTGTCCCACATCTCTGCCAATTTCAGAGTTTCCTCTGAGAGCTTTGCTCTCTTCCCTTCCGGCCAACACACTATGGTCTGCCAACCAAATGTGGGGCTCCCCAGGAACGTGAAGTGAGCAAGGGGAGCAAGGGCACAGAGTCACCTGTCTGAAAAGTGACCTGGCAACTCCCAAGAGCTTTGACATAGAGTCTCCTGTTTCCTACCTGGAAAACTAAGCAGGATGGATCCATCCCTATGATGCCAGGGCCCTAGCTGCCTGTCTCCCCTGTTCTCTGGACACAGGGTCTCAGTCCACTGAGAGGTTAGAGGTATCTTCGTCTAGTCCGGGATGTTAACCAATGGTTCGCAGAGTAGGACAATTATAGGGGCCACCACATTAAAGCACATCTTTGTATCCTGATGTTGGGCATCTGGGTCCTTACTGACCCTAAGGAGCCTACCCCTCTCAGGGCTATCCAATTCTTCGAGAGAGTAAATGAATGTCCTACAAGCCTATCTTTCACACGCAAAGCCCCCAGTCCAGAGCCTAAACCCTACCACATCGTCTACTGGGTCCTCACACTCCAGACTAATAGTTCCCCTAGCTTAATCACCCCAGGGCCAGACAACTGAAAACAGTCCTTACACCTCAGAGACTGCAGATATTATTCAAACTTGCCCATCCTAAGCCTGTTGACCCTAACTCACCCACGCCATCCCATGGAAACCACAATAAAGGCTCTTGCCCATATTTTTTCCCCTGCCTCCCGACCAAACCTGATGTTTGCCCATGTGGCCCTGCCTGGCATGGCATGTCCCCTTTTGGGAACTGTAAGTAACAAACCATTTTCACAGGTAATTGTCTCCTGATCTGTCAGCGTCATCGTACCTGAATAATAATAAAACCAACATTTTAAAACGGACACTCACATTGTCCTCTGGTCGAAGCCCTAGACAATCTATTCTGACCTTCTTTGAAGAGAGTGAACTCTCAGAAACGGACAGCCCGAGTTGAATAATGAGCTCGAGCAATAGATGCACGATAAGGAAACAGAGTGAGAAAATACTTTTTAGGTACAGGTGGGGGGCTCATATGGTGGGGGGACAGCAATATCCCTCCACAGTACCATCAGGATAGAGCATAGAAAGAAAGGAGAGGAATCTTACAGGCTATTTAGTGGCACTAAGATGACCCCATATGGGCTACTTTCTGGTGGACCCAGGGCGTGGTTGTAGCAGGGGCCATCTGAGAGCCCCCTGAGGGGGAATGAAGACCTGAACCAGAACTGGGGAAAGCTAAGTGTCACCATGGAGCATCTGGAGCCGTGTCGAGTGTTACTGGTTGATTGCATGTTTGTAACAAAGACGCTGTCATGGGCTGAACTGTATGCCCCTAAAATTCATACATTGCCGTCCTAATCCCCAGCACCTCCGAAGGCGATTGTATTTGGAGACCGGGTCTTTCCAGAGTTAAGTTAAAATGAGATCATTAGGGTGTGTTCTAATCCTATATGGCTGGTATCCTTAGAAGACAAGGAAATGTGGACATAGACATGTATGGGGGGCTGTCGGCTAGCTCTCTGTAAGTCAAGGAGAGAAGCCTCAGGGGAAATAAGAAACCAACCCTGCTGATATCCTGATCTCAGATTTCTGGCCTTTGGAATTATGAGTAAATAAATGTCTTATTGGTTAAGTCACCTCAAAGTTTATGGTAGCCCAAGCCGACTAAGGGAGATGCTGTTCTCCATCGTGTAGGGGTGCTTTGGGAAAGAGAAGAACGGGCTCTGCAACACAGTAGAATGTATTGCTTTTGGGTTTGTTTGTTTTTTTCCACCCAGACTGCCAATAGACTTGCTTACAGCCCTAAATTAGATGTGGATACTGACAAGTGAAGTTACCGCATCAAAACCCGGGCAGGAATAGTGGGTGTCTGAGCTCCAGCCCACAGAAACTCTTATCGCTCCCAGGGCCCACATCCCTTGCTCACAATACTGCCATCATCAAAGCTGCTTTTGAAATTTAGAAACGCTGAATCATCCATAAATTCAAAACTTGAATCGCCCCTGTCATGCTGTGGCTATGTTAGATGATCAGGTCGAGTGGAAAGAGTGAGCCAGAGGTTTTTAGGCACATGCAAATGAGGCTGTCAGACTTGGAGAACTTTGGGAGTTCTTTAAAACGTCGCATCAGAATAAGAAAAGGCTTAAACCCTGACCCTTTCTGAATACTGAAAATTTATTAGCGAGAGAAACTCTGTAGATCGGTCTAGCAGGACCTGTGGCATCCCTAAACAAGGCTAAAGCCAGATACCCTGGTATCTGTTTAGAGGATAAAGAGTAATTAGCCAGATTCCAAATCCAAGATGGCAATGCCTTCATGGCTACAAAGTATAAACAAATAGGAATATTACTGGCAAGGTGCCTGGCAAGAGCACTGATCTTGAAATCAGCAAACCTGGACTCGCCATCTACTGGTTATTTATTGGAGTCATTTATTCCCCCTAAACATCTGTTTTCTGATCTCAAAAAATGCACATCACTCCTCACGCACATCGCTGAGAGGCTCAAATGGGAAAATCATTGTGAAAACATTCACAGAACTCTTAAGTGCCAAGCTGAGGCAAGGACTCCTCACTCTTTAAAAAGATCAGGCCTTCATGCGTAGGACACTAGCAACGTAAGCACTCAGAATCATGCAGAAAAGCTGCCAGCCCTACCTTCTGTTCTATGTTAGCTTTGACTTTGCATCTTAAGATAATTTTAGACTTAGGGGACAGAGTTTCAGCCACTCCCCACCTTAACATTCTCTGTAACCTTAGTGTAACTAGCAAAACTGAGAAACTGACATGAGTTCGATGTTATTAACAAAGCTACAAACTTTATTCAGCCTTCCCCAGTTTTTGCACAAACGTCCTGTTTCTGTTCTAGGATCTCATCCAGAATCCCACATGGCATTTGGTTTTCGTGTCTCCTTAGCCTCCTCCAATCTGTGACAAGCCTCTCCTTGCCTTTCAAGACCTTGAGACTCAGTTATTTTATAGACAGACCTTCAGTTTGCATCTGTTTTCCCATGATTGGACTGAGGTTATGAATTATCAGGAGGGATATTACCAAGGTGATGTGTTCTTCTCAGTACATAACAGCCAGGAGTACCTGATGTTGCTACATTTTATAGCAATCAGTTCTTAACCTCTGTCATTTGTTTAAGGTGGTGTCTGGGGGATTTCTTCACTGTAAAGTTACCATTTCTCCCTTTTAATTCATAAGCATTACTTTTGGGGGAGACTGCAAATATCATGCATACCTTGAGACTATGCAAATATCACGTTTCCCCTTAAACTTTCACCCACTGATTTTGCCCATTCTGGAGGGAATCTTTTTTTCTGATGGACAGATAATTGACATATAACATTGTATTGGTTTTAGGTGTACAACATGATAATTTGATATATGTATATATTGTGAAATGATCACCGCAATATGTCTAGTTAACATCCATCACCACACCCAGTTACATTTTTTTCTTTTGATGAGAAATTTTAGGATCTACTCTCTTAACAACTTTGAAATACGTAGTACAGTATTATAAACAATAGTCCCATGTTGTATATGACATCACCAGGACTTAATTACTTTATAACTGGGAGTTTGTACCTTGTGATCACTTTCACCCATTTCACTCACCCATCCCAAAGCCCTGCCTCTGGTAACCACCAATCTGTTCTCTGTATCTCTGAGTTGTTTGTTTGTTTCTTTTTTAGATTCTACATATAAGTGAAATCATACAGTATTTGCCTTTCTCTGCCTGACCTACTTCGCTTAGCCTAATGCCCTCAAAGTCCACCCATGTTGTTGTAAATAGCAGGATTTCTTTTTCTGATGGCCGAATATTATTCCAATATACATACATATACATATGTTGAAGATATATATATATATATACCACATTTCTTTATCCATTCATCTGTCTATGGCTACTTAGGCTGTTTCTATTTCTTGGCTACTGTAAATTATGCTGCAGTGACCATGGGACGGTTTGTTGTTGTTGTTATATAAGTATATATACACTGATGCTATCAAAGGGAAAAACAGTGCAAATACAATTATAATTTATAATAATTTTGCTGGCAGTAATTATTACTGAGGTGTTCTAATGATGATTTTCTATTTTCCTCATTCTATTTCCTTCTACATTTATTATTTGGAATTCTTCTGCAATGAAGAGTTATCTCTAATTCTTTCCTCCTTCCTCCTCCCGCTCTCCCTTCCTCCATCTATTCATTTACATTAGCATGAACTCTGGGTATTTGTTATACTTTGAGTTTTAATTCAATAGCCTCTTTGGCCCCTGGGAGCTCCTTCAGCACTGGCTCTTTCTTTTGTCTGGTTGGTTGGTTGGTTGGTTGGCGTGATCTTGCATTTTGCCTGCCTCGGCCCTATAATCAATCACTTCCCCACATGCTCTACATTTCCTCAAGGAGCACTCAAATATCAAAAACCCACTGCCAAAAATAGAAAGTGATATATGTTGTGAAAGATCAGTGGGATGAATACCCAACTTTTGCATCAACATGGATGGGACTGGAGGAGATTATGCTAAGTGAAATAAGTCAAGCAGAGAAAGTCAATTATCATATGGTTTCACTTATTTGTGGAACATAAGGAATAGCATGGAGGACATTAGGAGAAGGAAGGGAAAAATGAAGGGGGGGATTCGGAGGGAGAGATGAATCCTGAGAGACTATGGACTCTGAGAAACAAACAGGGTTTTAGAGGGGAGGGGGGAGGGGGGATTGGTTAGCCCAGTGATGGGTATTAAGGAGGGCACCTACTGCATGGAGCACTGGGTGTTATACGAAAACAATGGATCGTGGATCACCACATCAAAAACTAATGATGTATTGTATGGTGACTAACATAACATAATAAAATTTAAAGAAGATCAAATGTGGGTTTAATTTATTTTTTAGATTTCTATCAGGTTCCCTCACCATCCCCACTTTCTCATATACAAAGGACCATATAGTCTCATTAAAAAGCCATTACTGGACACTGATCCACCAAGACGAGTGTCATCTAAACACGTTCCCTGCACTCAAGGATTTCTCAGTCCATCAAGGGAGATGGTTTTAGTACCTGTGCTTTAACTAAATTGTTTCTACTACCCAGTAATAAAAAGTATGTCAAGCATTTATACTTAACTCTACTTGGCCCATGGAGAAGATGAACTTGATCTTAGATTCTGCACTCTGAGACAATGACTTGGCACACACGGTAGGCTAAACAATGGTCCTCCAAAGATGTCCGCAGCCTGATCCTGGAAATCTGTAAGTATGTTACCTTATATGACAAAAGGGACTTTGCAGGTGTCATTAAGATCTTGAGATGGGGGAGAGAATTCTGGATTATCTTTGTGGGCCCAATGGAATAATGTGAGTCCTTGTAGAGGAAAGCAGGTGGGTCAGAGCCAGAGGAGATGTCATGATGAAGACAATGCTGGGTGGCCAAGGGGCAAGGAATGTGGGTAGCTTCTAGAAGCTGAGCAAGGCAAAGAAAGGGATTCTCCTCTAAAGTCTGCAGAAGGAACCAGCCTTGCTGATCCATTTTAATTTTCTGGCCTCCAGAACTGGAAGAGAATAAATCTGTGTTAAGATGCTTTAGGATAATTCATGAGAATTTGTTACAGCGGTGGTAGGAAACTGATACAGCCTATAAGCCCCACGAAATGCCGATGGCCACCTGTTTTTGCCTGTGAATCATCAGAGGGTTTGGAATTATGATTTCATGGGACAGGAAGACATCTGCCTTGATGATAGTGTGAGGAAGCCAGCTCCCTCCTCAGTGGTACCCAACGGGAAGGAACTCTGAAATCTCAGCATATCCAGGAGAACAGCTAAGTGTTTTGAAAAGAGGAAGTCTGTGCTGCCCATGATATTTCATTGCTAGTAGCTTGTCCTCCTGCAGCATATATAGGGAGGAACTTTCAACTGAGCACCAGCCAAGAGTGGGAGGTGGGATATCTATTCTATTTTTTTCCCCTATCACCATGGCTGCCTCTTTTAACCCTTCACAGAGCAAAGAATAAAGCCCTGTGTACGGCTAAGCTAACCGAAGAAGGCTTTGGAGGTTCTCCAGATTTTCACTCAGTCTCCTAACAGCCAGGGAGGGAAAAGGAAAAAGAGCCTTCCATAAGCTTTCCCAAGTCCAGACTTGCCTCATCGGATTCCTGCTGCTTCTGAGCTCTGTGTTTGCTTTTGTTTCAAGATCTGTTTGTATATATTGATATATACATAAATTCCCAAAGTTTCAATACTGCCTCGTCACCAAATGTATAACATAAGCAAATAAAAGTAGACAGATCCATGAGGGCGGAATCTGCAGGCAAGACATTCTTCAGAGAATGGAACCAGCTTACCTTCATTTCTGTCTTCATGTTACAGAATTTGTTTTTCTGCCTTTAAAAAGACCAGGGGCTGTTCACTGTTAAGGATCAGATCATCGGTTCATGTGGTTCAACAGCATGCATGTCATCCAGGCTGATACCCTTTGCCTGTTTCAAAGACAAAGAGAGTAGCTCTAATTCCCATTTGTGCACGGAGAGATCAAATATGAATACTTCCTGAGGAAATGAGAATAAAATAGGCAGCCCAGAGATGCTTCTGGGCCCCAATTATATTCCATTTTCAGATTGTGTTCTAGTCCTTAAAATGATAGAAAATTATGGAGTGTTTCTAATCTTTGCAGCTTCGATTGAATCCATCTTTCCTGAATTATGTCAAAGTGGTCTTGCATTAAGAAGGGCTTTTGAAAGTTGCTCTCTGAGGTAGCGCGCGGTCTTTGTCGGCTTCCACCATGGCATACCGTGGCCAGGGCCAAAAAGTGCAGAAGGTGATGGTTCAGCCCATCAACCTCATCTTCAGATACTTGCAAAATAGATCTCGAATTCAGGTGTGGCTTTATGAGCAAGTGAACATGCGAATAGAGGGCTGTATCATTGGTTTTGATGAGTACATGAACCTCGTATTAGATGATGCCGAAGAGATTCATTCTAAAACAAAGTCAAGAAAACAACTGGGTCGGATCATGCTAAAAGGAGATAATATTACCCTGCTCCAGAGTGTCTCCAACTAGAAATGATCTGTGAAGTGAGAAATTCTTGAGAAGGCCATGTAGTTTGTTTTTTTAGATGTCCTTTGCTCTGAGTGTAGTTCTAAAACATTTGTTCGTATTATTTCGATTACCTTTATGTTATTACCAGAGGACAATAAATGCGGTGGGATTGCTTTTATTTAAAATTAAAAAAAAAAAAAAAAAAAAGAAGAGCTTTTGAAATAGCCAGGTAGCTGGTCAGTTTGGTTTGAGACTTGGCCAATTGGAAAATGTTTTGTCTCACCAAAAAATGTCACGGAGTCCAGTCAAAAGCCAAGTATTATCAGTTTTGAGTTCGACGGATTTATTTCTATTTCTTTTCAAATTTCCTTGCAGACGAGTGAAGGAAGGATCATTGATTAAACGTCTAAGGTATCCCATGCATTCTGTTGGTATTTTACATATTTACCTCACAAGGATAAGACAGAACTACTCTTTCTCCTTTTCAATGTAGGGAAAAGGAAATGCACTTTCTTTTTTTTTTTTTTTTTCTTTAAAGAAACTGTTGGCTGTTCTCCAGGAACACCAGGATGTAAGTCCAGGCAGGACTAAGAAGGAACGAAAGCAACAGGTGCTTTGGAATCGGATTAGAATGTTTGCACAACTTCTATTAGCTCTATGTCTTGAGAAACTTCCCTCTGAACTGTTTATTTATAAAATGGAAATAACAGTATCTATCTTGTGAGGCCATTGTATGGTGTGTGTGTGTGTGTGTATCCATACACACACGTATGTTAGTTTTTTCTTTTGGGGGGAGGGGCAGAGGGGGAGAGAGAATCTCAAGCAGGCTGCATGCTCAGTGCGGAGCCTGACGCGGGGCTTGATCTCACAACCCTGAGATCATGACCTGAGCGGAAATCAAGAGCTGGACGCCTAACCAACTGAGCCACCCGGGTAATCCCATACACACATGTATACTAAATGCCAGGCCCCTACAGGTATTCCATAAATGATAAATAATATTATTCAATCAATAATTGTCGGCCGCCTCTTAATTGGCAGGAACTACATCAAGCACTGGTACTGCCATTTTTAATTGTGTTTTCTCACCTAAAACAATACAATGGATTCTTCCACTATAGTTAATATCTGCAGAGAAACTCCTATGTGCAGAGACAGTGTTTTCGGCACTATGGGAGATTTAAGAGTAACATTACTGAACAGTAAAATGATCATGGTCCATAATGATCCCATTATTTTGGTGCAGCAGATGTTCCCTGGAAAGCAACCTACAGATCGCTTGGTGAGACTTCAAAGTAAAGCACAGGTAATCCTGAGGATTCCAGTAGACTTTCTGAGGGGTATTCGCATGTAGAATTTTAGAGAATTAATATCCAGATTCTCATCCTACATATATATTCTTTGTTAAAACTGTTTTAACTGAGAATTCACCTGCAGTTGAGGTGACATGGGTTCTGTCCTTACTTTCCCCTAAAAAGTCACCTTTCTGGGGTGCATGGGTAGCTCAGACGGTTAAGTATCTGCCTTCAGCTCAGGTCGTGATCTTGGGGTCCCCGCATCGCGCTCCCTGCTCAGCGGGGAGTGTGCTTACTCCTTGCCCTCCCAGCCCCTCCCCACCACTGTGCTCTCTCTCTCTAATAAATAAATAACATTTTTTAAAAAAATGTCAACCTTTCTCACATTGTTCAAAAGACAGACTTCTCCCCCATCTCCCCTTCTCAAGTGCATTAGTTTATGCGGGGTGGAGAACCTTCTGGGCTTTTGAACAAAGGAGAATTTAAAATGTTGGTCTTTGGGTTGGAAAAATACAAGCTCTAATGATTGAAAAACAAGACTTTCCAAGTTATGTAGGTTCTGATTTCTCTGCTTTCAATTTGAGGAATCAATTACATTGTGAACGGGCAGATCATTAAAATTAGTTTTTGATGGTATATCAAAATGAGCGTCTTGCAGATAACCTGAAAAAATTGAGTTGTCGTTTTTTGTTTTTTTGTTTTTTTAAATTCTGCTCCCATAGACTCATTTAAAGACATGAGTTTTCTCAGCACCTAAATAAATGAACATTGAGAGTGGGAATAAAATATATACCAACTATTTTCACTTAAGGAATAAGCAATATTTATTCATAAATGCATGACTCACATGAAAACTTTCCTTTCTGTCTCAAGATGTGATTTCTAGTAATATGTTTCTGTTTGGTGAATGATTGCAATATGTTATATATTTTTATTGTCTGGGTAAATTGGATATAATAATAATTACACTGTTTGTAGCTCTGTTCACATTAAAAAAAATAAATCTTGGGCCATAAAAAACTAAAAACAATTTCAATTTATATACAAAAGAAGAGGAGAACAACTTCTGACATCTAGGAACTGACCTTGAAGTTGTCCAAGAACTGGTCCCAGAGCTGACCCAGCGCTCACAGCCAGACCATGGTATCCTCCAGGGGGAGATCAGCAATCCACAGCATCCAACCGGGGTCTGATGCTCTGTGCTCTGTGACAATGATACAGGGAGACAGGGGCGCCCGGGTGGCTCAGTCGGTCAGCCAATTGCCTTTGGCTCAGGTCATGATCCCAGGATCCTGGGATCAAGCCCTGCATCGGGCTCTCTGCTCAGCAGAGAGCCTGCTTCTCCCTCGCCCACTCCCCCTGCTTGTGTTCCCTCTCTCACTATCTCTCTCTCTGTGTCAAATAAATAAATAAAATCTTTAAAAAAAAAAACAGAATAAACAAAACACAATTTCAGACTCTTACCTAAGCACAGACAAAATGAAATGTCTTAGTTCAGGCTGGGTGGTGTAAACAGCAAACTTCAATTTCTCACAGTTCTGGACTCTGGTAAGTTCAAGGTCAGGGCACTGGCAGATTCAGGGTCTGGCGAGGACCCACTCCCTGGTTCAAGATGGCAGTCTTCTTGCTGTATCCTCGAATGGCAGAAGGGGCGAGGGCGCTCCCTGGGGGGGCTCTTCACTAAGGGCACAGATCCCATTCAGGAGGGCTCCATCCTCATGACCGCTTCCAATAGCATCACATCAGGAATTAAGACTTTTGGGGGACACAGTCTATAGCACAAAGTTACTGCGGAAATGACAAAAGTGCCACACATCACCCTACCCCAGCTAACATGAGTGACTATTGCTTCTTTGTCAATTATTGTTTTAACCATGCTCTTGTCTTCCAGATGAAGTTCCTAGATAAGATTTATTAAGACAACCCATCCTAGACTTGGCCCCATTTCCTGCCAGCATTCAAGCCAGAGTAAAGGCTGCCTCGTTTAGCTCTCCCCAGTTACCTAACCGAAGTCCAAATCCTATAATAAGTCCTTTCTACCATCTTCTTACTGAGATACCCAGTGCTTCCCCAGGGGGTACATTCTCCCTTGCTACAATGAGCAATAAATCCGACGTGCTCAGCTGTAAGAGTGTGGCCCTGTGGTGTTTGGCTGGAGGGCACTGACAGAATGGGATGTGCCACCAAGATGCAGCTGACGTCCTCACTGCCCTGGGTGGAAATCCTGGACCCAGTGCTGGCGTTCCCATCTGAGACCTGCTGCGTCCCTGCCTATCGAGGCATGCCCCACACACACGCCTGAAAGAGAGGTTCATGCTACATTGAGCTCCAATATTGTGTTAAATATTCCAGCGTTGGGTTTATCTTGTTTATTTGATCATATTTACTTTATTCTTTGCTGAAATTGTTTTCCAGTCATCTAACACCTACTCCTGGCCTGTCTGCTTGTCTAGTGGGTTAGAGAGGGTTCTTTGTAACAGCAAACGTCTTTAGGGAGAATGTATTGGTGAGGGTTCAACCAAAGAAACAGAGCCAGTAGGAGCTATCTGTATTAAGAGATTTATTACAGTGAATTAGCTTATATGATTCCGAGGTCCTGGCTAGGCATGTCCAAAATCCAGAGTGCAGGCCAACAGGAAGGCAGGCTGGAACTCTCGGGCGCATACCGAAGCTTCTAGCCACAGGCAAGTTTCTTCCTCAGGGAAACCTCAGCTCTGCTTTTGAGACTTTTCAACGGCTCGAAGCAGGCCCACTCAGATTGTGTAGAATAATCTCTTTCACTTAAAACAACTGATTATGAACTTTAATTGTATCTACAAAACTACAAAATTGTATCTACAAAAAAAGGGTAATATCTACTTTAATGTTCAACTAACGGCGGACTGGATTATGGCCTGGTCAAAGTGACACGTGGCATGGACCGTTACAGGCAAAAATTGGGAACAGGGCTGATAAATCTGTGCCCAAGCCAGGCCCAGGGGCTGAGGGTTTCATGGTGTCCCCTGAGACTCAGCATCTTTTAGACCGACTTGGACTTGGATCACCATTTTAGAACCATATAAGGACATTCCCTCAGTCCTGTCTTGGTGTTTCTGTGAAATTTGTTTATTTTTGTCTGCCTAGAATCAGGAGTTTTGTCTGCTCCCTGATGATGGATGGGTGATTACTGGCTTTGGCCAGGACCCAGAGCCATGAAATTATACAAACATCCACGGATGGATCCCAGTAGCTCTGAGGCTCTCCTCCGTCTACACCATGCCTCTCCCTCGTCTACACCGTGTGTCTCCCCAGTCTACACTGTGCCTCTCCCCCATTTACACTGTGCCTCTCCCCCATCTACACTGTGCTTGTTCTCCATCTACACTGTGCCTCTCCCCCATCCACACCGTGCCTCTCCCAAGCCAAACCTACTTCCTCTTGTCTCCTCACTATTGTGCTAACTTATATGCTTACCTCACTAACTGCACCATTTCACCAGGGACCACTCAAAATTGCCGTGGCCACATTGGGGAGCTTTTGACAGGAGCGAGAGTATTCATTTGAAAGGTATCTTTGAACAAAAAGTGAAGAAATCCTCAAGAGGAGATGACTTATCTTGTTTCTCCCACCAGAGAGAGCATTTTGTTTAACCCAGAAGTCAGGCCTCCTCCATTTCAGTACTTGGGAATTAGTGACTACTGACCTTTTAATTGTTTGGGTTGATAAATTTGTCAAATGAACAGAAGTTATATCAACCACAGCTGCATGCCACTCTCTTTGAACATATATGTCAAAATCTTATTCTGCAACTAGACTTATTGTCCTCTCTCTGTAGGGAAGACATAATTAGCATTTTGTAGTGATAATTTTGTATTTGCCTGGAGTTGGCTGCCTTTCTTTCCCCTGTCTCTTTCTCTCTCTTTCTGTCTCTGTCTCTCTTTGTCTCTGTTCCTCTCTGTCTCTGCCTATCTCTTTCTCTCTGTCTCTGTCTCCCTGTCTGTCTCTCTTTCTTTCTTTTTTTTTTTTTAAAGATTTTATTTATTTATTTGAGACAGAGAGAATGAGAGAGACAGAGAGCACATGAGAGTGGGGAGGGTCAGAGGGAGAAGCAGGCTCCCCGTGGAGCAGGGAGCCCGATGCGGGACTCGATCCCGGGACTCCAGGATCATGACCTGAGCCGAAGGCAGTCGCTTAACCAACTGAGCCACCAGGCGCCCATCTGTCTCTCTTTCTTTCTCTCTCTCAGGGAAAAAGAGATTAAAGATTTAAAACAAAAAATCGTTCAGTTGCTATGTCAGCACTCTGGGAATATCTAGCCCAGATGAACAATCAACAACGTCTAAAAAAAAGATAGTTATTACGTAGTATTTTTCTTTGTGGACCCCCAAAAGTGTATTTATATAACAACCTTTGCTATTCCAGCTATGAGATTAGGAAAAAATGGCTTTAGCTCTAAGATAAAACAAGAGTTTGGGGCATGATTCAGTCTTTAAAAATTAGTTGACCCTATAAAAAAAAATACTTCCAGCACAAAATTTTACTTGTGTCAGTACAGAATTAAATGTCTGATATTTCAACATTCTAAGCTGCCCGCGTTGGTTTTATGAGTTAGTTAGGTTACTGCTGTCTCCACAGCTTGTTTAAAATTAAAAATTTATACACATCAAATTATGTTCGTAAAAATGAACTGATGATAATGGATATGTCTTTAGAGTGTTTAATTTTATGCACCTCTCGCAATACTACAAATCATAAGGATTTAGCGTATTAGCCAAATTGTGTTTTTCAGGACCATAACTAGTTTTAAGACATTAGACAAAACTTTAAATTAATTAATAAACAATCTTTGGATGCCCAGACAGTTTTTAATTAAGGAACAACTACAAAACATTGGTCATTAAACATAATTTATCCTGACTTCTTAAATGACAACAGGTTAACAAATTATCTTTGTTACAGTTGTAGTAATTGTAGCAATTTTGTGGCTATTGTTTCTGGATGGTATTATTCATTTCTTTATTCATTTATTGTTTTGTTATGAAAATTATTAAAACGATGTGATATGAATGTTCTTTTTTTTTAAAAGGAGATAAACAGTTTTTATTTTCTATAATCTAGTTTTCTCTTTTGTCTGGAGAAAAGAAACCTCTTTGGGGAAGTATTCACACATTTTTCAAACCTTCTAGAGTCTTTTTTTTTTGGATATCTCTGATTTAATTCTACGTATTGATGGATCATACTTTAAAGAAAAACAACTAAAAATTGCCAAGAGATTCTGCAGTACAGAGCTGAATTTACCATTGACATTTGGGCTTCTCACAGAGATTAAATCAGTTTAGATGCCTAAATTAATTGCCCTTAGCCAAACGCACTAACTCACAAATGACAGAAGAACAAATATATACATACCATAAGAGGTAAATGGTTTGGGTTAATCCATGACTTAAATGATTTAAAAACAATAAGGATTTCTGGAGCACAACAGGAACCCCTAAGAAATGGACAGAGAATTGATTCCTTCCTGCTGTGATAAATGATACTTATATTCCCAATAGAGCCTATGCCTCAATGGGACTCTACTTCCAAAGTGATTATCAGGCTCATATCTGCCTGCTTTCCTCTACCTACCTGCGCGCTTGGGGGTAACTCCTGGAGACTACGAGCTGTTGAAGACCACCCCTCTCAGAAACTTCCAGCATGAGGCAAACATGGGATACTCCAGGAGGGAAAACCGATGTCCTCTCCCTGCAAACTCTCCTGACTGCAATCCCCACAGTGACCTGAAACTTGTCATGGACCCCAGCTGATGTCATAAATAACACGCTATCTGCCCTGGACACCCAATAAACGTGTTTCAATTCATTAGCCAGAGTCGCCGTGAAAGATCGCGTAATGCTTGATTTCCTCTAAGCTTGAGGCCCCTGTGTAAATACTATAGGGCAAAGTTTCAAGACGAGGCGAAAAGAAGAAACCACCTGGGTCTCTAAAACAGGCCCTGCTGGATTCTGGGATATGTTTTCCTTGCCTGGGGTTTATAGTCTAGGCCTCTTGCTTGGAGACCTACGAGGAATAATAATCATGTGGTTTCTGGTAATTGGCTGTGTTACAGTTGGTCAACGTATCCGGTCCAGAGTCTTAAAGTCTCAGGGGCAGCCACTGTCCCATCAGATGGTTCAACAACTCATTTTACAACGGAGAAGAGGGATTGACCCTAGTCTAACTACTGGTGAGGTGCAGGAGACACCCTCTTGATCACGAGCAGCAAAATCTCACATTGTGAATTAATATCCTGTGGTCTGAATTCATCTGTCCTTGCCTCAAAGAAGGGGCCCAGGAAGCGAAAAGCAATCCCTGATTCCAAGGACAGGCCTGCCACGTACAGGAAGGCTGTGTGGTTATTAGGCACGGACATGTGCTCACAGCTAGACCATGGTGCTCTCCTGCTGGATATCAACAATATCACCAAGCATCGACATCAGACGAAGTTATCGGTGATCATGGCTAAGTAAAACAATAACCAAGATCAGCTCACGGTTTCATCGAAGCAAAAGGAAAAAGTCACTGTGCGAACCGCAGAAATGCAAACCCCCCCCCCCCCCAGCTAATAGGAGTGACTGCTGGCTCTTTACCATTATAAGCCTTCACCTTGCTCTCCACCATACACATGAAATTAAGATAAAACCCCTTATAGAATCGTCCCCGATTCCTGAAAGCATCCAATCCGGAGTGAAGCCAAGCTCCCATAAACTTTTCCCTAATGACTTAAAGTCCAAATCATATAATAAATCCTTTCTAGCACCCTTGTACTCAGCTGCCCAATGGTTCCCCATGGTGTGCGCTCTCCCTTATTTCAATGAATGAAAAACCTGATTTGTTCAACTCCAGGTGCGTTCTGGTTGGTGTTTGGCTGGAGGGAATTTACAGTACAAATTTTTGCTGCAGAGAAAGATAAGAAGAGAACTAATAAAAGTCTTTCAAGCTCAAACTGTTATATTAGGATAAAATCCTGCATGTGGGGTTGAGAATAGAACAGAAATACGGGTTCAGTAAAGGAAACCTTCAATGTTGTTACTGCTCAAGGAGAGTTTGTGCATTTTAAAAATGGATGATGTTATGTATCACAGTGCTATGATATGTAGATGCCATTGAATACTTTTAAAAGAAGGTAGTCATTGGGGCATCTGCCTTCAGCTCAGGTCATGATCCCGGGATCCTGGGATCGGCTCCCTGCTCAGCGGGAAGTCTATTTCTCCCTTTCCCTCTGTCATGCTCTCTCTCTCAAATAAATAAATAAAATCTTTAAAAAAAATTAAAAAGAAGGCAGTCATTGTTTTATTTTTTATTTTATTAAAAAAATTTTTTTAAGTAGACTCCATGCCCAATGCGGGGCTTGAACCCACAACCTTGAGATCAAGAGTCGTAAGCTCTACCGACTGAGCCAGCCAGCTGCCCTGTAATTATTTTATTTTTTCAATGACAACGTTTATAGTTCACTGGTAATTGTATCCTTTGCATTTATGTATACTCATGATGGAAATACTTAGATATTCATTTAAACATGTATATAAGACGATAAAGAATCAGCCTATCCACAAGAAGTTAGTGGGGCATGTCAATAATTGAAGAAAGTTGAGAAAGAAAGTTAAATTCTCCCCATAATGACTGATCCTAAATGGATCTCACTGGGAATATTTTCAAATCCACATTCATTTCAATTGGTCTTTTTGAAGTTTGCTGAATTAAGACCCCAAGGGACTGTCCATACCCACTGGGCTGACTGCTGAAAAGTTTCCTGTCCCTTGCTTTGGTTCCACAAAGTCTGTTCTCCCTGATGACCATGAAAAACTCCTTGGGTGTCACAAAAATCCTGCAATTTTAATGTATTCAGAAATGGGCTATAGTGGTCCCCCGGACAGTGTCTGCTGAGCCTGCCTTTCCTTTCTTCCTACAAAAGACTTTTAACTTTTAAAAGATTTTATTTATTTGAAAGAGAGAAAGAGAGAGAGAGAATATGAGAAGAGGGGCAGAGGTCGAGGGAGAAACAGACTGGCCGCGGAGTGGGGAGCCTGATGCGTGACTCGATCCCAGGACCCTAAGATCATGATTTGAGCCGAAGGCAGGCGCTTAACCAACTGAGCCACCTGGGCACCCCCTACAAAAGACTTTTAGAACATAAGATCTCATTTTATTTTATTTTATTTATTTTTTATTTATTTATTTATTTATTTATTAAAGATTTTATTTATTTATTTGAGACAGAGAGAGTAAGAGAGACAGAGAGCACATGAGAGGGGGGAGGGTCAGAGGGAGAAGCAGGCTCCCTGCCGAGCAGGGAGCCCGATGCGGGACTCGATCCCGGGACTCCAGGATCATGACCTGAGCCGAAGGCAGTCACTTAACCAACTGAGCCACCCAGGTGCCCTAAGATCTCATTTTAAAATTGAAGTCTGGGTGAAAGAGACATCAGTGTTTTTTAAAACTGTCTTAGGGGAGTCATCAACAGAAAGGTTTAAAGACCCCATTCTGGTCTGTAATCTGTTTTATTTGCCACTGTGGGCCCAGAGCTACACAGTGCCTGGCAGGTAAGAGGCCCTCTGCAGGTAGTTGGTGTTGGACTGAATGGATTCATTAATGAATGGTTAACATGGGGGCTAGAGCAGATGCTCTGCCTGGCTGGGGGAGGGATAAGAGGAGACACAGGGGGAGTGACTGGGGCCAGGGTGTGGGGAGGTGCTCATCTGTAGACACGCAAGAGAGATGCAGGAAAGGATGTTCATAGCAAGAGAAAAGCGTATTTTCTTTTTCCCACCAAATAAAATCAGGGGGTACTTCATTGGCTAGGGGACTCCTTGAAACAGTTGTTTGCGTTCATTCTTTCAGAATTCTCTCCTCTCCCTAAACCTTCTTTCTTTAATACAGTCAAAACAAGGCCTTTGTCCCCCACTCCCCAAGGCCCCCCCGCCCCCCACCGTCACTGGAACAGCTCTTGTCTGGGACATTCATGGTCTCCACATTGCTGGATTCAGGGTCAGTGATCATTCCCTTTCTCACTTGACCTATCATCAGCCTCTGACATGAATCTTTACTCTTTCCTTCTTGCTTCTGGAACATTCTCTCACGAGTCTGCTTCTACCCATTTTAGCTCCAACTTCTAAGTTCCTTATGCTTCTTGCTCCTCACTTTCTCCATCTGTAGATGTCAAAGGTCAGAGTTCATTCCTAATACCAGCTTTCCTTCTCCATGTATGATCATTGTCTTGGTGATCTCATCTGCTCTTGGGGCTGAAAATACCTCCAAACACAGCCAACTCCTAAATTCCTATCTCCGGCCCAGACATCCCTGAACTCCAGATGTATGTCCATCTGTCCCCTTGACATCTCTACTTCGGTGCCAAGTGGAATATATCAGAAACATTTATGTCTGAGACACAACTCCTGATTTCTTCCCTTCCTTCATCCCTTGGCTCTCTTTCTTCAGTCTTCTCCAGCTAATTAAATGTCAACTCCATCCTTGCAATTGCTCAGGCCAACAATCGTGAAGTTATCACTGAGGCTTCCCTTTCCCTTATACTCCGCCCAATGAATCCTCCTTCAAATCCTTTGGCCCTATCTTCATAATATAGTCAAAATCCAAGCATTCTTCTGTTCCCTTCTACTCGTACCATCTTGTTCCCAGCCACCTTCCCCCCAGTCTGCATTATTGCTCACTGCTCTGCCTTTATGCTTCAGATTATCCAAGAAGAACTAAGGCTAGCTGCTGATTCCAATAATCCCCGAATTCTCCATGGCTGAACACAAACATGTTTTATTTCTCACTCATATCTCAGTCTCATGAAAATAATACAGCACTCTTCGAAGCACCAATTTAGAGACTCGGTTGTTTCCACCTGGTGGCTCTATTTTATGACTCCAAGCTCTCCCTGGCATCCTATAATAGGCAGGTGGGGATAAGTCCAAGAAGAGAGCACAGAGAAGACCCACTAATTATTGAACCATCTGGACCTCATAACAACACACTTCCTCCTGCTTGTATTCTGTTGGCCAAAATGAGTCACATGACCAATCCAAACGCAAGGAAGTCTGGGAGAGGTGGAGGTGCCCAGAGGCTCTCGGTGGGCACTCATAGTTCCTTCTGTGCCCTATCGTAATGTAGTTCCCATGCAAGCACTAAAAACAATCCCTGTCGCATTCTCCAATACTCAAAAATGTTCTGATACATGGTGAGAGATCACTTTTCATCCAGCTACTGCCCCATTCACTTGGTTGTCCTTCAGCTCCGCAGCTCTTGAATTAAATCTATCTTCTGTCTTAATGATGTTCTCCTTCAGCTCTGCAGCTCTTGAATTAAATCTATCTTCTGTCTTAATGATGTTCTCCGGGGCAGACGCTATTGGTTTTGCTTCACCATCCCCTTTCCCCTTTCTATGGCAACAGCATCTTAACATTCCTTTAGGGCGCCATCCCCCGCAGTTTATATGCAAAAGGAAGTGAAGTCCTAGGATTCCATGCCACCAGATACTGTATCAGTCTCTCTCAAGTCCACATGGGATGCTACAGTTGGCTGCCATGAAGTGGGCATCCATGATGCTTTGCCAGTTCAGCATCCATATCCCTGTATTCCCCAGCAACAGTCCTTGGGGAAACATACTCTCATTATCTAAGTCCCTTTGGCTAAGGTAGCAAGGCTGCTGTAACAAAATGCCACAGACTGGGTGGCTTAGAAACAACAGAGATTTATTTCTCACAGTTCCGGAGGCTGGGAAGTCCAAGATCGAGGTGCTGGCAGATTCCGTGTCTGGTGAGGACCTGCTGCTTCCTGGTCCATAGATGGCCATCTTGTCACTGCTATCCTCCCTCACATGGTGGAAGGGAGCTCTCTGGGGCCTCTTTTATAAGGACACTCATCCCTTTCACAAGACTAATTCATGAGACTAGTCACGTCCCAAAGGCCGACCTCTAAATACCATCGCAATGCGGGAATATGTTTCAACATATCAATTTGGGGGAGACACAATCATTCAGTTTATAGTACCCATTATTTAGCCACATGAATTAGCCGGACCTGACCCCAACCCCAGGCTCTAAGACTGGGCACGAGATCCAAGGAAAACCTTTCTCATTCGTTTGATAAATATTACTGAGCATCTACTATGTGCCAGGCTTTGGCCCTAAGTTTTGGAGAGATAGCAAAAAATATCGAAGACAAAACCCCAGCTCGTGGGAGGATTCAGGCAATGTTTCATGTGACAAAACCTCCCTGAAATCGGGTCAACGCATAGGAAGGTACAGCTGAGATTTTCAGGGAGGCAAATACCTTTGAGCATACCTGATTCCAAAGCCAGTATAAAGCCAAATCTACCTCCAGACTTTTCTGCTCTGGGAGCCATAAATGCCTTTTTACTCAAATCACTTTGAGGTTTTTGGGTTTTTTTGTTTGTTTGTTTTTTGTTTTGTCCCTTTCAGCCGAAGGAAATCCTGCTGCAGTACCCATTAGGGATGATGTGGAATTACATGATGTAATGCCTATAAAGCAGGACACCGTTGCTGGCTACCGGGACAGCCCTTCTTTGCACATCAGCACAAATATGCGGAAATTATGTGAAAAATATCCTCCCTGGATATAATCAGGAGGAAGTGAGAACAGCACCTTCCTTGAATTTTAACTAAAGAGCTCCACATCCTGCCAGCCCCACCATGTTCCAGAATGCCAAGGGAGGCCTTAATTACCTTCAGCCCAGAACGAAGAACGTGGGGTCTAGATATCACAATATAGGGATGGCATCATGACTTTCGCAAGCTGCCTAGAAGATAAGACTGCAGGGCAGCCCCGAGGTCCAGGCCTGCAACACACCTGGAAACAGGAGTAGGGTGCTTTAACATTCTTGCCATGGATATTACTTTGTAACCCCAAGGTGACAATTGACTCACTGGACCTAGAAATGAGAAGCGATTACAAATTTCATCCACACATTCAATTATTTATCAACCCACCTTTTCTTTGGGATTTAAAACATCAGAGCAGGCATCGGCCAAGGAAGGACCTGCATACAGAACCTTACGGGGACCACAGTTCCACTTACCATGCTCTTGCTAAAGTTAGTTGGTAAGCCAGTCCTTAAATCTTAACTACAGTACTCAGTTAATTAAAATGCATACCGCTGGGACGCCCGGGTGGCTCAGTCGGTTAAGTGTCTGCCTTCGGCTCAGGTCATGATCCCAGGGTCCTGGGATCGAGCCCCACGTCGGGCTCCCCGCTCAGCAGGGAGTCTGCATCTCCCTCTACCCTCCCCCCCTGCTCGTGATCTCTCTCCCTCACTCCCAAATAGGTAAATAAAATCTTTAAAAATAAAATAAAATACGTACCCCATCACAAGATTTGCTATTTCTCAGAATCACTCTCAGCAAATGCACTTCTGTTTGCCAACTGCTCTCAACAAGAAAGTTGCGTTCATCGAAAGACCACAAAGAAACACAATTTGAATATTCAGCCAAAGTGGACGTCAGTCTTCCTCGTTCCCCTTTACCAGGGCAAAGTCAGCTGTACTTACCCCAAGCCATGCAGTTAACATGACGAGTATGTGCAGATTGGATAATATTCAATTACAGGCAATACATGGCGTCACCAATACTGTGTCTTAGCATCGAAGAATCCAATCCTGGCTTCTGACAGACAGAGAGGTCTGAGAGGAATCAGTGGGGGTGGCGGGGGCAAGCAACAGAAAGATGGAGAAGTGATAAAGCAGTTACTTGGAGCTGCTCAGCTGACAGGGGTTGAGAAACCGTTCCCAAAAAGGCACAACCGGGAGCCTGGGAAGCCCGAAGCTTCTCCCAAGTGTAATTATAAACATGTTAATACACAAGGTTAGGTGCCAGTGAGCTGGGGCATCATACCTCATCACAAAGAAAAATGAGTTTTGCCACGTTGGCATCCCTGCGCCCATCCAAGGATGGCCACGGGGGCACCTTCCATGGCCCGTGCAGGCCCCCATAATTAAAAGGCTTGAATCAGTCATGTAAACAAATTATCTTCAACAAAGGGGTTTACAAACGCCGGCTAATTAGTTTAAATTCCCCAAAGCCTTCCACTGTTTTTAATTCAATAACACAGTGTAAATTTTCCAGTTAGAAAAAGTCTAATAGGAATTGGCAGAAAACTAAATAATTAATATTGTCAGCAAGTACAAGCAGCAAACACTCCAGCATTATTGTTTTGCCAGTAAGCAGGACCGTAGTGATTTCCAGAGAGGATAAAGCATGAAGTTGAATGAATTAACAATATAAGCCGTAGACAGCTGGTGCTCAACAGCCTCTCTCCACGGGCTCAGCCTCGAGCTGAGAAAAAAATTTTAAAGTACATATAAATAGACATACCTCTCTCCGCCTTGGATGATGGCAAAAGCATCCAGCACTTTTATGACCAGCTTGGAAACCACAATGAATGCGCTGTGTGATATCGGCAAATCATGGACCATCCCCACGCCTTGCTTTCGTGATCAGTACAAACGAAGGTCATAGTCCCAACCCCAGGGGCTCCGGACTCTTACTGGCCACACATGGAATCATTACGAGAGGGGACTGACACCATCTTAGTACTGAGGGAGGGTCTAAGAAGGCAAGAGTCTAATGAGAACCGTACCTTTTCCCGTCATGACAGAGCCTAGTCCAAAGCTTCTTCAACCACGGTACGTAGATCCCCAGGGTCTCTGGTCATGTTCGAGGAAGGAGGACAAAGCTGCACAATAAATATGGCGAGTGTTCTTGGAGCCCCGGTTTGGCCTGACCGATTAGATAGGCACTCATTTACTAGCATTCATTTTCAGTTTTTAAAAATATCCTAAAGGAATAATTCGTGGCCTGAAAGTCATACAAAACTAAAAGACCTTCCTCAAAGAGATCAGATCCCTGCCCAACCCCTCCCCTCTCCCATCCCATGGAAGCAACCCTTTTGCAACACTTTTGCCTGTATGTTCATTAATTCCACCTTCTAAATAAGATACATCTACCGCTCTCTGATAATTCATTTTAAAACATAATGTACTAACTTACAATTTTGATAGATAAGGATCTAGTTCTGTCCCTCAGTTTATCTTCCCAATGCATTCTAGCGATTTCCAGTAGATTTCCAATATATCACAAGTTTCATTAAGTCCATATTCAGGGCCTTTGTTATTATAATTATTTATTTATAATGATCACTGCTGAGCTACACAGCATACAGTGACCACCTTTTTTTTCCCTCCATGTAACAACCTCCTATGCCCCCATATTTAAACATTGCTTTTCCATAGGCTTGGTTTTCCTTGAGCCTTAGCTCTACCACGCTCCTGAGGTGTGTCTCTTAAAACAATCTGATAATCTCGCTGTTTTCATTTGTCTTTTGGGAATGGCCCTTCTGGAACCCCCCCCCCCCCCCCCCCCCCAGCTCCAGTCTGAACTGATTTCTCTTTAGACTTCCCACATGGCTGTCCTTAGGGATTTAACCTTGGCCTTGCTGGAAATCTTTTAGCTTTCTCTTGTATCAAAGACCCTCTTATCCACAGGCAAATGATAATAATCTGGCTGCCTGTAGAATTCTAGGTTAGATATACTTTTCTACGCTGCTTCTAAAGGCACAGTTCCATTGTCCTCAAGTTACCGATGGTCTGCGTTTGAAGCTGGATGCCTTTGTTTATTCTTGGCCCTTTGATTTGCTTTCTGGAAGTTTTTAACAATATTCCTTTTAATCCCTTTGTGCTGAATTCTCATGATGCTTTGCCTTACATGTCCTTCCAGTCTGGAAATGTTTCTACATTGTTTCTTTGATCATTTCCTCTGCACTTTTTCCTTTGCTCTATCTTTCTTGACCTCCCCCAATATTCTATCTCCCAGCTGATTATCTCATTTTCTTAGATTTCGTTTCCTATTTTCCAACTCTTCATCTATATTTTTAATTTCTAAGAGTGCATTCTTGATTCTCCAAAGATTTCTTTTTAGATCATTGTTACATAGTTTCAAGGGTACCTTATCTTGTCATCTCACGGATGATATCAAGTATAGTCATTCTGGAGTTCACTTCTGCTTCCTGCATTTTTTTCCCCCCAATTCTTTATTTTTTCAAGTTTGCTCTTTTATATATAGGAAAACTTCCCTACAAGTCTATTGATCCTTGACCATCTGTTCATATTTAAGAAGGAGACATTGAAGAGCAAATTGGAATTTCTGCAAGCACGGGTGAGGCTTTTCCATTGATTGACTTTACTATTGAGTGGTCAGCTGATACTTTTGTTATAAACCTTCCCCACCCCCAGCTTGGTATTTGTATAATCTTTTCGCTGAGGAAATTCAATTTCTCTGGAGAAAGAGCTTCTCTTCTGCTGTGTGGAGCTTGTATGCCTATCTGCCAGCATCCTGAAGATTGTGGAGAGATAATGATTGGATTTATTTAGAGAGGTTTACTTAATTCTCCAGATGCCCTCCTCTGTAGCAGACGCTTCCAATCCTGAAGCATCTCCAGCTCAGTTTCTCCCAAGAATATGGTTCTCCTGTCCTGTGGTGTGGGGAGCATGATTCTCTCCTAACACACTGGGAGTGCTCTTAAGGCACCTGGTGACTTTGACCCCAGTCTTCCTGGGGTTCATTAGAAAGAACTGGCTTGCATCTATAGGTCTTTCTCTCTTGATCCTCACAGGTGTCCTCTTCTGCAAGAACAGAGGCTCCACATTCACCGCCTTCACACCTTTGTCTGTTGTGATCATAGAGCTGTGTATCTTTATGCTTCCTCTAGCATCCCCCCCGCACCGCACACGTACACACAATTGTGTAGGGACAAATTATTTAAGCATTTGGCTGAGATATGAGTTAAACTGTTAATAGCTATAGTTTTAATTAGTTCATAAACAAGACAAGATTTGAACAGAGAAACAAAATTTGAATTTGGAGACATTTTGCAAAGATGTGTGTCCATAAACTTTAATAGATTTGGGAATGCTGTGTAATCATTAAACCCCATCTGAAATACTGAGAAGAGAGATCCAAGTTGGGAATCTCTCCCTGTGTTTATGTCACTTTTCTTGATTAGAACAAAATTAAAAGGAAGGACGGCTTTCTATCAAATTTATGAGTCCTGTGATGACATAAGACATTTACTGGGTGGATGAAAAGAATGGATGCTTTTATGCAGACCACAGGGTCTGTTGTGTCTTTAAAATGGTGCTTGGACCATCTTTAAGGGTGCCTTAAACAGTGGGCTACGTCTGCAGAACCAGACAGAAAAGAGCGATGGTCGGCTGATGGATCAACAAAATGGAAACCTGCTCAATCAGCAATCCGGTGCTAATAATCAATGTAATTTGTCCGAACTCAATCAGTGGATTTACAGATGGCAGATGGGTTGACAGAGTGAAATTACCCCACCCCCAGCTCCTGTCCCAAAGCCTTTTTGTGTTGACTTGGGCAGGAAATGGCAGGCCTGTGTTTTATAGGGGGGGAACAATTAAGAGTTAAAGGAAGCCTCAGTGTTTAAACACTCACTTTAGCTTAAGTGTCCAATTAAGATTGTGCTGTCTTGATGATTTAACAGATCCAAAAGCTGTGTTTTCTTACTGTAGCTGATCACAGTTCAATGCCTGCTAGCCAAGCATGAAGTTTTGTTAATGAGAAATATAAGCTTATAGTCAGGCCTCTGGATACTGCTATTAAAATGTACCTAATCATGTTCTTTAAGCAGAATTAGATAATCACAATGAACTGACTTTTTCACTCCGATGATGAACCTTTCCATTTGATAGATTGTTCCTAAGTAATTTAACTTGGAGTTAATTGATACAAAATATCACTGTCACCAAACTTTACAATAAAAAATAAACTCTAAGCATTAAATATTTTTTCTTTGGGAATTGACTCTTCACGAGTTGAGGGTTTTTCCCATTCCATAGTAGACTTCTACGGCCTCTGAAGCGCTAAATGCATAATCTTCCAATGAAATGCGGCCCAGGCAGCTCTCTAGCTTACACAGCTGACTGGGCGGTTTGGCATTTTATTCCTCCTTCCAGTCTATCCTGCTTCTCATGGGAGAGTTCACCTGCCCCTACTTTATTATATGAACAATGCGCTCATGTTATACTTGAAGCAGAAGTGGGGAAGTGTGAAGAGGTTAGAGAAAACACTGCCAGCCACGGATAATTGAGAGACAAGGAAAGAGACACCAGGATGCACACAGCCATGCATTCCCAACCCCTCAGGAGGACAAGAGCCTGCAGGAATCTGAAGAACAACCCAGTCACAATATGAGGGTCAGAATATGAGGATGCGGTAGAGAGAGGAAGGTAATTTTGTAATTACCTACAGTAATTTTGGTTTTGCCTTCAAGATCCCTAGCTGGGATTCCATTTAAAATACTCCACAACTCAGAGGGTATTTATTGACAGCTGATAAGTGAAGTGAGATTATATGATCTATAATGAGATAGATGTTAGAAACATAGGTACGAGCAATACTGATTACCAATCAGAACTGTAATGATTAGGGGGTGGCCAATAAGTACATAAAAATTACTTATAGAGTATCTTTCCCTCTCGAAGAAAAGAATAAAATTTTGTTTTAGGGCCCTTTCCTAAATAATCTGTAGTTTCACTGATTCATTCCACAAGCATTTATCAAAAATCTATCCTGTGCCAATCACTGGGCACGAACTGGGACTACAAAGATATATAAGATATAGACCCTACCTTAAAGAAATTGCCATCAGATCTGGTCAGAGAGGCATCAAACCAGGGCAGGGCCTACATGACATCATGTCAAGCATTATAATGTTAGCCAATGTTTTCTGGAGTGCTTACTCTCTGTCAGGTACTGTTTTGAGCACCTTAAACATACACCTCATTTAATCCTCACCATAGTTTGGGAAGGAAGACATATTTAATATCCCCATGTTACAGATGAAAAAAACTGAGGCCAAAAGAAAAAAAGGAAGTGAAGTAGTTTGCCCAAAATTGCAGAGCTTGAGCAGAATTTGGACCCAGTCCATCTGGCTCGAGACTTCTTTCTCTTTATCACACATTCACTCAACTGTTAGCAACACATCTGCTCAGGGGCTGTAGGAGTTCAGAAGTGGGGCATCTAAGTTAGAATGGAGACGTCAAGATGCCTGAGAGAGGGAAAACCAGCAAGAGTTAACTGGCACAATTAACTATATCTAATTATAACTCAATATCTCCTTTGTAGAGTTCAGAAGGCACTCTCATTGAGAAATTTTGGATCCACTAGGAGTTGGGAAGAAAAGGGAGGTAACATGGAGGACAATGTCCATGTCTGCAAAGTAGCTGGTGAGAGAGACAAGAGACAGAGCAAATTATACCTGAGCCTTGGACCCACCTGGGACAGGTTTTCCAGGTGAGGCTAAGAGGAGGGTGTGGAGTGGGTTCAAGAGAGGCTCATATAGCTGAACCACCAGAGTTCTAGCATCTTCTGATCTGTTTCAGAAGGACCTCAGCAGGAGAGAGCTAAGGGTCAGTAACACCACAGGATATAAGGGGCAGTGAGTGGAGACTAACCCCTGAGCACCTCAGGGAAGCCTCTTTCGGTGACCCACACTCCAATCAAGGTGTAAATATTGAAGCTGGATTCCCATGTATGGTATCTACATCACATAGCTTCTCCGAGGCCATAGTTAGCTTCCAGGGGCACCGACACCCACCGACCCTCTAAGGAGAATTACTGTCGTGCCAGGCTGAGCTATGGCTTACCAGGGGGCAGGCTGCACCAGAAAGGTCTGGATGGACACGGAGAAGGAGGAAAAGGCTAAGGCAGAGCGGTGGGTTACCAAGGGCATGCCTCATGCACCAAATGCACGCCTAGCTCTGCAGTTTGGAATACGTATGAGCAAATAAGGTTTACCTCGGGGAGCATCCACCCTATTCACTTTTACTGTGAGCCCCACGCTTGGGGGCCAGAAAGGGATTCGGGTCCATATGCCCTGGCCTCACATCCTCAGCAGCCAAATCAAATGCTCCTGTTTCTACTCTTGGGTTGGACCTCGTCCTGGAGAGGCTTTCCAATTCATCCAACAAGGACGTGAGTGCCTTAAAGGTTTAAATGCTTAATTTCAGTAACAAAGCCAAATGAAAGAAGGCACCTCTTTCTACCTATGAAAGACCATTAAACTCAGGTTTCAAATTATCTGATGCTAAATAAAGTGTTTTAATTTTCAGCCAGAGTGTATTGGGGGTGAGTCTTGAATTATTCTCGTGGGCCCCTGGGGCCTTGCATTCCTCTAGTATTAGTGTCACGATCCAGTCACTGGGCCTCAGAGGAGAAGGCACTTTCTGTCAGGCCTCAGATTTCTTGGGTTGGGTTTTAGGTCACCCTGTACACTTTTTGCTCTGTCTCCAGAGGAATCTAAAGGCCCAGGCCCTGGAAATCCTATACTTACCTGGACCTATTTCTTCTCTCCCTATTTATTTCATCTGATTCATATTCACTCGAGCACCATTAAAGTGTGTTCTACCCTTTAGTAAATTTAGTGACTTCACTTATCATTCTAGCCCAGGATTCTCTGAGGTGAGTGCGTACCCCTAACCCTAGAGCCCACGACACATTCCACTGTTGGGTGCTAATAAAATGTGAAATCTTTTACTTCTTTTATTTTTAGATCATCCTTGTTTAATATATTTCTATATTTGTTTTAGAATGTACTTAAGATATAACTACAACAAGATGTATGTATACATATATGTATATGACACATTCCCAATTGTTGAGAAAGGAGATACCCTTCTAAAAATCCAAAGGGTTTGTAGATTTACTGTTATAGCCTAAAAAATGTGGCCAGACATCTTTTGCTGCTCTATTCACTCATATATCCAATCATTTTTCATTTATCCATCACTCTACAAATATTTATCAAGTACCTTGGATGGGACGAGCACTCGCTGGGTGCTAAGGATATGTAGATAAACAGAGCACCACATCAGCCCTTGACTAGCTCACCATCTGGTGGGAGAGGCAGAAATTCAAACAAAGAAGCACAAAATGTTAAGTGTGAAAAACGAGAGCCTGTACGTGGCCCTCTATGAGCGCAGAGGGAGAGACAACTGACACTGAATTGAACAAGGTCAGGAAAGCATTGCAGTGACATCCTGAGGTTGAGATCCTTTCAAGCAGAAGGAGCCAGATAAAAGCATAGATGCTGGAGAGCACGTAACACAGTGGGATAAAGCACAACCATACAACAGCCTTAAGTACGTGTGAATTACAACGCACCTGGGGTGCTGGGTGGCGCCGGCGGAGGCTAGGGATGGCAGGCGGAGCTGGGAGCCAACCCGGATCGGCGGAATCCATGTAAACAAATATGAGTTGGGATTTCACCCTCTAGGTCCCTTCTACTTGTAAGCATGATCCATATCCACGGGCCAGCACCATCGAGACCATCCGGAAGCCTGTTAGAAATGCAGCATCTGAGCGTGCATTCGAGCATGCACATGCACGGATCTCCATTTTAACCCTCACCCAAATTGAAATCTGCATTTTAACAAGATCCCCTGGTAATTCCCCTTCATGTTAAGTTTGAGAAGCAGAGCGCGGGTATAGCAAATGACAACCATAGGCTCAAGAGCGCAAGCAGGTCGATTTACACCTGCACCACCAGCTGTGTGAGCTTAGACAAGTTTCTTAACCTCTTCCTGCCTCACCCTCCTTATTTATAAAATCCCTCATAGGATTTTCTACCTCAGAGCACTGTGGTAAAGATTAAATGAATGACCCATTTAAAAACAAACAAGCAAACAAAAAACCCTTGGTACAAAACCTGGACCAGAGTAAATGATCAGTGAGTGGTAAATACTTTTCTTCATTGCTCAGATATTCAGAGTTCTCTCTGCTTTGTGCTTGAGGGACACCTGCAGCGTTCTGCCTATCCGAAGCGCAAAGATGAATGAAAGATTCTGAGCTTAGTAAATAATCAAGGCAATGCTGTTTAGCACCCAGTCCACTTCCGGAGAATGTATTACTCGTTTGCAATCTTTGCACAGCCATGGGGGGAAATGGTGAGTGAGGCAATTCATAAACATTTTGATCTTCACCATGCAAATATTATTAGCCCCATTTTCCTGATGAGGAAATTGAGTCTCTAGAGAGGAAATACACTGCCTGTGGTCATGTAGTTAACAAACAAGAGACCTAGGATTCTGCCACATGTGTGTTAGCCCAAAGCCTACAATTTTTGCAACAAGCTGATCAGTCTTAGAAGAGAACCCCTCCCAAAAAAATCTAGTCACTAACTGCTGATAATAGTATAAGACATATTTTTTTAAGATTTATTTATGTATTTTATTTTATTTTTTTTTAAGATTTTATTTATTTATTTGACAGAGGGAGAGAGAGCGAGAGCAGGAACACAAGCAGGGGGAGTGGGAGGGGGAGAAGCAGGCTTCCCGCCGAGCAGGGAGCCCGATGTGGGGCTCGATCCCAGGACCCTGGGATCATGACCTGAGCCGAAGGCAGACGCTTAATGACTGAGCCACCCAGGCGCCCTTATTTATGTATTTTAGAGAGAGAGAGAGAGAGAGAGAGAGAGTGTGTGAGCGGGGGGGAGGGGCAGAAGGAGAAGGAGAGGGAGAATCCCAAGCGGATTCCCCACTGAGCCCTGAGTCCCACAACCAGGCTCCATCCCAGGACCCTGAGATCATGAACTGAGCCGAAATCAAGAGTCTGCCGTCCAACTGACTGAGCCACCCAGGTACCCCAGGACATATGTTTTTAATTAAAAAAAAATAATTTCAAACCTAAAGAAAAGTTGGAAGACTAGAAGAATGAATACCTGCATCCTTTTCACATAGATTCACCAATTGTTAACACTTTACCACATTTGCTTTACTTCTCCTCCTCCACCCTCACTCCCACCTCCTCTCATTTAAAAATAAGTTGTAGGACATCCTGTCCCTTTACTCCCCAATACAACAGTGTGAGTATTTCCTAGGAACAAGGACATATGCTCACGTAACCACAGTATAGTAATCAAAATCAGGAAATTTAACCTTATGTGATACTAATGCATAATCGATACAACTCAAATGTTGCTTTTGTCCCAGTAATATCTCTTACAACAATTACGTTCTAGTCTGGCATTCATAACTACAATAATTGTCATATATAGTATTTATCTCATTGCAGAAATTATACATGCCCTTGTAGAACTCTTGAACATCACAAATATTTATTAAAAGAATAAAATAGTGGAGCCCAGCGGCTGGCTCGGTCGGGAGAGCTTGTGACCCTTGGTCTCAGGGTCACGAGTTCAAGCCCCATGTTGGGTGTGGAGGCTACTTAAAAAAACATACATACATACATATATACATAAAATAAAATAGCAATTGCAATCATGTATTGCCCTCTGGAATTTTTTATGGGCATGCACACGCGAATGTATTTGCAGATTTGAAATATATTGTATACAACTTTATCTTTCTCAACCAACATTATATCCCAAGTATTGGGATCACAAGTATTTTACTAAGTCATTAAAATCTCTGTGAATAAGATGGTTGGTGAATTCATAATATTCCACCATATTTTCCTCATCTTTATTGTTTGACATGGAATTTCTATCAATATTTCCCTGCTACATAGCACTGTAATGAACATCTTTGCACACATTTTATGTTATACATTAGCGTAAGTCCCGTAAGTCTCAGTCATGGTTAAAAAGGAGCCACGCTTTCATTTCAAATCCTTTAAGTAAAAAAAACAAAAATAAAAAAACCCAAAAAAACTTCATGTCTTAAAGCTTAGGCTTTACATAAAACCTATTGAAATTGAAAAAAAAAAAAAAAAAGAAATAAACTCAATACACAACCATCCAGTTAGGATTTAAATAAAAATATATATGAGAGCTAATAGTTAATTTGACTATGTTTCCCTTTCCTCCAAACATTGTTTCAGGAGCTCAAGAATAAAAGCACCACAGAGGGACTGGGCTTCCAAGTTCAACCTCGTGTGTAAATTTCCGTTGGCCTAATTTATCATAATCTGTGGGAGCCTCCTGTCTCCTACCAATAAGACTAGCTCTGTTTCCTCTCGACTTCATACCTGGTATCACCTTATTCACACAGACTTGAAATTGCCTGATTCTTTCCCAGGGTTCTTGGTTACAAACAGCAGACGCCAACACTGGATGACTTCAGCAGGAAAGGGAACGACTTGGGGCATTAAGCTTGGAAGACAGGAGGTGAGAACACGCATTGTCAAGGTTACGGCCCAACCCAGCAGTCTGATTAGAGTGATGTTGTGTCTCCACCACTGGACACCTGCCACTGGAGCCCAGAGAAATCTGTCATTTTCCTGCATCTTTATACACATCACGCCTTCAAGATTTAAAGTACTGGGCTACATATCATCTGATTGTCCTAGCTTGGAGCATATCCCATACCCTACCTTCTGGAACAAGGAGAGAGGAAATATCTGTCTCCTTTCATTTTCAGAGCAAGGAAAAACCTAAAAGGAGGAACTTTGGAACTGAATAGCCAGAAATATAGCAGAGGCTTGCTTATATAATAATACCTAGATAGTGTTTATCATTCTTCCTATTATTATGCCTCCATTAAAAATTGTTCTGCCTAATAATTGTAACTATGTCTCACATGTTCAAAATATATCCACATCTGCACTGTAATCCCACAAGAGGAGAGGAGCCAAAGTCTGACCAGTTATATCATCCAGCTTCGATACGGGAGATCTGAAGTCAAATTGCCCTTTCTAGGCAAAACTGTCACCGTCAGTCACCCTAACACTCAGGATTTTCATCACTTTTAGAAAACAAATAAGTTGGAAAATTATAATTTTCTTCACTTTGGGTGGATCTAAAGCCTCAGTCCTAAGATACCAGAGTCCTAGATGACCCTGCGCAGATGGAGATGTAGGAGACATACGTGTATGAAGAGCACACAAGGTTTTAGCCATCCTTCTCCCTGTTCCCAGCAACAACCCTATTTTTCTTGGATAACTGGGTTCAGTCACCTTGCTACTGCAAAGACTTGTGTCCCAGACAGTGTCATAACTGAATCTTCGATGGCTACTCCATTGTTCCACATGGCTTCTACTTCGGAGTACATGATAAGACCAAAGAATGCCGCTGGTATCATCCATTACCATGTTTCTTTCACTATAAAGCCAGTTACTTGTTCAGGAGCAAATGTCGACTGAGCTACCATGTCAGTAGAGAATACATTTAGGAGGCCCACAGATGCTGCTACTGGCCAAAGCACAGTAGACAAGGGGGGAACAATCAAAATCCAAAAATAAGGGTCTATTTAGTGAACAGAGATTGTATCCCACTCTAGGATGAATAGAAGTCTGATAAAATCACCAAACCCGCATGGTATTGCTGCTGTCCATCATTAAGCAAGCACCAAGAAATGAGATGACTGGCATATTCCTAATTATAGAGAGCTTTTCAGTAAAGGCCTTTTGTGGGCTTTCACATGGGATACATTTTTTTTTTTTTTTTTAACATTCTGGTCCCATTCCGGGAAATCCATTCACTTGACTTCTCCTAAACTCCTGGACATCAATATCCTAATCTTGCCCTCATGGGGTCCTAAATCACCTTGACAAATCATTTTTCAAATTGAATAATAAGAAATACTGCTTGATACTCTACTCTCTAGGGAGATTTCTTTTCTCCATAGGATGTGGTGCAAGGATGCATAGACTCAGGCACTAGTTCGGGTCCTAGGGAACTTGTGAGCCCAATGAAGTTCATCTCTGTGGTGGCAGCTACAGCAAAGCAAACAGCTCAAGCCATGTAATATGAAGAGGGGCAATTCAGATGAAGGTGTTTCTCAGCTCTGAAAGTCATGGTCTTCTCCTAGAATTCTAAGGGTGTGCCAAAACTTCCCTTTCGGGACTTTCCAGAGGCTCCACCCAGGATCTTTATGTATCCCAGGTATCCCCAACACCACTGGATCTAATGGATCAAAATGGTCCAGGGGCATGTCAGCTGCCTCCAAAATCCAGAGGCCCACCAAGCAGCATGTCTCTTTCTTAGCAATAGGAAGAACGAGGTACAGCAGCTTCTCTTTTATCTTAGAAGAAATCTATGCTCTTTTCCATTGAACATCTATAAGTACATCAGTGTCACAGACATTTAATCTTCATGGGGATTATTTCTTCATTCTGCATGCATATGCCTGGCAGAATATTCTAATACTGCCACTAACTACTAAGTCGGTTAATACCATATGGTGTCAAAAATATAGCGGGCCAGGGTGGTATCTTTCGGAATCTCAAGATGATTCGACTCTCTAGATTGCATTATGACAGGAAACAGGCAGGTTTTTGTAGCCCCAAGATACACAGAAATGGTAAAATGCTGTCTTTGCTATGTAAATACATACTGCTTTTGAGTCTCTTACTAATGAGTATGAAGCATCCAGCCTTCGCTAAATTGACAGCCACCTACCAAGGTCCAGAGCCTGGGTTGATCTGTCCGGTAAATATTACACATTTGGCACAACAGCTGTATTCGGGGTTATCACCTTGTTAAGTTTATAGAGTTCATTATCATTTGTAAAGGCCCATCTGGTTTTTCTCAGAGACCAGAAGGGCTCATTGAAGGGAGATGAGATCAGAACGACCACCCCTGCATCATTCAAGTACTTGATGTCGGCGCTCATTTCTGCAGTTCTTCCAGGAATTAAGTATTAGTTCTGAGTATGTCATAGAGGCTCCATTTGGCTCTTCTTAATATCATGACCCTTAATCACTACCTTGAGAAAATAAAATTGAGAAATCTACCAGTTGCTAAATACATCAATTGCCGTTCTACATTTGGATATTGATGAAAGAACCATGTGTAGCTCTGATAGCCTAATGAATCCAATTTGATTCGGGCCAAAACCCCGTTTATCTCAATAAGCTCTTTTTTTGAGTTTTTATTTAAATTCCATTTAACATACAGTGTAAAATGAGTTCAAGTGTAGAATTTAGTGATTCAACGGCTACATCCAACACCAGTGCTCATCACAAGTGCCCTCTCTAATCCCCGACACCCATTTAATCCATCGCCCCATTTAATCCAACCCACCTCCCCTCTAGTAACCATTCGATTGTATTCTATAGTTGAGTCTATTTCTTGGTTTGCCTCTCTTTTCCACCCCTCCTCCCATGTTTATTTGTTTTGTTTCTTAAGTTCCACATATGAGTGAAATCATATGGTTATTTGTCTTTCTCTGACTGACTTATTTCACTTAGCATAATACTAACTCCATCCATATCATCGGAAATGGCAAGATTTCATTCCTTTCTATGGCTGAGTGATATTCCATTATATATATATATATATAACATATCTTCTTTATCCATTCATCAGTTGAACACTTGGGCTGCTTCCATAATTTGGCTATTGTTGATAATGCTGCTATAAACATGGAGGTGCATGTATCCCTTTGAATTAGTATTTGTATATCCTTTGGGTAAATACCTAAGTGCAACTGCTGGATCGTAGGCTGGTTCCATTTTTAACCCAAGCTCTGACTCTAACTATGGAACCAGGATGGCTTTATCAGATCCCCTGATATTGATTTCACTTTGTGTCCAACAGACCTCAAATATTCTAGGCATTCTCCTTTCCCTAGAGCTCAGTTACCTTGACACAGAGATAGAGATTCATTTTAGGAAGCATTTGAGGAAATATCTCTATCTATCTATCTATCATCTATCTATCCATTTATGTTTAGTGATGTTGTAGATCCTTCCCTTAAGGGGACCCAGCCTCCCCTTCAGTTAGTCGCTCTGGATCTATGAACAGACTTAGATTTTGAAATGGTTGTGGATCTTCTCCTATTCACCAAATCTAGTTTTTCCCGATTATACAAATGAAGCAACACCTTAGCCAAATTCCCATGTGCTTCACCTTAGGAATAGCACCAATAACCATCACAATAGATAACCACAGGTCAAGGTATTTTATTTGTTACTTTAGCGTTCCTGTCCATTACAGCAATTATATCAACCATGCCACCCATTTCTGCATTCCCATAAGCCCGCCGTTCCTGTTCATGCTGGGAAGACATGTTCCCCTACCATCAACCCTGGCCTCCAGGGAGCAGTCACTACCAAGCATCTCAAAGACATTAGAGCCCCCTACCAATGGCTTTTTAATTGCCTTCATGAATTAACTGTTTTAGTCTTCTTCTTTTATCTATCTTAACTCATCAGGAAGAAATTGTGGAGCACAGATTCCGATTGATGGTTCAAACAGGAGATAAGATTATGCAGATATACTGATGACCCTACCAGGAGGAAGAAAAATGCTTCTGATATTCTTACTGAGCCAGAGACAAAAAATTTGCCAGACCAGTAGCCAATCCACTAAGAAAACTATATCAGGGCCAGCAGCTGCAATTAGAATGCTCATCTGACTCAATATATAATAATCCATCACCATACTTTGAAACCCAGCCATCCCTGGCATATGCCAAACCTCTACTGTTCCATGTCATTGATTGCAATGCTATTCTCCTGGAATTTTCAGAAATGATTTGCTCTTTGGTTAAACAAGGGGAACTTCAAGGACACCTATTACCCCATTCTTCCAGTTGCCAAATGTGATTATTTCAACGTGTACAGTTAACTATTCCAACACATAAGAATTGGAAAAATAACTTCAATGAAGTTTTAGGAGTCTACTGTATATCTGTGAGGTGGATTTGGCTTAAAATTTGACTCTAACTGCTCAAATACAATGACATTTATGTCTCCAGAATTAGTACTAAATCAGAGCCACTGTTTAATAACACCCAGACAGCCAGGACATTTATCCCTGTAAATGGTTACAGGTCCCTTTGTGAAAGGCTAAGGATAAGATTTCTCTTGCTTTTGATATTATTAGGGAGATGGTTGAAAGCCATATGATAAATCCACTGCAAAATCCCTATGCCCTGAAGTCCTCGCCATTATATCAAGTAGTTTCTCGCATCTACACCTCACTCAGAGTGGGCAGATATTGAGTCGACTTTTCAGTCAACCAGTGACAAGAACAAAAAATTAGAAGTAAAACTAGTTTTGGAGTAGCAGATTGCATCCAGAACCTCTGATGAGTATACTCACGTCGGTAAATTCAGGACTGATCTAATATTGTGGGATACCTTCCTAGGTCAAGCTTGCTTAGCATCCATTGGCGCATATTTTCCTCAATTTTATTTTCTTTTATAAAGTAGCAAGTTCCTGTCATTCTTTTATTATGCAATCATTCTTACAGTACCCTAGGGCATCGCAGGAATCTGACTCTAGTTCTGGAAACTGATAGCTGAAGGAATTACAGAGTCATCAATAAAGGATAAACAACCTCTTCAAACACTGGGAGAGGGATCTCTGGCTGGTGGAGGACAATAAATGTGGGTTTGGAATTTGCATACCCTCAGGGTCCTCTGAATCCTCCCGTAAATCTGTTCTAGTTTTTGGCATGTCAATCTGTCTCGATCGATGCCTCAACCTTCATATAAGAGACCTAGTGAGACATTAATTCAAATGTCACCACATTCAGCAACCAAAGAATCTTTTTATCATATTTTTGCCTATCTCAGATCTATAGCTATGGGAGTTAAGAGTTTTTGTTTTGTTTTGTTTTTCTTTGTCTTTAAATCAGCCCTCATGGGGTCTTTGTTTAGTCTGTCCTTGAACCAAGGATTTAGAGACTTGACCTTATCATTCTCCATTTTTAGAAGCAGCCATCTTGCCCCCCCAAACATTGAATTTCTCAGATTCCTTATACTGATCCATTGTAGAAGTCACTTAGTTGTCTAGAGATCCTGGGTTGGGTGACCCAACGCAATCACTGCATCTTGAAAGTCACAGAAAGCCAAGTTCTTATTTCTGACCACTCATCAGTTATCATTCCAGGGAGGATTCTTGACTGTCAAGCACAGAAACAGATGCTGAATAACTTAAGAACAGGAGAAAACTTATGAACAGCTATGGGATAGCTTAGAGAACTATGAAAATGCTGGAGAACTAGGGTTGAGGATAGGAGCAGAGATAAAGGAAGGACAAAAGTCTGGAGTCCAGTCATGGTCCACCAGGAGCCTGTTGGGAAGGATGCTACTGTCTACACTGCTACGTGTGCAGTGGACATTCACTCCCACCATTACTGGTATCACTACCTCTAGCCACTTGCCACAACCATCCAGCTCTCTCAGCTCTGCTCTACCATCCTCTGTGAACAACATCAACTGTCCCCATGTCCCTGTCCAAGCTAGGCAAAATCTCTGTCTTCCTCTCTAATAGTTTGAGATCCTCTCATCAGCAAGGACTTCACCTTATATCCACATAAACCAACATAATTCCTGGACCAATGCAATCAAGCCACCTTAGATGGCGTTCTGCTTGCAAGAATGTGAAATCATTCCTTGCTTTCCAGCCATAATATTGACGATCCAACCATTGAAGTTCCCTAGCCAGGCTCTGTCGCTTTAATATTTGCCCCTAGCCCAGCAAAGTGCCCTGAGCCAAGCATAAAAGGAACATTTATAAGTATTTTCCCCAGTTCTACCTCTTTGAGTAGAGTTCTTCACTCTGTGAAGTAGAGCTTCTTTCTGTGGTCCTAAACTTTCCACACTGAAATTTCAAAGGCATGTACCTTGCTCTCGTATTTTCTGAGTCCTGTTTGTGGGGCTGTGGCAAGCACAGTGGGAACGCAGCTCATTGAAGACTGCAATGGAGGGGTGACCTGGAGGTCAGACTAAATGATAGGATATTCTCCAAAGGGCTGTGCAAGGGACTGAGACTTGGCAAAGCCCTTTATTCATCCACTCCTCTCCATGGGACACAGATTTACATTACGTTTCCTCCTCCTTTCATTCTCTTCCCAACCTCCCTGTTTGTTCCCCACAAGTTACCAAAACATCACTGAGGAAAGGGTCTGGAGCCTGTCTAATGCTATGGATTTTTTTTTTTTTAAGTCAGCTATTATTCCTTCTTTCCTTAAAGAACCCATTTTACTGGTGAGAAGAGCTGTAGCAGGAACTTTGCAACTCGAAAAGGCCATGTCATTGCCAACGTACAACTGGGAACCTGGGTAACTCTGACATGTTAGCCCTTCACAATGAGAGGTCAAGTCTCACTCGACTGCAAACTGAACATGGACCCGATCAGAAAATTGGGTAGTGGGGCACCTGGGTGGCTCAGTCAGTTAAGCATCTGACTCTTGATCTCAGCTCAGGTCATGATCTCAGGGTCGTGAGTTCAAACCCCACGTTGGGCTCCATGCTGGGTGTGGAGCATGCTTAAAAAAAATGGGTAGAAATGAGGTCTTTCTCTAAAAATTGAGTCTTTATACAAGAAATTTCTGCACTAGAAATTTAGTTGCCATGCTGATTTGATCTGGAACAGCACACTTCAGCTATTTCAAGTACAAATGTAAGATACCAATAAAAGAAGGGAAGACTTTTGCTCTATAGACTTAGGAAAAGGAAACACGCCTTGGCCTCACTAATGGTCTCCATACTGATTCACCTTCTCCCAAAGAGAAACTTCCATTCTCTAGGAATGCAGCATTTCTTCCCTCCAATACTTGAGGCAGAAAATTTCCAAGCAGATGTTCTTCATATAAAATGTGGGTTGGAAAGGATCTGTGTTAGCATTTCAATCACTCAACATTTTCACACAGTATGAAAATGGATTGAGTTTCCCTTCATGGAAGAGAGGACATGGGATCACGGGTTTGGAATCACGTCAAGGCTAGAATGGGATGTGCTCACTCCAAGAGCCAAGTCACCAACTTTGCTGGTGAACACTTTCCCCAACGACCTTTCCAAGCCAGCACAGCAGCATAGGGAAGACAGAAAAATATTAGGTATGCTTAATGGTAGCTGAAGTGCAGCCAAATAGCATACTTCCAGGGTACACTCTCGCATGCTGGCACTCTGAAAGATGCAATTTCTCCATTTCCAGAACTCAACAATTTTTCAGCGGCACAGCATCATTCCAATAAAACACTGGTATTTTATTAATCTCTTCCTGGAGTACCATACTTTTATTTTGTAGGCGTCTCTAAATCACATCAATTCACAAAAGACCAATTTCTTGCTGCTGTAGTCAAATCAGATGTAACATGCACATACACACACACCATGGGTGTTTTCCCTTTTTTTGCTAGTTAGTCATAGATGAGAAATTTGTAATCTGAGTCACAAAGCTCCCTTAGGCAGAGAACAGGGCTAATAAATGCATGGTACGAACCCAGTGTCTATTGTCCTCTCCAGGCTTACATTGCTTCCCTTCACCCCACTTCCCAGCTTCTGCTCAAACTGTGGCTTCTCTGGGGAATTTTGTCTTTGTTAGGGGAGCCCTTCTATATCTCATCTTTGTAATTATTATTTGTCATAGTTTACACAAATGTGAGGGTGCTTATATCATCAAAATTGGCATATTGTATTTAATAGAACTATCTTGTATATTTCCTGAAAATCTTGGAACTGAAGGTACTTCAGGGATTCTGTAGTTCAACTAGCTCGTTGTACATATGGGGAAAGAGGCTATGATAACCTAAGTCAGTACATAATAGAACCCAGGGCTTATGCTATCGAGCATGTGCTCTTTCCTCTGTTTTGAGAGTAAGCAAACAATTTCTTTAATGGGCCAGATAGCAAATGTTTTATATATATGCATATATAATTATATATGATTATTATTTTTTAAGACTTATTTATTTATTTGAAAGAGAGGGAGCATGAGTGGGAGGGGCAGAGGGAGAGAGAATCTCAAGCAGACTCCCAGCTGAGCATGGAGCCCAACCTTGGGCTCGATCTCATGACCCTGAGATCATGAACCGAGCTGAAATCAAGAGTTGGATGCTCAACCAACTGCGCCACCCAGGTGCCCTTAAGTATATATTTATATATAGATATATTTATGTATTTGTATATAAATATAAATACACACAGACACACAAACACACAGCCTTTAGAAACATAGAAACTATCCTTAGCTTTAGGGCCTTACAAAACCAGACAGCCGACTGGATTTGTTTCAGAGAGTTTGCCACATCTTATTCTTTCATAATACACACATCAGCCATCAAAAATATTGGCAGTGTATTAGTCAATTATTATTACAATAATGTTGTATAACAAATGACCCCAAAATTCAATGATATGAAGCAATAAGCATGTTTTCATGCTCACAGGTCTGTGAATTGGCTGGGATGGCTCTGTTCCACGTGGCTCATTTGGGGGCCCCAACCAGAGAGGTAGTGACTACTTGAGGCATATTCTCAGGATGAAGGTCAGAAGATCCAGAACGGGTGATAAAAACCATGCAATGCTTGTTGAACTGCCTTAAATGTAAACAGACTCAGAATGGTTGAATTGTGGCTTTCATTCACATTGCACATGGCCAAGCCCAACATCCACAGAGCAGGAAAGTATTCTTACCTCATACAGTTGGTGACAGCAGAGTGACTCTCCGTGGAATGATCATCTAAAGCCATGGGTAGGATTCTGGGAAGACAGTGATGGTGGTGACAGTTTTAAATTCCCCCGATCCCCCCCATGAAAACAGAACTAGGATGGCAAATCAAAGACCTATAGATGAGGTACCCCCAGAGACCCCAAAATACAAGCAATGGCAGCCATCAAACTTACATAATTTAAGCATCTTTGTGGAATGAAGCAGAAGTAGGTCAACAAAGCTTCCAATGGCTCCAAGAAGAGAAGAAACTTAAAATATCAGATACTCATTAAAAAGTACCACAGACTAATTCAGAGCATCATGTGTAACCAGAAGGAGTTTTGTAGGATTCAGTTCATGGAAGTACACAGGAAGCTTATGATTAGGTCTGCAGTACTGGAGCAGCCTGGGTAGACCCTATAAACTCTTACAACTAACCCCCTTCCCAGGCAAAAACTCCTTACTGATAAGAAATTTCTGGGAGCAGAACCCAATTCAACCAGGGCAGGGATTATCAGGGCAAAGAAAAAGAAGGTCCAGATAAATTTGGAGAACAGAAGAGAGAGATCTTAAAAAGAACAAGATCTCTTTTTTTAAAAAAATTGATTTGTATAAATAATAGAAGCTGTAATTTCAACTCTAGTTCTGCTCTCTGAAAGGAACCACCTTGTATTAGTTTCTCTGGGCTGCCATAATGAATGACCACATACTTCGTGGCTTCAACCAATAGAAATTTATTTTTTTCACAGTTCTGGAAGCTAGGAGTCTGAAATCAACATGTCAACAGGGCTGTGCTCTCTTTGAAGTCTTGTAGGGAAGAATCCTTCCTTGCTTCTTCCTAGCTTTTGATGGCTTCCAGGACTCCTCAGTGTTCCTTAGCTTGTGGCAGCAAAACTACAGTCTCTTCCTCCATGTTCATATGGACTTTTCTCTCCATGTGTCTTCTCTGTGTCTATGTATATCTGAGAGTCCTCTCCTCTTCTTATAAGGACACAAGTCACTGGATTGTCCCAATCCAGTATGACCTCATCTTAACTTGAATACGTCCACAAAGACCCTATTTCCACATGAGGTCATGTCCAGGTACTAGAGGTTAGGATATATATTTTGTGGGGGACACAAGTCAACCCACTACATACGTTGACCATGTTTCTCCTAGTTTTTCTCTCAAAGAGGCTCTTCTTTGTCTCTAATCATCTGTGGCTTCAATGGGAATGGGTTTTGAGAGCATTTATTGCCAAACAAGGCCTCAGACAGTGAAGGGAATGCCCTGAGGAGCCTGGCAGGCAACTTCTTTTATAAAATGTTCTGTGCACACACATAGTGGGGTGCATCATGGAACACTTCTGTTCCTTTAATCATGTTAGGGACCCCCTTCAGTGTAGGGGGAGAAGGTGAGACCCACAGATGACAGACATCAAGAGGAACCATCTGGGGTACAGGAAAAGGGGAAGCAAAGCAAGTCCAGAGGCAACCTTCACAATCCAGAATAGTCAGCATTGAATAAAATGACATCCTACTTCCAGGGATTAAGAGGAAGCAACTTCAGGGCAATAAGCAGGAGGGCCATACAGTGTCGGGTTTATTGGACTAACAGATTGGATCAATAACAGATGACATCATTTTGGTACTTGAGGAATATTTCAAAGAGAATGCATGACTGATAGGGCCCTAGTAAGAAGCAGAGGCCCAGGGACTGGCTAGGGGTGAGGAATAGAATTCCCCAAGTACCAGAGCCCTGTAGACAAGGAAGAACCATGGCTGTGAATGGCATTTGGACATAAGAGAGTTGGAAAAGAAGGCTAAGACAATTTTCAACTATAGTACACGTGTGGTAGGCATAATGGTGGCCTCCCAAAGATGCTCATGCCCTAATCCCTGGAACCTCTACATATGTTAGGCTACAGGGCAAAGAGGGATTTAGATTTGGATTGCCCAGATGGGCCAATGTGATCACAAGAGTCCTTAAAAGTTGAAGCGGAAGTTGGAAGAGTGAAAGTCAGAGAATAAGATGTGAACACGGAAGCCAGGACAAGCACTGTGATATGAGAAAGACACAACCACCGTTCTTGGCTTTGCAGATGGAAGGGGGTCATGAGCCAAGAAATGCAGAGCCAAAGAAAGAGGAACTGTCCTAGATTGTTAGAGACCAAAAAGTTATGACTCAATTCTGTCTGATCCTGGTTTGAATCCTAGATCAGAAAGAGGATATTAGTTGGGTCATTGAAGAAATTTGAATAAAGTCTAAGGATGGATTACTAGTATTATTTCAATGTTAATATGGTAATTTTAATTATTATACAGTGGTAGAGTTTTGGTTCCAGTATGGCGGGTTACTCCTTTTATGGCTCACCTATCCTGCTAATTACAATTCTTAAGCTCTAGACAGAACACAAAAAAATAACTCCCAAAGATTCTGTAAAGCAACCAAAAGCAGGTGGGTAGCAGAGGGGACACAGACACTGGAAGAAGTGATCTAATGGGAGCAAATCTCTCTTTTTTCTTTCCTGGGCACAGCTTGGTCTCAAAGGTGGGCCCCAGTCATGGGACAATGTAGCATAAGCTGCTGAAACTCCAGGAAACACTCTGCCATCTAGAAGTTCTATTTGTTGGGTGCCTGGTAACTGAGTCAGTTAAGCATCTGCCTTCAGCTCAGGTCATGATCCTGGGGTCCTGGGATCGAGTCGCATATCGGGCTCCCTACTCTGCGGGGAGCCTGCTTCTCCCTCTGCCTCTGTCTCTCTCTGTCTCTGTCTCTCATGAATAAATAAATAAAATTTAAAAAAAATCAAAGTTCTATTTGTTCAATTTTCTGATCTACTTCGTCATTTCGGTAGTTTCTTATTTTATACCCACAGTCTCAATCTCTTTTTTATTTCCTTAAAGTTATTAATCGTAGTTATTTAACAGTATGTGCTTGATAATGCTGGCATTTGAATAATGAGGTGTCTGATTCTTTTGCCTGTGGCTCTGCTGGCTGAGATGATGGTGCTTCTGTGTGTTTTATGTATATTGACTATGAATTCATCGCCCCTGAAATGTCATCTGTGAATGTTCTTTGAGGCCTCTTTTGAGGATGCATTCTAACAAGCATTGACGTAGGTTTCCACTGGAGGTCTAAGTGACACTACCCACCTAGGATCTCTTTAAATTCTCAGCTTGAAATGTTTCAGGCTAACCAGATAGGGTGAATCAGGGCTTCAAACCTATATGAAGGCCAATTCATAATTGCACATTCAAAGGCAGATTTATCTGTTTCATCTTCCCCAAAGACAGATGCAAGAATTTACTCATGTCTCCTTAAGTGGAGCAGGTATATTTCTAGTTTATTCGTAAAATGAGAATGTCGTCTTAAGAAGTCGCAGTTCTATGTGGGGTTCTCCTATTAGCCACCTCACTGAGTTACACTCTGACACTAAGCTCTGTCATTAGGCCTCCAAAACTGCATGCGGATGTAAGGCATTTCTAGTGGTATTGCCAAGGCCAAAGCCAGCAGCCAAGCTATATTACCTTCTGAATTCCAACTTCCACTTTGTTTTTAGCCTCTGAGATTTCCTTAACTTCTTGCCAGCTCAGAGATGCTTTTCTAAATATTTTCAATAAAATATTTTAGTTACTTTAAAAAGAAGGGTTATAAAATCTGCCTATGCTGCTAGAAACAGATATATCTATATCCACCATTAACTGTGGACTACACTTTCGGAATCTCCTACCCTGAATCCAAGATTAGTCAGATCAGATGGGTAGGGCAGGCCAGAGGCTCTATTACCCTCATGGAACCTATAATTTTGATTTCAGCCCTAGCCTAACCCACAACTGTAACCAAAGACTGAATTCTGATCATAGAGAGATTCCTAATCCCCCACAGATCTCATCTGGGGCATTCTGATAACCCTCCTGAGCTTCCCACCTTCCAGATCTCCTGACTTGTATTTCTCAAAGGTATCTCATGTCAAAATACAACTGAAGCTCATCTCACCAAAATCAGTGCAGGGCATCTCCAAACACCACCTTCTGAAGCCTAAGAGTCATGCTTTTCTCTCTCTATCCTTCATCACTCACAGCCAACTCATACCATTCACACTCCTCAGATAGTGTCTCTTTTTCCAATTTCCATTATGTCTCTGTTAGTTCTTCATTTCTTACTTGGGAGTCCAGAAAAACCTTCGCACGGAATCTCATTGCATCCAGCTTGTCCCCCACCATGTATTGTTGGTACTGCAGCCAAAATGATCATTTGAATATTAAAATGTGATGATGTCATGAGGGAGCAAAGATATGTGCTCCTCCTTACATCATGCATAGTTGTAGCTAAAAGATGACTTTCTAGCCAGAGATTACATTTCATGGTGCCTCACATTTCCGTGTGAAGCCCTGTGGCTAATTTTCACCAGTGGAATATAGACCAAAGTGATGTGGATTGCATCTCAGGTGAGCTAGTTAAGAAGTAGCTATTCCTTTCCCACTTTCCATTCCCAGCAAGATTGACTATATGTTGATGCCCAGAGTCACTTTAAAAACCACATATTAAAAAGCCGTGGAGCATCTGTTACTTGGCTCCCTGAATGAATGCTTGGAGCAGAGCCACCCAAACTCATCTATTTCATATATGTCATTGATTTAGAAGATTTTGAAATTGTTGCACTAAATTTATTTCTATCTAGTGCAAAAATTATAACAGTATCTTGGGATTATATGCTATGTAGAAATAAAATAAATTAAAACAAGAGCAAAAAGTTAGGGGGTTCAACTGAGTTATACTTTTATATAGATCTCACATTGTAAAGAAGTATAATATTATTGGTAGAGTGGCTATGACAGATTAAGATGAGTATTGTAATCTCTAGTGGTACAAAGAAGTACAGCTAAAACATTAATAAAGGAGCTAAAACATAATACTTGATTCAACTAAAATAATTTGGCAATGAGGTAGCAGAGGAACAAAGAACAAATAGAAAACAAATACTTAGATGATAAATTTAAACCCAGCCATATCAATATATACAGTAAATGTAAACAGACTAACTTCTCTATGTAAAGGAAAAGATTTTCAGATTGCCAAAAAAGAAAAAGGAAAAAAGAACAAAAATAAGCTCTATGCTGTTTACTTGAAACACACTTTATCATACCCAAGTTAAACAGGAAAAGGATAGAAAACAATGTACCATATAAATGCATAAAGATCGCATATTGTGTGATTTCACTTACATGAAATACCCAGAATAGGTAAATCCATAGAGACGGAATGCAAATTGGTGCTTGCCAGAGACTGGCAGGCAGGAGAGAAGGGGGAGCAGCTACTTAATAGATACAGGGTCTCCTTTGGGAGTGATAAAAATGTTTTGGAATTAAACAGAGGCGGTGGCTGCCCAACACTTTGAATATACTAAATGCTACTTAATCGTTTGCTTTAAAATGGCAAATTTTGTTATGTGACATTCACCTCAGTACAAATCTCAATGTAGCAAAAATAAGCACTGAGCCTAAGAAAGCTTGTATGGCTATACTAATGTTAGATAAAATAGATTTCAAGACAAGGAGCATTCCCAAAGAAAAGAAAGGATAGTTCATTGTGAAAAACAAGGGTCAGTAGGCACAACAACAACAACAAAAAGGTGTAACAATTCTAAATGGGCACAGGTATCCCTTGCTTTTCAAAAGTTTGTGTTATGCCGCTTCACCTTTACAAAACATCTATATCTGTATCAGCTTTTGCTAACTGAAAGAAGTCCAAAGAGGATCTTGGCTTTCATGAAACAAAAAGGAGAAAGTAAAAATAGGGTTCAGTGTTTTGTTTTGCAGTGAGCATGATACAGGCAGGACCTGCCCTAAGCAGTGAGAGTGGCCTCACCTAGCTCCTTCCCCAGGAACTACACTCAACATTGCAGCATCAAACTGCCAGAACTTTGAACTGTGTCTGTGAACATCTGTGCTTTATCTCGATTTGTTTTGTACATCCATTAGCAAGATGTGTCCTAAGGTATTACAAAAGCTTAAGAGAGGTTATTTTTGGGGTCTGGGATGCTAGAAAACTTGTCCTATAATTAATGGTGTTCCTTCACTTTATGCCATTTTGGCTTACAAACAGAAAAGAAGAAGAAAACAAATTTAAAACATGAGAAATGGCAGAGGAAATATTGCTATGAATCCCACAGATATTAAAACTATAGGGAAAGGGATATTATGAACAACTTATTTTCAATAAATTTGACAATGTATATGAAATGAACAAATTCTCTGAAACATACAACTTACCAAAACTGACACATAAAGAAAGAAAATAATAATAATTAGCCCTATTGAAAAAAATGAATTTGTAATTAAAATGCTCTCACAAAGAAAGCTCCTGGCCCAGATGGCTTTACTAATGGATTCTACCACATATTTAAAGAGGAAATAATACTAATTTGACACAAATTCTTTCAGAACATAGAAAATACAGGAAAAATTCCCAACTCATTTTATGAAGTCTGTGTGATCATCACACCAAAACTCGACAAAGATATCATCAGAAAATAAAACCATAGCCCAACACCCCCATAAGTATAGAGGCAAAATCCCTAACAAAATATCAGCAAACCAAATCTAGCAATATATAGAAGGAATGAAACATCATGACCAAGTGAAGTTGATCCTAGGATTTGAAGGTTGGTTCCACATGTGAAAATCAATCAATGTCATATACCATAAAAAAATGAAGAAGAAAAGAAAATGAAAGAAGAAAAACTATATATGATAATCTCCCAATGAAGAAAAATCATTTGACAATGGATTGTGGATCACCACTTCAAAAACTAATGATGTATTGTATGGTGACTAACATAACATAATAAAATTAAAAAAAAAAAAAAGAAAAATCATTTGAGAAAATCTGATAAAAACTCTCATCAAAGTAGGAATATAAGGGAGCTTTCTCGATCTGAAAAGGGATAGTTATGCAAAACCTAAAAACAGTATCATGCTTAATGATGAATGGTTAATGTTTCTGCACTACCATCAGGAACAAGGCAAGGATGTCCACTTCTCCTACTTCTATTCAACATTGCCCTGGAAGTCCTACCCAGGGGTATAAAAAGAAAAAAAAAAAAGAGGCATCAGGATTGGAAAGGAAGAAGTAAAATTATTTTTATTTGCAGATGACATGATTGTACATGCAGAAAATCATAAGGATTATACACAAAGGCTACTATAGTTAATAAGTGAGTGTACAAAAATAAATTATATTCCTATATGCTAGCAACAGTTGGAAAATGAATTTTTTAAAAAACTCAATAATGTACAATAGCATCTAACAACTCAAAACTTACAGAAATATGTAATAAAATATGTGCTAGATCTATATACTAAAGCTATCAATACTTCTGAGACATTAAAGAAGACAAATAAATAGAGAGAGATATTCTTTTTCATGGATTGGAAGACTCAATATTATTAAGATATCAATTCTCTCCAAATTAACCCATAGACTCAATGCAATCCCAGTCAACATATCAGCAGACTCTGATGTAGAAATGGACAAGGTGAATCTAAAATTTATATGGAAACATGAATGGCTTAGAATACCTAAAAACAATTCTGAAAAAGGAGAACAAGACTGGAGGATGTACATGACCTAATTTCAAGACTTACTATAAAATTACTTAGGAAGACAGTGTAGTATTGGTGTATAGATAGGTGGAACAGAAAATAGAACCCAGATGTATACACATACATATATGACCAATAGATTTTTGACAGAAATGCCAAGGGAACTGAATGGGGAAAGATAATCTTTTCAACAAATGGTGCTTGAATAGCTGGATATTCATAATGGGAAAAAGAATTGGACTTTGACCTTGATCTCATGCCAGACACAAAAATTAACCTGAAATTTATCACAGACTTAATTGTAAAAACTGAAACCATAACACATGTAAGAGAAAACATATAAAGGAGCACCTGGCTGGCTCAGTCGGTAGAGCATGTGACTCTTGATCTTGGGGTCATGAGTTCAAGCTTCACGTTGCATGTAGAGATTACCTGGAAAAAAAACAACATAGGAAGAAGTGTATGTGACCTTAAGGGGAAGCAGAAATTTCTTAGATAGGATTTATTTAAGAAAAAGCATAATCATAAAGTAAAAGAAATAATAAATTGGGCTTCATTAAAAACATAAATGTTTGCTATCAATGAAATGAAATCAAATGAAAACTATCAACAAGAAAATGAAAATATAAGCCACAGACTGGAGAAAAATACTTGCAATATGTAATTTTTACACATATTTATATATTTAACAGTATGTATATATATCACATATAGAGAGAATTATTACAAATAAGTAATAAGAGTATAGATTTTTAACAAACAAATATTTGATAATGTTATACAAGAAGACTAATAAGGAAGTTAAAAGATGCTCAATAACATCAGTCATCAGGAAAAGAAATACAAATCACACATTGGTCAAAAAATGCAGTTGTAGTTATAGAAGATGAGTAAGTGTAGAGATCTAATGTATAGCATGATGACTATAGTTAACAATACCATTTTGAATACTGGAAATTTACTAAGAGAGTAAATTTCAGGTCCTCTTACCACACACACACACACCAAGCAACAATGTGAGGAGATGATTATGTGAATCAGCTTGAGTGTAGTAATCATGAAACTATGTATGTGCACATCAAAACATATTGTACACCTTAAACAAATACAATTTTAATTAAATAAATAAAATCACAGTGAAGCATCACTCTGGACCCTTTGAATGGCTAAACTTAGAATAAATGAATATTACAAGTGTTGGCAAGGATGTGGTACAGCAGGAACCCTCATGCAATGACTAGTACCAGAACTTTGGAAAACAGTGTAACCAAATAGGTAATCCAGATACAGCCCCCGCTTAATATAGTCAAAGGTACCAAGTCAATCCAATGGGGAAAGGAATGTCTTTTTAAAAAATGGTGCTGCACCCAACTGGAGAGCTGTGTGAACAAAAATTAATCTCAAAGCCCATCTCACTCCACACACAATACTTAATCAAGATGGCTTTCAGGCCCACACATAAGAACAATCTCTACCATAATATTATGAGAAGAAAAGGTATGAGAAAATCTTCCTGACCTTAGCTGGGCAAAGATTCCTTAGATGGGTTACAAAAAAATACAATAGAAAAAATTGATAAATGACAGCTTATCAAAATTAAAAATTTAAGCTCACTAAAAGACATTAAGAAAATGAAAAAAACAAGTTACGGACAGGGAGAAAATATTTACAACACATATACCTGATGAAGAACAACAAAACAGGAAAATAATCCAATAAAAGATGGCCAGAAACTTGAATTAACACTTTATAAAGGAAGATATATGAATGACTAGCAAGTCTATGTGTCATCAGGGAAAGGCACATTAAAACCACCAAGAGCTTAGAGTGACTAAATTTTTTTAAATGATAGCCCATATCTGTGTTGGTGGGGATATTGAGCAACTGGAGATAGAATTATCATAAGATGGTAGAATCACTTTGAGGGCCTGTTTGGCCAATTCTCATATAAAAATTAAACATTCATCAGCTGTGACTCAAGCAATCCCTCTCCTAGGTATTTACCCAAAAGAAATGAAAACATGTGACCATAAAAGAACTTACACCAGAATGTTCTTAGCAGCCTTATCATTATTCATAATGGCTTCAAGTTGGGGGAAAAAAGTGTTCACCACCAGCAGAAATTATAAATTATGGAATACTACTTAGCAATAAGTAACAAACCACAGAGGCAAGCAGCAACCTGGATGAATTTCAACATCATTGTACTGAGCATAAAAAGGCACAGAGAACATATTTATGATTCTGTTTCTGTGAAGTCTAGTTAACAGGAAAAAGAAACCTGTTGATGGGAATCAGCAGATAGGGAAGGGCATGGTGAGGGGTAAGCAACAGACCAGAATGGGGCTCAGGGGAACTTTCTGTCATGATGAAAATGTTATGCATCTTGTTTGGGGTGAAAGACAATTGCCCAAACTTCCTAAACTCAACATTTAAGACCTGTGCATTGTATTTTAGGTAAATTATACTGTAATTTAAACACACACACACACACACACACACACACACACACACACAAAGGTCAAGTTCCTAGGTGGCTTGGAATGCTTGCTAATACCTAACTTTTATATCTCTCCAACTTTGACTTTTGTTTAACCTGTGGGCACAGGTTCAGATTTAATCCAAGACGCAGATGTTTGCTCCACTAATGTGGGTAGCTAGATCCACAGACCAAATCCTAATTCTGATTCTGCTCTCTTCTTTCCTTCCTTCCTTTATTCATTCAGTTGACACTTTTTGATCATCTACTATGATTCCAGGCATGGGATATACATCAACAAACAAGCTAGACATGATCCTTCCTTTCCAGGAGCACAAAATTTACATGGAGAAACCGGTAAAGAAACAAGTAAAAATACTTCCAGAGAGTCATGAGTGATACGCAGTATGCAAAGCAAAGTATAAGACAGTAACTAGTTGTATGAAGGGTATTAAATAATGAGTGTAGGGGGCACATTTACAGGCAAGGACCTTATTGCCGATGTTGAGGGAGGGTTGGTGATGCAGTACTCTAGGGGAAGAGTATTCCAAGAAGAGGGACTAGGAAGGATCAAGCTCCCAGGAGAGGAATCAATGTTGAGTGTGGGAGAAGGGGAGGTGGGAAGTAGGAAGTCAAAGGCCTGCAGCAGAGGGGACAAAGGGAACCAGCCAGGTAAGTGAACATTAGGGGAAGGGGGAAGGAGGTGGGGGCTAGTGTATATAGGAGTTTGGATTCCATTCATTCATTTTTAAGAAGAGAAGTGTCATGATCTGCTTTAGATTTTATTTTTGAGAGAGAGAGAGAGAGAGCATGAGCAGAGGGTGAGGGAGAGAGAGAATCTTAAGCAGGCTCCATGCTCAGCACAGAGCACAAGCACAGCTTGATCTCATGACCCTGAGCGGAAATCAAGAGTCGGACGCTTAACTGGCTGGGCCACCCGGGAGCCCCTGATCTGCTTTAGATTTTAAATGCATATTTAGGCAGCTGTGTGGCAAGCATATCATAAAGGGCAAGTGTGGAAGCAATTAGGTTGGTAGGAGGCTCTTGTAAAAACCCAGGTTAGAGACAATGATGGCTTGGACCAGCATAGAGAGAAATGGGAACTTGTGCAGAGTAACTGGGCTGAGAGCATCTTGGTCAGGCCTACAGCTGAGGCTATGCACACACTTCAGACACTAATTCCAGACCCACTCTGACCACTTACTTTCTCTGAAATCTCCCACTGTATCAGTTAACTGGAGTATGTATTGGTCATTCAGGCTGCTGTAACCCAATCTCATAGACCAGGTGGCTTATGAACAACAACCATTTCTTTCTCTTTCTCTTTTTTCTTTTTCTTTTTTTGAGAGAGAGAGAGAGAGTGTGTGTGTGTGTGTGAGAGTGCAGGGTGGGGGCCAGAGGGAGAGAGAGAATCCCAAGCAGGCTCCAAAGCCAGCATAGAGCCTGACTTGGGGCTCGATTTCATGACTCTTGAGATCATGACCTGAGCTGAAATGAAGAGTCAAACACTTAACTGGCTGAGCCACCCAGGCACCCCCCAATAATTTATTTCTCATAGTTCTGGAGGCCAGAAGTCCAAGATCAAGGCACAGTCAGATGCAGTGTCTGGTGAGAGCCCACATTCTGGCTCATGGGTGGTTGTCTTCTCACAATGTCCTCACATGGGTGAAGGCTCAAGGGAGCTCCCTGGGGTCTCTTTCTAAAACCTCTAATCCCATTCATGGGGACTCCACCCTCATGACCTCTAAGTCCCCACATCCGAATACCATCACACCGGGGATGAGGATTTCACATATGAATTTGGGGGGTGGGACACAAACATTCAGTCTATAGCAAGTCACGATGATGCCAAAGTAACCAAATACCCCAAACATAGTGGATTAAAACAGAAGTCACTTATTTCACTAATCTGTTGGCCATCTGGGGCTTGGCTCATCATACAATCTGAAGTCTCCATGCATCTGTGGCAAAGCTAGTTGAGCTCAAAAGAAGCACCTCGACTCCACTCCCTTGAATCTCATTCCTCCTGGGACCAGCAGACTAGCCCAGGCATGTCCTTCTCCTGGGCATGGCCAAGTGCAATCATGGAGGCACTTTTGCAAGGCCCCCTCTTCTGTCGTGTATGCTAAGAGCCCACTGGTCAAAGCAAGGCCCAAAAGGCTAAGCCTGGAATCAAGGAGCCAGGAATAGATTCTGCCTCTTCGTGGGAGGAGCAGGACAGTCACATGGCAAAGGGCATGGATAGAGAGAAGGGTGACGATTGCCATGAATGCAATTGGTCCCATACAGTGGATTTTATGGAGCCAGCTCCAAGCTGGAGTATTATTCAGGCAGCAGCCACTGCTACTCAATAAGGGAGATATCGTTCCTGTTTCAGCGGCCCCAGAGTCCCCAAGGAAAGCCTCCAATTGGGATAGTTCATTAATATTAAAGAGGATGGTCACTGCGACAAGAAGGATGTAGCATTCAATAATGAAAATAAGTGGACTGCCTAGAGAATGTTGCACGCAAGGGACACAGATGTGGCTTCCTGAAACAACTCTAGAAAGTTCATATTTCAAGCAATGCTGTCAACTTCGAATCTTGAACACTGATGAGCTACCACGTCCATGAGCTAAATGACACCTGCAGCTCATCTGTCCCCAGGTGAGAGAGACTAAAGCTTCAGATGGCAGTGTCATCAATTGCCCAGCAGTGACAAAGAGCCTCAGCCTTTTCACCTGGCAGAGGCTCTCCATCAGGGGAATGAGAAGCCAACTCCGGGTGAGCATCAGACTGACAATAAGACAATATTCTGGACGCTTCCCGAATATGTGGGGAGAAGGAAAGAAAGTTGGTTCTCTCCTTTAGGGACAGAGCTGTTCCAGCTCTTTATTTGTTTTGATAACAAAGTTATGCATAAAATAATGTGTAAAATGGGTGCTCCATAAACACCAAACGCAAGGCACTTGGTTGAAACAGCCAAATGGTGTGCATACTTCCTGCAGGGTGAAACCAGCTCGCAACCTAGGCCTCCGGGCTCCTGCACAAGTGTGCTTACGTGTATGTTTAACATTCATTCCACAAATGTTTGTCATGGACTTGTTCTTGAGAAAACAGTATGCAAGAGCAGGTGTTGGTAAAGAAGGGAAACAAAGGACAGATTTCTGCTCTTGTGGGCTCCTTTTCTTCCAAGTGAGGAAGGAAAATGTATAAAGAGGTCAAGGTAGTGGGATGCGGGGTATTATCCTGTGTGTGTCTGTGTTTGTTCATCAATACAAGTCCCTGTGTTCATCTGAGCAGCCTCCTGCCTTAGAAACAGACTTGCAAGTTCTCCGGTTCCAAATCAGTAAACTTCAGTGGGTGTCCCAAGGGGTCATGAGTAGCACAAGCCAGGATTCCAAAAAGAGACGCCAAGGGGCAGAAGATTCTAGAGCTCTCCCTACTTAGGTTCCCTTCTTGAGGAAGGTCAGAGCTCTAGGCGATCAGGTGGGCAAGGGGAGTGGAGCATGGACCAAGAAGTCAAAGGAACAGAGGAGCTTCAAGTTCCCCCAGCAGAAAGTCCCCTTAAATTAATCTAGCCATACAGAAGCATATTAGGTCAATGTCTGGAGTGGATAACATACAAGGATCCAGATGTGGCCTGTGGCCTAATAGAGTTCTGGCAAAGTCTCAACTTTTCCAGTCATTGCAAAGCGGCTCTCACAAGAGCCTTCTGTTCAGTGAAAATGACCAAATCAGTGAAATTTCACAACTCAGAGTAAAGCTGAAAAGTAGCCATCACATGTCATGTGGTTCTTTCTCGTGCTCTTCAAGGCCTTGGCCTTCTGTAGCCAGAAAGAGCATCCCGCTAAGACTCTACATGTACTAAAGTATTCCTGAGCTACACTTGGCTGAGGATTTTAAATGTACCTCAGGTCCCATGTCTCTGAATAATTTTGCTTTACAGGTTCATAGATGAGAGCAGCTGAAGACTTGTAAACAATGACTAACTCCATGTTCTTTGAAAGTCCATTCCCTGTCAATAAAATTCTGAGGCATGTGGGAACAAAGCCAATGCCCCATGTAGGCAAAGCCCATATGCTATGTATTCCTATTCAAATGTATTGAATTTACCCATACATTAATGAAATTACTTATTCAGAATATAGTGATTGTTCCAGACATTGTTCCTCACACTATTCTGGAAGCTAGAAATCTGAAATCAAGGTGTAACCAGAGCCGTGCTTTCTCGAAGGTTCCAGGGAAGAATCTGTTCCTTATCTTGTTCTCTTAGCTCCTGGTTCACCAGTAATGCTTGGTGTCCCTTGGCTGGCAATGACCTAACTCCATTCTCTGGCCTCTCTGTTTTGTGTGTGTCTCTTGTCTTCTGATAAGAACACAAGTCATATTGGATCAGGGCCCGCCCTAACTACCTCATCTTATCTTTTCTTTTTCTTTCTTTTTTTAAGTAGGCTCCACAAGCCCTCCAACACAGGGCTTGAAGTCATGACCCTGAGATCAAGACATGAGCTGAGATCAATTTTGGCCCAAACTCTCTCTCTCTCTCTCTGGATCAGCTCAGCCTGTCAAACCTGGAATTTCCCAAACCCCATAATTAGTTGCATCATTTTTCATGGGAAAGGACAAGCAACCAACAGATATCTTTTGGTAAGTTGTTAACTTTAAAGACAGCGATTTTTCTCTCTTCAAGTATTTGATGTGTCTGCAGGTAGGAAAACTGAAACAAAAATGTCATGATTTTCTCAAAATCACTCGGCCAGTTCATGGTAGAGCCAGGCTACTGCCACTTTCTCCCACAGTAGGACTCTGGCTATCTGACAGTTTCCCCCTTACTGATCTCCCTGCTGCCACTGCCAATAATCTATCCTTGATACCATGCCCATTTCTTTTCTTGACTCCAAATCCTCCAGTGGCTTCCCATATCACTAGGAATGAAAAGTAAGATCTTTAGCATGGCTTATGAGGCCCCGCTGCATGATCTGACCTTACCCTCCTTCTTAGGTCTCATGTCCTCCTTCTTTTCCCCTCACACACACCATCCGACTATTGCTACCTGTCTGCTAATTGATAAACACACACCAGGATGGTCCAGGCCTTAGGGCTACTTACCTGGTACCCAAAGCATTCTGCTTTGAGAAGAAAGCTTTATTTTAAAGCCAGGCATCACGTAATTATTTACTGCAGGTAATAACTGAAAGAAACCCAGATGCCCAGCATTAGGACAATATACTGGAACATCGATGAGTCATTAAATTTAATGTCATAAAAATATAGAAGTAGCTAAAACAACTTAACCTCAGAATGCTCACTATCTAGTGGATGATATAATGTTAATAAACAACTGGCATGGTATGATAAATGCAACTCTAAAATAATTTACGGTGTGGGAGTAGAGGAGAAGACTTAAGTAGTAGAGCATCGCAACATCAAAGTTGGGCTTTAACATCTGAATAGGAGTTTGCTGTGCAGTCAAGGAAGGAGCCCTGTTACGACATCAGAGGAAGTAGAAATAGCAAGTGCGAAGACCTGAAAGCCTCAAATAGCAGAGATTTTCAGGGAGCGATGGGCATTTCCACTTGCTAGAGCACTGCATGCAAGGAGGGGTGGGAAACTAGAGTACTGAGTGGCTCTCTCTGGAAGGAGTCTCCTGAAGGTTAAAATAAATGTCCACAGATGGATCTGGGCAAAAATCTCACCAGGACACAAAGGGGTGGAAATCTGTTCCAAAGCCAGTCCACACATGATTAATCAGTCACGGGAAGCTTCGCTTCCAAGAAAGCCTCAGGCTTGTAAGCCAGCTTCACAAATGCTGGACTATTTCAATTCTAGCATTTTTTTCCATAAAGTTTCCATCTCTCAGCTAAAAGTGTCTATCTGAACTAGCATCTTGTCTGCTTTTTCCATTAGAATCTTTAACATATTAATCATAGGTATTTAAAATTCCCTGTCTGATAGTTCCAACATCTTCATATCTGAGCTTGGTTCTGGATGATTGCTTTGTCTTTTCAGACTGTGTTTTTTTCGTACCTTTTTATATTCCTTGTTACTGTTGAAGATGTTATATGTTAGGTAGAACAATAAGTACTGAGATAAATATTTTTTCATGCTTGGGCTGAAACCAAGTTGGTCATCACTGTGGTTATGCCTAGCAGGTCATGGGTTTCAAGTTATTCTAGCAATATCTTGTGTATAGGATGTGGGTTAATGTGCCAGGCAGTTTTTCCCAGTACTCCCTGTGTGGCTTCAGGTGACCCATTTGGCTTTGGGTGTCCCCAGAGAGAGCTATAGCTCCCCCAGTTGTACCCCACTGTTACTTTTATTCCACTATAAACTCCACTCGATGCTTGCTAGCATGGTGGTGGGGCCTTGGGCATTCTCTGTTATTCTGATGAAGCTTCAGTTTGGGGCAGGCACTGAGCCCCAGGGGTGTGGCCTTCATAAATGTTCCTGGCTTTCCTCTAGATGGAGGAAGCCTAGAACAGCTCCCCCCCCACCCGCCCCGATTGAACTCTTTTATTATTTTTCTGTTCTCTGACCTTCACTACAATGGGTTGCCACCAATTCTGTCCTGCTGCAGATGAAGACTTTTGTTCCTTAGAGAAAGAGAGGTATTTAGGTCCGAGCGGAGTTTTAGCAACAGCTGCTGTTCCCTCCTTCAGCCAACACCCTGGAGGAATTCTCAGGATGCTCCCCATTTCCCCTATGAGAGTCTGGGGGGATTCTTAGAGAAAAACCTGCAAGCCGGCATGAACTTCCCTACGTCTACAGTTTCCAGAGATGGCCCACTTGCACACTAGTCTGCACTAACCAGTTTTAGCAATATGTAAACAGTTCTAGCTGAATCTTCTTACCCATTTAAGTGACATCTGCCCAGGTAAGCAGAAGCTCAGATCCCATTTCTCCCTGCAAATATCCATATCTCTCCAGACTTCAAGTCCGTTGTTTGCCCTGCTCCCTTGGTTTTTTGGTGGGTTCAAGAAAAGCAATCAATTTTCAACGTGTCTAGACTTTTTGTTCGTTTTGTAGGAGTGGGAGCAATGCTCTTTTCAGCCCTCTCCATCTCTGAGCCCAATTGCTGGTATATTTGATCAGAGACTTCCTTCAGTGTCCAGGGATTTGGTTCAGTAACAAGTGATTCTGCATTCCACGCTTCTCTCTTGCCAAAACTTCTGTTGGAATTTCAGCCTGCCTCTCTCAAATAGCTAACCCCATGTGATGGCAGAGTTTTGCAGGATGCTACCTACTGTGACTATATCATACTCACTGCTAGGGCAGACAAGTAATGCATTACCAGATTTTTCTGAGCATCTGAAATCAGCTCTTAATATGTCAAACATCCCTTTGCTCCCGTGTGCCACATTATAATTTTCCTCTGAGGGAGGTGGAGGACATGGAATTGGGGTTATTCTTTATCCACAGAAGTCAATGGGGTATTTATTAAACATCTACTATGCAAGTAGGGTGGTTTTAAGCTCTGTGGAGGGCTATGGGACATGACTCGTGTTTTTAAACTTTGGGACAAGAAGAGGCAATAATCCAGACCTCTGGTTACATAAATTCAAGTGCTTATGTATGTAATTTTCAGTTGCTAAGAGGGTCCCTAAAATTGTCATGCTCACAAGTAGGAAGACTCTTAATCCTATAAATGCAGCCCCAGCCAAAGGCTCATTACTCACCAGCAGCAGATAGGTTGTTCCTTATTTGCTTCTGATATATCCCCTGACATCCCAGTTACTGACCCTATTCAACAGCAGTGATTTACTTGGCTTTTAGCATCCTTCACTAGACATAACTTTGCCCCTTAATTCTGTCTCTTTCTTCCAAGACAGGAAATAACACACCTGCACTTCTCCAGTGATGAGCTCCACACATCCAGTGTCATTATTGCTATAATCTCTGTTTCTCCTCTTCCTACTTTTCCTTGCTGCATCATCCCAGTGGAGCAGGCTGTCATAAGGTAGTCATTTACTGTCTCTCCATCATACATGGGCAGTTGGCACAACTGAAGCCCAAGATACCCCTTTTCTTGTGCCTCCTTCCAAAATGCCAGCTATAGAGTGACATTTCCTGGAGGCCCAGGAAGCACCAAGGACAGAGCCACAGGTATTGGTGACACAGAAATGAAATACTACTGTGGAAGGATAGGAAAGCCGATCTCTGGGGACCTGGGCTCCTAGGCCAATACTCTATTCCATGAAAACAGAGCCAGAACAGGAAGAGAAATAGATGGTCCAAGGCATGGGATTGGAGTCATACCAACATGGGTTCCAATCCTGGCTCCACAGGTGTGCCTACGTGGTGACCTTGAGCAGCAGACTCAACACTTCTGAGTATTATCTTCATAGGCTTATGTGAGGGTTACATGATATGTTTTATATAGAGCACTTGGCACATTGTCTGGTCCATCGAACACACTCAACAAATTCAAACAGCTCTTATAACTGATACTGTAAGTGGGCTTTAGTCACAGTGGAACAGGAAGGAGCCCCGTTCCTAACACAGGGGAGGAAGCCACAGTTGGACAAATAAGAGAAACATCATTAGATTCCTGCCCAGCTGAGGGTTTAATAGAGACCCTGACTGCACTTACATGTAGCCAAGGTGAGGCATTTCAATAACCTGGTGTTGTTCATTTCTGGTCCATTTCCCTCTGCCCCTGTGGAAGGAGGAAGAGATGCTACCATTTCCTGAAACTTCCTATGTACAAGCCACAATACCAGGTACTTCTAACTTTCCCTCCTCCTGGTTTACCAACTGCCTTTCATTCTACGTGTCCCAACTGCCACAGCCATCAATGAAGAGATAGGAGCCCTGGTATCACATTTTTCCAAATACTCAGTCATGCAAGTGGTCAACACCACCCTCCGAGCATGTACTAAAGTGAGAGCCCCTTAGTGTGGATGTAGACATTCTCCCTCCAAGGGTTCCTGTAAGTCAAGACATTCTGCCTCGGGGTATTGCTATTGTGGTCACACACCAGCATGATAAATAATCTGAACAAGCTTTCTCAGGTGCAGTATTTATGGTTCAGTTTGAAGCAAAGAACAGTCACAGGCAATGGGTAAAAACTAATTTACTATAATGTCATCCTGGATTATATAGCAAATAGCTGTAAACAAGTATGTACAATATAATTAAAAATATGATAACATTATAAAATAGGATGATGGCTAGTTAGAGAAGAAGATCTGTCAAGTAGGAATATGTGTATATCACTTGAAATATTGCCTCAATTACTTGAAGTCATCATCTCAGGCTGCTCATCTCAAAAAACAATCCTTACAAATGCAGACTTCAGATGACAAGGGCTGTTTATTTCTGTACTCGGTTTCCTTTCCATTCTATCTGTCCCCAGGAATTTCAGTTCAGTGTGTGCTGAGCAAAGAGCTGCAAGAGAAGGATAATACTCGAATTCTTAAGCTCTGCTGTGTCTCATTCTTGAGGGCTGAACTAGAGAGAGCATACTTAAATCCCCCAGACTAAAGCACCTTGGAATACCTATGCACATGAGTAAGTGTGGGGGAAAAGAAAGTGGAATGGTTCATGAATAAACACAGTTAACTTACCTATGTCATTTTGACAGGTGAACCAATTCTCTGGCTGCAAAGCAGCTCAATCAGCAAGTAGGATGAAAACGGTGGCCTCCTCAGGATCCTGCCAGAGAGATCAGGTGTGTCCCTTCTAGCTGTACTGTGTGGTTTCCAGCTCCATCATCCTTCTCATTAAGGCCATGTCACCCCTTACGAAAACTGACGCTAAGTTATTAAAGGTAAACTCAGCATTCATCTCTGGTTCTGAACCATCCTCCTCTAGTTACTCCTCATGATTGACTTCTAGTTCCTTCCAGCTACAGCTTTACCACCTTCCATCCTGGCCTCAACACTTAGCACTTAGCTCACTTCTCCTTGCTATTATCAGAATTCTTCTCAGCTCAGATCCTGCGTTCCTTATCTGAGGCAGCTTGAGGAACCACTCTTACCTGATTAACTCAACATCTAGAACTTTCTATCATTCATTTCTTCATATGCAACTTCCCAAAAGGTTTGCCTTGGGAAGTAATTAATATGGAATCAGGCACCATAGATAAAAAGAACAGTTGCTAACACTCAGTGCATAATACATGCCAGGCATGGTGCAGAACATTTTACATGTCTGAACTCATGTAATCTTCACAACCTTGTAAGGTTTATTACTCCACTTTTTAAATGAGGAAACTGAGTCACAGAGAGGTGAGGCAACTTGCCTAAGGTCATGTAGCTACTAAGAGGCTATATTGCTTCTCAGCATAAATGTACTTGATGCCCTAAAGAAGAGAAAAACAAAGGAACAGAAAATATATTTAAAGGAATAATTCAAGAAAAACTTTGAGAAATAAAAGAGTTGAATTTATAGAAATACTGTATCCCCGAAAACCTTGACAGAGAACCAATATTACGAAGACAACAAAGTTACCAGGCTTCAAAGATAAAGAAGTTAAAAAGCAAAGACAAGCAAAAAATAGCAAATTTCTCTTATAAAGAGAGAGAAAAAAAAACAAAAACCAATTGGCCTCCTTTCACTCTATACCAAAGTTCATCACTTAAAAAACAAAAAAAACCTCTTGAGTAATATCAACAGAGTGTAATTTAAGGATTTCATACCCAGCCAAACTGTCACTCAAGTACAAAAACACAAACATCTTTGTCTTCCAAGAGCTTATGTAATGTATTCCCCATGAGCCTTTCTTGAATAAGCTACCAAAGAATAAACTTAAGCCAAGAAATGAATAATGATGAAATGTTGGCCAAAATACTGGAATTAAACACTGAATCCAATTTGCTGCAGGACTAAGTATAAAACAGTTGAAAATGTTATAAACAATGACAACTTAGAAATTTTTATCACTAACTAAAAAAGGAGAAACAAGTGGAAAAGTAATGTTGGTACCCTGGTTTCTTCATCTGTTATGATTGGGGGACCAAAAGATATTATTTAAAAATAACCAATTAAGAACCACTTTGTTTAAAACAAATAATAACGAAGTCAGAAAAAAAAATTCCATACCTGTCCTTTTAGGTTAGGCTAATGAGGGTTTTTCCAGTACTTTCTTTTTAACATAGAGGAAGATATATTTAGATGAAGTCCAAGTGAACAGAGATTGTATCTGCATGTGATTAAAGAGACACATGGAAGACCTACCGTGTTGTCTATTACAATGGAGTTCTGGGACTACTCCTTATTGATTCTGCTCAAAGCCAGAGGGGAGAAATAGAAATCTCCCCACATTAAAAGCTACCAGCTAGGTGAGGTGTAGGAGAACGGTGTAGGTCTTTAATGAGGGATAAAAAAGAGATTAAAAATGCCAAAGATGGAGGTGTAGCAAAATAATGAATGGAAGCTTTAAGTTTTAGAAAAATTTAAGTGAAATATGAACTATTGGAGTAGCTTTATCCACAGTTTAAGTACCAATTCAGATTTTAATAACTTTACACCCTTGCTCGAAACTTTCTCCCAGTGCAGTGAACTATCTAATCACCTTCCAGCGACATCCTACGTACATTTCATGGTCCTTCATGGTCCTCTGCTTGACCACAAGTGAGACCTGTACTGTCTCAGGATGCTCCCAGCCATGCTTCTGTCTCTATCCTGTCCAAACTCAAGGGTACACTGCTTTAAACACTTTCTTGACAGTATATTCTAATCCCTTAACCCCATATACCTGTGCTCCAACAGCCCTGCAAAAGGTGTTAGAGAAAGAGGTACAGATGTTTATGATCCCCGGTGGGGAATAAGGGAGGTAGCTGAACAGACACTGAGAAAGATGTGGAATGACATTCACAGCTCAGCTGAGGTTAAAAGCAATACATTTTGGGGGCACATGGGTGGCTCAGGCAGTTAAGTATCTGACTCGATTTCCACTCACATCCTGATCTCAAGGTCATGAGTTCAAGCCCCACGTTGGGATCCATTCTGGGCATGGATCCTACATTAAAAAAAAAAAAAACAATACATTTTTAGACATTCATGGATGAGGTCATGTGTGACAGAGGACTCTCACAGGCTTTGGCATCCTACCCACCTGGCTTTGAATTCTGGCTCTGTCACTTACCAGCTCAGTGGACATTTGAGCTAGTCATTTCTTCTCCCTCCTAATTTGTTCCTCTCTAAAATGGGGGTCATAATAAATAGGCTAAAGTCTTTTCATTTTGAAATACACAGTCTCCTATGACCTTGAGTCTCTCTCCAGCTACAGTCCGGTATCACTCTTTCTTTCTCTAAGGTCCAGTTTTTGAAATAGCACTTCACACTTTCTGCTTTCATTTCCTTATCTCTCATTTATTCCACAAACAGCTACAACCTAAGGTCACTAATAGTCTGTTCAAATGCCACCTTTTCAGTGAGACCTTCTCTAAATCCCTCAATTTACAATGCTGACCTGCTCTGATAGGAAATAGCAACCTGCTTCACTCCTGGGCATTCTCATGTCCCTCTCCTGATTTATCTGTCTCCACAGCACTCCTGCCAAAACATGAAATGTGCTTATCTCTTCTGACTCCATCTGCATCCTCCAATGAGATGTGAGCTCCGTGAGAGCTGGGGCTTTTGTCGCTTTGTTCTTTGCCAACCTCATGTGAATAAATATTTGTCGAGTGAATAAATGAGCACATGCTTTTCGGTCCTTAACTTACTGAACATCTGAGACATCCATCTGATGCTGGTGTTTCCTTCCTTTACTTACTTCTCACTCTCTCATCCCTTAGCTTCTGTGATGCTTTCTCCCAAATTCTCATCATCACTTTGATGGCACCTTGCCCCCCAGCTAGGTTACCCCTTCTTTCACTCACATGTTAAGCATCAAGAGGCTTGTAGGTTTCCATATTTGATCTCTTTCTCTTCTCTTTCTTTCCTTAAGTTTGCTGATATGTGAGAGACTACTCCAGGAGCTGTGTGTGCATTAACTCATATAATGCTCACAGCAACCTGAGAAGTAGGTATTTACCATCAATATCTCATTTTATAAGCGAGAAAACTGAGTCACAGAGAGGTGAGTATCTCGCCCAAGGCCAAGAAGCAAGTGTTAGAGCGAGAATCACTTCTAGTCAATGTGGGTTCAGGGACCTGGCAGCTCTTAACCGTTTGGTAATGCTCACCCTCCAAATATACTCTGACTACTTCCATTTCTGTATCTCCCATCCCAGACCACCCCCTTGAGTTCCAGACCATATACTGACCTCACCACATCCGAGAGGTTCGCAGTATCATAAATATCGTAAATGCCAAATTCAACATCTGTCCCCCAAACCCTCTTCATCAACGCCACCCCATCCACACAGTTGAGCATTCAAACCAAAATTCAGAAAATGAACCCAGAGTCTCTCCACCCCCTCATACCTATCCAATCCAGCAATAATCAAGGTTAAATCCACCTTTGCACCATTCCAGGATCTGACCCTTTCTCACTGATGAACACATCCTCTGACCCTTCACCGCCTTCAGCCCTGTGCCCATAAAGTCATTCTATACACAGATGCCGAAGTGCATGCATGATCTCCCTCTTCCAGTGGCCCTCATTTATCAGACTTCTTAGTTCAGCTCTCAAGGCTTTCTGTCACCTGAATCTTGTCTACCACAATCTCTTTGTCCTCCTTCCTCCCCAAAGGGTTGCCTGACCCACCATCTCTGAGCAGATCAAGCTCTCCCCTTGTATCTGAACATATTTGGGATTGAAGTCACCCTCTTCACCTCCAGATCCCTAGACACTAGCAGGTGTCTGGCATACATTAGATGTTTGTTCAGTCAGTTCATGATCATTTCTGAAACAACTATTCTATTTTTCATTCTACCCACTTCTTGATGATCCTCATGGATCCTTCACAACTTGGTTTCTCCCACCAGGAAGCCTTCCCAGCTCTCATCCTCCCAGCCTAAGCTAGATACTCCATCGTATGTTCCCATGGCCCTAAGAATAATTTTATTACAGAGCCCATCATCAGGGTGGTAGTTACTAGCTTACTTTTCTGTCATCCACCTGCACCCCTACTTCCCAGATCAGTTCTAGTGAATTTTGTGCTGTGTAAGATTGGGAAGCCAAAGGGAGCCTTCCAATGGATGCAATGAAGAGTTTCCTAGTGATGTTATGAAAGACGTTCCTAAGAAGTTATACTTTGGGGGCAGGGCTGTCTTCACGAGGACCATTTGGAGAAATGCCTTTCATTTATTAGTGTCAGGAATTAGCTCTGATGTTTCAATGCAACTTGTTAATGAAGCCAGTGAATGCTGAAGCTGATCTGGTTCTGCCTTCCCCTGGGCTGCCTACAAAGCTAGAACCCACTGCAGTACACACACACAGCCCCCACGGTTTGCCTTGATTATAACAGCTATCACTTGGCTCAAGTTTGTTCAACACTCTCTTTGTTATTAATAATAATGGCAAACATTTGCTGAATGTTTACTATGCATCAGCCTTTGTGTTTAGTAACTTAGGTTCGGGTACTATTGAACATGACACAGAGTTAGTGTTTCAGCCATCACAAGCTACAGGAACGGGCTGACCATGAATGTTCGTCATTGGACACATCTGGTTCTCTCAACCTGGGCCTTTGCTGTGCCATCCCTTCTCAGAGCAAATAACTGAGGAGTCTTCTAGCTGACACAGTGTGGTGGGAGGGGCCCCCAACACCACCCCCAGGCTCAGTGATTTGCTAGGAGCACTCAGCAAATAGTCATACTCATGACTGTGATTTATTATAATGAAAGGACACATCTAAAGCAAAAGGCACATGTGGCCCAAGGGCAAGGAAATCAGGAGCAAGCTTCTGAGAGTCCTCTCCCAGTGCAGTCACATAGCAGGAGCTCGAACCCCCAACAATGAGTCATGACAATACATGAAAAGCATTGTCTCCTGGGAAGTTCGTTGGAGACTCAATGCCAGAAGCTTTAGTGGGCGCTGGTTGTGCAGGCACTCCATGTGCCTCACGTGTGCCAAAATCCCAGACTCCCAGGTGAAAAGCAGACATTCAGCATAATCCACATTGTTCGTATGCACAGCTTAGGCATGCTGACCCACTCTTTTCTGTTAGAGTGATGGAAACCCCCAAAATCCAAGTTTCCATATGACAGCCAAGGGTCCACCTAATCACGCCTTTCAAAGTTGAGCAGTAAGACCCATCATGATAACTTTTTTCTGCACACCAAGTAAATGCGGAAGGGCCAGGAGTCCAGCAAAATGGAAGGAGGAGAGGAGAGGAAAAATAAGGGGGAGGATAACAGGGGATAAGCCTCTGTCAACAATTCACGGTATTATCCTGCCACAGACTTGTTACTCCCAGTTTGTACATGAGCGAACAGGAGCTAGGAGGAGTCAAGGAGCTGCCAATAAAGTTATGAACCTTAGGTTTAAATCTGGGCCTGTGTGAATCCAAAGTCCATATTCCTCAATGTTCTCCCTTCCTGCTTCCATTTTGGGTCTCCCATCTTATTTTTACCTGTTTCATCCTGCCAGGATTATCTTGTTCCTTAATCATGCTTTTATTTTTCAAATTGTATTATCCTTTTTATTATTTATTTTTTTAATTAATTTTTTTAATTTGAGTACAATCGACACAATGTTACATTAGTTTCAAGCATACGACAGAGTGATTCAACAAGTCAATACATTACGCTGTGCTCACAAGTTATGGCTACCATCTGTCACCAAACAACGCTATGACCACACCGTCAGCTATACTCCCTGTGCTGTGCCTTGCATCCCTATAACTTAGGTCATTCCATAACTGGAAGCCTGTTTATTTTTTTTTTTAAAGATTTTATTTATTTATTTATTTGAGAGAGAGAGAGAGACAAACAGCATGAGAGGGGAGAGGGTCAGAGGGAGAAGCAGGCTCCCCGCTGAGCCAGGAGCCCGATGTGGGACTCGATCCCAGGACTCTGGCACCATGACCTGAGCCGAAGGCAGTCGCTTAACCAACTGAGCCACCCAGGCACCCTGGAAGCCTGTTTAATCATTCTCCCCACTCTTTTCTGTAAACGGTGGTGGAAAATACACGAAATCACATGACTATTCTTTTGAGTCCTCTCCTTTCCACCCTGGCTGTACTGAGCTCCTTGAGGTTGGAACTTGTCACGTTGCTCAGGCTCATGACCTAAGTCAATGCACGCCTTTGTGAGAGGGAAGTCTTCGAGATCAGAAACACAGAGCATCTGGAAGCTCTGATACCACGGAGGAGCAAGCCTGGATGTCTTTAAGGCCTGGGGACAGCTGGGGACAGCTGGGGATGCCACCTTCTTTCATCATTTCAATCCTGGTCCATCTTCTCATGCAGGGGGTCAGCAAGACCATCAGTAAGTCCTGTTTATTGACTGAGAGACCTATGTTCCTTCCATGAGGAAACCACTCCCAAGCTGCCCACAGGAGCTGCTGGGTACATCAAGACAGGGGCTCAGGAGAAGAGATCTGGTGAATAAGCAGGAGTTATTTAAAAACTCCTATAAATAGTGAGGTGCTAGTGCTTGTTCCCTGACTTGGCCCAGTGGCCACTGCCCTCTGGCCTCCGATGTTCATACTTCACACTCCGCAGGGGCCATCACCAATCTATATATCTGAACTAGTGTCCCGTATTTGCATTTGGGTAAAAAGCAGGGGCCCTGATGTCTCAGCCAAGAGCAGCCAGGAGCAAGGGTTTACCTTCACATACTGTAGGCAGTCACACACAGTGACAAAGTACTTGAGGAATATGTAATCAGTAGATTTAAAGGAAACATCAGTAATGTATGTAGCATGCACCCAGGAGAGGGAGCAAATTGTTGGCTGGAGAATTTTGTTTTTAATTAAACAGGTAATGTATGCCTGCATTTAGTCCTATAAATGAAAATGTATTCACCACAGAGGCACGAATCCTATTAGGCCCTCCTGTACATAAACTGTATGGGTGATTACCACTGATTACTGTACTATTAGAGGCCTGTGCCTGGAGTGGCTTGATTGTAGCCTGTCTGGCTCCTGAAAGGGCTCCCATGTGCTTTGCCTGAATGGCGGAGAACCAGCGGGGTTTCAGATTGCCTGGCAATTCAATTGTGGGTTTGAGTAGTTGCGGGTGGGGGCTGCAAATTCCCACTGCTGAATGCAATGTGGTGTTTATGTGGGCCCGAGAGAGGGAAGGGAGATCTGTGGGGGAGAAGGTGGGATCACAGAGCACAGAGCCTGTGTACAGACCCACCCTGGCAGGTGCCCGTCCATATCTCTGAATGATGCTCTGGCAGTAGGCTCAGAGACTAGGGCCACTTTTATGTTGTGTTATTCACACCTGCAGCATAAGATGCTCTCTCTCTGGACACTTGTAACTCATTTTGGAAGTCACGTATGGAGGTCGCCAGGTGGAGTCAACACAGTTCACCGGGGCTGTCCCCACCACGTCTCTCCTTCCCAACCTGCAGATGGGCTCTACCAGCTGCCTCTGACCCTATCATGTGCTCCCAAGTCATTCACTCTCTCTTTGCTCCTCCTCCTCCATGGACTTGGGCTCTCCAGCCCTTCCCTTCCATCAGAAATACTCAGATGGGGCACCCTGGTGGCTCAGTCAGTTGACTGTCCAACTCTTGGTTTTGGCTCAGGTCATGATCTCTGGGTCACGGGCTTGAGTCCTGAATTGGGCCCTACACTCAGCGCGGAGTCTGCTTGAGATTTTACCTCTTCTTCTCCCATGTTCTCCCTCTCTCTCTCAAAAAAAAAAAAAAAAAAAAAAAAAAATCTTAAAAAATAATACTCATACTACACAAAAGGCCATGGATATATGAAATATCCAGAATAGGCAAATCCATAGTCTTAGTTTAGGCTGCTATAACAGAATACCACAGAGTGGGGACCTTCAACAAGAGACATTCATTTCTCATGGTCCTGGAGGCTGGGAAGTCCCACATCAAGGTGCCCGCAATTCAATGCCTGGTAAGAACCCACTTCTTCGATTGTAGATAGCTGCCTTCTAGCTGTGTCCTCACATGGCTGAGACAGCAGAGAGCTCTTAGGACCCTCTCATCTCTAATAAGGACCCAAATCCCATCATGGGGTCCTACTCATGACCTCATCTAAACTTAAATACATCCCAAAGGTCTCACCTCCTAATACCATCCCAATGGGGGTTAGGGCGTCACCATATAAATTTTGAGGGGACACAATAAAGCAGTCCATAATGCATAGAGACAGAAAGCCAGGTTGTTTCCATGGGCTGGGAGAAGGGGAAAACAGGGAGGGACTCCTTCATGGGTTTGCATCTAACTTGGTGGTCTTACCTTAGCGCCCCCCCCCCCATTTTTCCCCATGGGTTTCTTTCCTTCTGGGGCAATGAAGATGTTCTGGAACTAGTCAGAGGCAAAGGTTGTACAACATTGTGGATGTACTTAATGCCACTGAATTGTATACTTTAAAATGGTTAAAAGGGGGAGATTCTGTTATATGATTTTCCCACCACCAAAACAAAAACTCTTGTCCTAATATGGGATCCGTTTACATGATAAAAACAACTAGGATATAGCTGTGCAAGATTGATAATCCCGTGCTTTTAATCAAGTCTGTCAAAGCCCGAAGCCAAAGGAACAGCCAGTGGAGGAAATTTCACAGACCATAAAAGGCACTGGATGAGATAGTCCAGAGTATCTCTTGCCTTTGACCTTCAATTACACCACTGTCACCAGACCACTGTGGAAGGCTCATTATTTGGTTTACACATAAGCTGTGTGAGAATGTCCTTTCTCTCACTCTCTCGGGTTTTGGGGTTGGTAGGAAGGGCATTTTTATGGCAAATTGTTGCTGGTTAATTCAACAAACTGAAATTCTTAGCAGAGCCTGTCCTTACCGTCTGAAGGACTAAATCAAGGGTCTGCCTCCAGCCAGCCAGGCCAACCTTCCACAAACACCTACCCCCTTCTCTCTCTCCCTGTGGTCTCTTTCCTACCCAGCCACCCCATCCCTGCCTACACCTCCCTTCTGAACCTGTCAGAGCATAATTCTCAAATCGTTAAAAACATAATTTTCATACAAATAGATAATGAATACATGTCAAAGTTTTATTTAACTCTTTATTGAGGAAACCAGCAGAATGACAGAAGTGATTTTCTGGAATAAGAGAAACTAGGATTTATATAACCCAAGGGGAAAAAATGGGGGGGGGGGCGCTAAGGTAAGACCACCAAGTTAGATGCAAAGCTACACAATGTCCTACAGGGCCATAAAACCTTTGGGGTTATTTCCTTTCCAAGCAGAACAAAAGAAAACTATCACACCTCACCAGTGTTCCATGAATTTGTCTCTAACTCCATAGGACGATGAAATGCTTGGGTCAAACATTTCAAATATTGTTGGTCAAACCCAGTTACAGTCCCAGGAGAGTCAGATGACCCTCTTGAGAACACATGAGAAAATGCTCTAACATGGTGTTAATAGGTCATGCTATCATCTATTTTGCTTTATTTCCAGGTTTTGCATTTTCTTTAAATGTCTTTATTGGATGTGATTGTGTGTGTGTTAAACTGGCTCAGCTACAGTCCCCACTCAATCAAACACTCATCTAGGTGTTGTTAATCAGTTGACTTTAAGTAAGGGAGATTATTTTGCGTAATCTGGGTGCACCTGATTCAATCCATCAGAAAACCTTAAGAGCAGGGCTGGGGCTTCCCTGGGAGGGGAAAAATTCCTCCTGTGAATGGCAGCTTTCAGGCTGTGCAAGATCTGCCCTTCCTGGCATTCCTGGAGGTATGCTTGATAGCTTTTGGACGTAACCAGCCCCCACAATCACACAAGCCGTAATAAACACATTAATATATATCCATACGTATCCGCCTTACTAGTTATGTTTCTCTGGTTGAATCCTGACTGATACCTTCTTTTTTTGTGTGTTGTAAATCTGTTGTCCTTCTAAGAGCAAACTCCCATCTTCACGAAGTAGAACCAAGTATTTTCAAAAAGTAGGTATTCTTTAAATGTCTGGTGGCTCACACCCTCCAGGAAGTATCTTCTACCAAGTCTCAACAGAGAGCCCAGCTGGTGCTTAGCAAACAAAAGATGATCAAGTAAGAAAAGGACTTGTATTGCCCAGAAGAATAATGACTCTTCTTTCCTTGAGTGAGAGAAGGGACTGTCTTTCCTCCTTGACTAAACTTTAGTCAGTCCTCTTGTTGACTAGGCCTAGTCCTTGACCTGCTAAGCCAGTTTTTTAAGAATTTCCTCCCCCGCTTGAAAGCTAATCAAATTCCTCTCTCCACCAACTCCTGATACCTAACCAAGCTCCTCTTCCAGCCCAGTAGCTATTGATCCTCATTTGTCCCTATGGTATTTGGAATTGGGTTCAATCTTTCTCCCTTATTTGCAAAGTCTTCCTTGCCATTTTATTTTATTTTTTAAAGATTTTATTTATTTATTTGACAGAGAGAGACATAGCGAGAGAGGGAACACAAGCAGGGGGAGTGGGAGAGGGAGAAGCAGGCTTCCCGCAGAGCAGGGAGCCCGATGTGGGGCTCGATCCCAGAACCCTGGGATCATGACCTGAGCCGAAGGCAGACGCTTAACGACTGAGCCACCCAGGCATCCCTTATTTTATTTTTTAAAAGACTGATTTATTTAATTGAGAGAGAGAGAGAGAGAAAGAGCCTACAATGGGGAGGGGGAGAGGGAGAAAGAGAGAATCTCAAGCCAACTCTTCGCTGACTGTGGAGCCCGATAAGGGGCTCGATCTCGGGACCCTGAAATCATGACCTGAGCTGAAGTCAAGAGTCAGGCGCTTAACCGACTGAACCATCCAGGCGTCCCTTCCTTGCCATTTTAAACAAGTGTCAGGATGATTTGTCTTCGACAATACTCTAAAAGATCTGCCCTTAGGATTAAGAGGTGCAAACTTTCAGTTATACAATAAACAAATCAGGGAGATGAAAAGTACAGCATAGGGAATATAGTCAATAGTACTGTCATAATGTTGCATGGTGACAGATGGCAACTGCCCTTGTGATGAGCATTGCATAATGTATAGAATTGTCGAATCAATATGTTGTGCACCTGAAGCTAATCTAGCATTGTATGTCAACTCTACTTAAATAACAAAAAAATTTAAAAAGAAAATCACAAGGGATAGAAAATACATTAACAGTACTGTATAGTATTTATTGAAAAAAAAAATCTATGTATAAGTGGACCCCCACAGTTCAAGCCCATGTTGCTTAAGGATCAACTGGGGACACCTGGGTGGCTCAGTTGGTTAAGTGGCCAACTCTTGGTTTCAGCTCAGGTCATGATCTCAGGGTCTTGGGATTGAGCCCCCTGTAGAGTTCCACGCTCAGGAGGGAGTCTGCTTGTCCTTCTTCTTCCCCTCTGCTCCTCCCTCCCCTCCCCCATGCACTGATCTATCTCTCTCAAATAAATAAATAAATAAATAAAATCTTAAAAAAAAAAACAACAATCAACCGTAATTTATGCTAACCATCTGCTTTCCTTCGGGGAGTCCAGAATTTTGGTATATGCTAGGAAAAGGGTTCCTATGTGACCACCCCAGTAAAAACCATGGGCACTGAATGTCTAATGAGCTTTCCTGGTAGACAACATTTCACCCACGTTGTTACAATTCGAGGATTAAGCATGTCTCATGCAACCCCACTGGGAGAGCTTGGGAGCTTGTGCCTGGTTTCCTTCAGAGTTTGTCCTATGTGCCTTTTTCCTTTGTTAATTTTACTTTGTATCCAGAACCAGAGGTCTGAATTTCTCTAGCATCACTACCATGACATAAGAGAGCACATTCCTTAATAATGACAACACCAGCGTGTACTGAATGTTCACTCTTGCTAGGCTGTGCCCCTTAGTACTTTACAAGGATTATCTCCCTGCTCCATACTTCTGCCCAGACTCTTAATAGCCCCTTCCTGCAACTAAAACCATGAGATCAATACCCTCAGCTGGTTTGTCTATTGCTATTGATACTCAGGCAATTCACACATTTTCTTGCTGGCCTTGCCAGCAAAGTGAACATCCAGGTCTATGGTATCATAGTATGTATTTGGATTTCCTCAACTTGAAGTGGGTCAAGTTTGTCTTTGGTCTCTTCAGCCACACTAGCCAGACCCTGTCCCCTCTTCTAGGTATTATTCTTCCCAGGAATCTTAAACCTTCATGATACCACTACTGTTTCATTTCAACTAGAGGATCCATTCTAGGTCTGCATTTACATGAGTGTGAACCTCAACTCCAGAGGTTTACATCTGAAACCACCTCTCACTGAGGATGTTAAGACTTGGTTTTCATGGGCGCCTGGGTGGCTCAGTTGGTTAAGCGACTGCCTTCGGCTCAGGTCATGATCCCGGAGTCCCGGGATCGAGTCCCACATCGGGCTCCCTGCTCGGCGGGGAGTCTGCTTCTCCCTCTAACCCTACCCCTCTTGCGCGCGCTCTCTCACTCTCTCTCTCAAATAAATAAATAAAATCTTTAAAAAAAAAAAAAAAGACTTGGTTTTCATCTTGAGGAAGTACAGATACCAGATGAGAGGTTTAAGGGAGGTATTGTTTTAAAGGTAGGAGAGAAGGCCTTTTCCAGTGCATTTGAAAACCCCCTCAATACAGCTAAGCCCATCTGCAAATGCTGACATCCACGAAGAGCACAGGAATCACACAGGTCGAGATGTGAACATATTTGTAAAAAGAGAGAGTCACTGTGTACCGTGCAGAAGTCATCAGGTACAACTGAGAGCTGGTTTATGTTAAACCTTTTATCCCTAGAACGGTCCTAATGCCACGGACATGGTCTATGACACATCAGCCCAGCCTGAGCCCAGCTGACTTGAAAAAAGAAACGGATCCAGATATGCAAGAGTCTATCTGTCACTTCCCTATACTCTAAAGGGCTCTGGGGAAAAGACCATGGAGATACTGAGGGGTCCTGGCAATGACCAAAAGGAGATCCCATGCACCACACCCCCATACCCGGCAGAGGCCATCTATAGATCAAGCAGAAGGTCAAATAGGCAGTATCATTTAAACCTACCCTTACAGATACCATCCACAAGAGCAATGCTTCGTGCTCACCAGACAGAGCCCCACGTCCTGGCTTGAAGAGCTCAGTAAGGGGTCCAAGATGAACAAGCACTTGCCAGCCGATCCTCCTGGAAAGCCTCTCATCCTGGGGCTGGAATGGCTCCCAGCAGCACAACCGTAACAGCCCAGCACACTTTCTAACAAAGGCTGCTACAGAAGAGAGCCAGCCAGGTGGGCCTGTCCAACCCACTTAGCCCAGGTGGGACAGGCACCCAGCATGTCAAGTTGCCGCAATTAACCATTCATTGCTGCCTTTCACAAACTAAAGCTGTAATTTCCTAAGACTATCCAAGGTGACATGGGCTCTTCTTCTAAAGGCATTAATTAGGAACATCTCATTCCCTGTGGCAGGGGTGGAGCAGATCTTTCCAGCTGGAGTGTGTATTTATTTAGAGCTCTTACCACATAATATTTACAAGATACTTAACATGCATTAATTACGCTGTAATGAACTCTATGGCTATAATATCAATGTTCTGTCAGGACTGTAAAATGCCCCCCACACCCACCCACCACGTACTTTTTTATCACCTTGCGGGGAAAAAAGAAAAATTAAAATTAATTGCATGCCCATTAAATGCTTATTTTTAATAGAAAACTTAAAAATTATGTGAAAATGCAAAACAGGGTACACAGTAAATCAAAAGCAGATAACACACACTTCTAGACACACTCTACTGTTTTTATGAGCATGTTTTACAATCCATTCATTATGCTGTCTGTCCTTTTGAAAGCTTGTTATTATATCGCTCCTACAAAGAAACATGTGAATGGCTGTTCAACAAGCCATGAAAATCAGGACAAAACTGAGCATTTCTGCTGCTATTTGAATCCACCTCCCTCAAATCTCTGCCTGGAGAATTCTTACAGGAGGCTCATCCCTTTAACACCCACTCAAAGCCTTGTATAAGGGAGCAGAGGGGGGAAACTTGACATGGTAGCTCATGACTCAAAATGGTTCTCCAAAGAATGGCCATCAGCCATCCTGTTTCTTCAGGGCACAGCATTTTCTCTAGAGGCAAGGAGGTGAGGTAAGGAGATCAGGGTTGTACAGAATGATCTCCTCATAGAATCCCAGGTCACCCCCTACCCCTTCCTCCCCAGATATAAATTATATTTATATTACCCAGGGCAAATCACCATCCAGGCTGTCTTTCCATCCTGGGTGCACCTTAACACCAAGCAGAGCATAACTGATTTACTTTTCAAAATAAATATCTTCCTGATTTAATGTGAAATCTCGCCTCTCTCTAAATTCCATTCATTTGTTCTAATGTTGATTTCTGAGCCGACAGACGGTCATAAATGACGTCACTCCCCCTCGTACTTCACCACCGTTCAAGTACTCGGTAACAGGCGTCTAATGCCTGAGAGAGTTCAACTTTTTGGTGGTGCGAAGAATGTCTTTACCTTGTTAGAGGTTAGGCACCAAGCAGGAAGGTTTACTGGGAAGTTCACCTGTAGATAAGTACGGAAACCCTAAGTTCCAAACCAGGCTGTTCCCACAGTTGTTCATAGTGGCCCTGCTTTGCTAAGAGCCACCCTCAACCCACCTGTAAGATGAGGGGATCCTTCTCCCTTTCAGATGAAAAGGCTCTTCAGGTTCTTGGTTTGCCTCTCAGTGGTAGTCACTTGTCTGGAGTCAATCCCAGTGCATTTGTGTACTTCCTAATTACAATTTCCAGTTTTATGATAAATGCAGGGTGCTTCTTTTATAGAGCTTACAATTCGTGACAAGCATGCAATAAAAGTATGAAATGAACATCTTATTCCAAGAGGAGGATTACAGACAAGAAGACTAGTTGACACAAATACATGCTGGAAATGATTCAGACAAGAAGAAAACTGAATACATTTTTTAGGTAATGCCCAAACATTGCTTATTTTATACGACTGAAAAATGTGAAAATTATATATTGAATTGCCTCTCACTCACACAAAGAAGTACCACGGCATAGTATTGATGTTTCTTTGGGTTGTATTTCTTGGAGCATGAAATTGAGAGCATTCATATAACAAACATATATTGACATCCACTTTGTGCCAGATACGATGCTCGATGCTGGGGACAGAACAGCTGTAGACACTGCCCTAGAGGTATCCATAAAGGACACAGATATACAAACAACAATTATAATGTGTTGTAGGCTATCATCAAGCCTCTTCTGATTTGCCAAGAAACTACAGAGGGGAGAAGAACCAACTCAATCTGGCATAGTGGAGGAAGCCCTCACAAAGGCAATGATAAGCCAGCTGGGTATTAAAGGGCAAATAAGGGATGCCTGGATGGCTCAGTCAGTTAAGCGTCTGTCTTTGGTTCAGGTCATGATCTCAGGTTTCTGGGATCAAGCCCTGCATTGGGCTCCCTTCTCAGCGGAGAGTCTGCTTCTCCCTCTCCCCCTGCCCTGCTCGTGATTTCTCTCTCTCTCTCTCAAATAAAGAAATAAAATATTTTTTAAAAAAATAAAGGGCAAATAAAATTGATGGGGCAGATAAGGTTAGGAAACATATTCCACGTAGAAAAGGCAACTAGTCAAGGACAAGAGAGTTAAAGAACATGGCAAATTCAGCAACAGTGCTAGTTCATAAATGAAATGTCAGGGCATGTGAGCCCAAAGAGGAAGAGGAGGCTGATAAAGTAGTGTGGGTTTATGTCATGAGATGCCTTGTATACCTTGCTAAAACGTTTGGGGTTTATTATGAAGGAGATATGGAACAATTTAAATTTCTGAAGCTGGAAAAATTAAAATTAGGTTTTTGTGGTAAGAATAGAAGGTGTGTGGCAGTTATAAAGATGCAGTACCACAGTGGATCAGGAAGCTGGGAGGTTCAGTAGTCTCAGAAGGTACTGATAAGGAGCAGGCCAGGTGTGGCTATGGAAATGGAGAAGAAGAGAGTCAAAAGACGGTCAGGTTGTAGAGTTATCAGGGTCTGGAGAACTGCTGCATGGGACAGAAGGAGGGAGAAGAGAGAATCCACAAGGATGCCTAGGGTTTTTTGCTGGGGACAATTTGGTGAATGAAATCACCATGAACTAAGACACATTGTGGGTTCATCGTGGGTCCAGCATTTTTAATATCTAATACATTGAATTTGGGGGGCCTTTGGGATTTATTTTTGAAGAATTTAGAAAAGGCAGTTCTAAAGTTCAAGAGAGAGAGGTTACGGGTAGGCGATAATTGAAAGCATGAACATAAACAAGATGACCCAGGGAGACTGACAATTTAAGCCATGGAAACACCTAGAGTTAGGGGATGTATGGAAGAGAAAGAACCCCAAAACAAGACCGAGAAGGCAACCTTCCAGGTGTAGTAGAAAGAAGAACCAGAAGATTTTGGTGTTACAAGGAAGGTGCTGGTGTGCAGCAAGGAGAGCCAAGTCCCCACAGTCCTGCCAAGCTTCACACATGACCACTTCCCATAGGTCACCCCTGATAGCAACTCGGATCTCCATATTTCCCTTTACTAAAGTCCAACTGCACTTGGGCCAGGATGGGCCTGGCATCTCTTAGTCCTGTGACTTCTCCTCCGAACTTTGCTCTTCCGCCAAAACCTCAGTAAAGAGGTCTTCAGACTCTCCCACAATTCTTTTCCTTCCAAGGTGCACTGATCTTAATTCCCATCAAGGGACTAGCCTGGCAGTCACATTACTGTAAGCCTGTGGTTCTCAAAGTGTGGGCATAGGACCAGCAGCTTCTGCATCTCTGGTTGGAAATACTAATTCTTAGGCCCCACCCCAGACCTACTGAATCAGAAACTCCGGGGAACAGAGAGCATCAGTCTGTGTTTAACAAGCCCTGCCGGTGATTTTGATGCCTGCTCAAGTTTGAGAACCACAAATAAGCTGATGGTTGTATCCTCCTACACATTGCAGATGCCCTGAAAAATGTGCTAAGACTCCTGTCTTTGATAATGGGTAAGTGGAATCTGTGATGAAAAGGTTCTGATGTTTTCTTCTTAAATCACATTACGTTTCAGTCATAGTATCTGGAGTCTAACATACACAGTGAGTATTTTGGAGTCTTTGGGTCTTTATTATTAGTTAGATGGGGGGAAAAATTGGCAGGAGGTAGGGCAATTAGTTGTTCAATTATCAGTCATTGTTAAAGGACAATAACTAAATGCCAAACTTGTGTAATGGGAATCTTTTTCTTCATCTTTTGACATGATGATGGTTATACTAGGCTTTAATGTTTATTTTATACTAAGGCATATAATACATATTTCTTTGAAATAATTGGACAATGTATTTTTAATTCATTTATTAATATACAACCCCATTTGGCAAGGGACTTAACACAGCCTAAAAATACATATATTAAAATCATAAACTAAAATATAATATTCAGATCAGATCCTAGTGTTAGCACAGAAGGGGCCCTGGAAATTTCCTCCTGTGCCAGATATTAACCTTTTAACTGCTAGAGGCAGGGCAACTGGTAGGTGATCCAGAGGAGGGATCTTAGCAAAGAAAGTCACTTCAATCACACTGGCTGATTATCATCTTACCCGAAAGAAGCATTAAGATTAACATCATTCCCCAACATCAAGATTGTCATCATTCTTCAAGAATGGCATTATGCATGTTCTGCCATTTGTATGCACCTTATAGACCCCACAGTGCCATTTCCTTCCTGTCCTCCGTCCAGAAGACCCCATGCCTAAACACAACCAGCTTGATCAACCTTAAAATCGTCATCCAGTTTTGACTCTGACATTTGATCCAATATGGATTATTTAATCATATCTCTATATGCATTTTTATTTTTTATTTTTATGATTTTTTTTTTTTTTTTGGTGAGGGAGGGAGGTTGAGAGAGAGGTGGGGGGGCGTGGAAGGAGACTCTTAAGCAGCTTCCATACCTAGTGTGGAGACTGACGTGGGGCTTGATCTCACGACCCCCGAGATCATGACCTGAGCTGAAATCAAGAGTCAGATGCTTAACCAACTGTGCCACCCAGGCTGCCCCCTCAATATGCATTTTTAGATTCCAGTTTTTCCCTTCTCACAAATAAATCTCCAAGTCCTTATACCTGGTACAGGATCTGCAACAATATTTACTGGGAAATGGAAGCACAGTTTGGTGGAAAGGCACTGGAATAGAAACTGAGTTTCTGAGTTGTGGTCTGCTCAAGTGCACTAACAGATTTTTTTTTATTTTGAGTGAGTTATTTCATTTCCCTAAGACTTTGTTTCCTCATTTCTGAAATGCACATATATAACGAGCTTTATTATTCTCAGTCCTTACTGGCATGGATTAAATAAGAGAAGCAGAAAACTAACTGCCTGTCTGGAAATTTCCATAGGCCTAACCAAAATGTCTACTATAGTCTTTGGAAGTTTCTGGAAGATCCTGGTGGGGACTCCATTCTGAGTAAGCAGGAGTTGATTTATGATTTAGTCCAAGGGCCATGAGAAACTCAAAGGTCTAAAGATCTGTTTCCTTGAAATTATTCCGTTCCAATGAACTCAGATGAAATGAAGCAAAAGCAGCCTCTCCTAGAAACCCTGGTGAAGCAGAACTGCTGATTCCCACGAGCCTCCAATGGCCCCTGATAAATCTGCTGACACTACCTAAACCTTGCAAGGTTAACAGGAGTCCCCATCAACAGGAAGGAAGATGTAAAAGTGTCTCCTGACCTAAATTCTGGGAGCTCACCCAGGTCATTTTTCTATTAGTCTTTGAAAACAGACCTAGTCTGATGTCACACACCCTTGTTGCAACCTCCCCAAAAGTGACAGCTGAAATTTCGGTGCTTAGAATGTAAGCTTAAGGCTTCCAGAAAGTTCCAGGTGATGCCAGACAGTGAAGAGTACTTTAAAGCCTCCAGAAAAGGGGAGGGATGTCATTAGGGGAGCAATTAACGACAATAGCCAACATTTCTTCAGAACTGAATGCAGTGGTATTACTTCACATGTGACAGCTCATTTAAATCTATACTCCAAGTCACTAGTAGTTTACCACTAAAGAAACTGGGGCTTCGGTAGAGCTCAGAATGTTTATCTTCTGAGAGATTCTCAACTGATTTAACTCAATCAAGAGCAGCGGATAGCCTCCGGAAAGGAAACTGTCAGATCACTTTGGCATCTGATTAACAACTCCAGAGAAGTTTTCATCTAGTCTTTCTTTTCTGTTAGGTACAATCACATTTTGCAAACGCTTCTACAGAGGTTAGCAACATTTCAGAAGGGTGTGCCAAAGATCCATTAGGTTGTTCCGAGGGAATAGAGCAAGAAGACTGAGGGTTCCTGATGCAGCCTGAACTCTCTTGAGAGATGGGAAACCGGAAACAGGAAGTGAACTTTCAGGACACAGGAAATGCAGGGGGGAAATGGCCACAGGCAGGGGTATAGTGGTAAAAATTGTGAAATTACCAAGAAACAGGTATCAAATGGACACATCCTTGGAAAGCTCAGTTTTTGGAAATGCCTTTGGTCTTCTGACAACCAAACCTCATCTGGGGCAGAACTGGAGAAAAACAACATAGTGCTGGGACATTGAGATCGGGACTTTTTCTCCTACAAAATGGGTGTTAGAAAAGTAGCCCTTTACTTACTGAGAATGACTTATAAGAAGAGAGCCATGCCTCGGTGGTGGGCTATACTCCTCCTCCATGATGTGCCACACATACCTGGTCCATGAGCCAGGAGAGGGGCTTCCAGAAGGCATGGGAGAATAGATGTAGTTCCTGATGGCAAGAGGAGGACCCTCCTCTCTTCTGGCAAGGTTTGAGTAAGCCTGGAAGGGAGGCTTCTGAGCTGTTCAGTAGGTTGCCCTTGGGTAGTGCTGGTGTAGACAAAACACCTCCTTGGATTCCCTAAGTTTTCTAAAAGGGATCTTAGATGTCAGAGTGGACGGAGCTTTGAGAAAGCTCAGTGTGTGCTTTGTGAGCTGCCAATACTTGTCTTAGACCAACCCAAAAGAAGAAAACAGAGGGGCCAGGAGGAGGTGGAGGAGGGGGAGGAGGAGAGGAAGGAGAAGGAGAGAGCAGTTATGTTACCTTTGTCAAGTTAGCATGATAAGATCGCCAAAAGCTGAAACCAGAGGGGGAGCAGGAGAACGTGGACAAGGTATCAAAATCAGGTTTCTGTGGGAAGAGAGGAGCACAGGTACAGCCAGGTTTATGAATGAAGCTTGCAAGATGGGAGGTGCCAAATCAGAGCATGTTGTCTATGCAAGCCCGATTCCAGTGACCAAATCCAAAGCCCTTGACCCTTTAAATGGACCCATTTTCTCTAGGAATGCATGTCATTAGGATCCAGTAAATATCCAGTCTTTCATTTCTAGCACTGATCCTGATGTTTGCCTAGAATTCGCCTTCCCCTACTATTTCTGGTTTTCTATCGCTGCAGAATGACCCCTGCCAAAATAGCCATTTTATGGTGCTCATGGATTTGTGGGTCCGGAGTACAGCAAGGTACAATGGGAATGGTTTGTGTCTCCTCTAAGATGTCTAGGGCCTCAGCTGGGAAGACACAGTTGGCTGGGGGTGACATTTGGAGTCTGGAATCATCTGGAGGCTCTTCACTCACATCTGGAGGTGCCTGGTCTGGAATGACCCCAACTGGCTTCAGTGGGGACTACTGGTCCACATATGGCCTCTCGTGTGCTTGGTCTTCCTCACAGCATGGTGACTTCAGGGTAGCCAGTGGTGGCTCAGGGATCCAAGAGGAGGGCTTCAGCAAATAAGATAGAAGCTTCCTGGTCTAGCACTGAGGTGACCATGTCACTTTAATTGTACTGTATGGGTCAAAGCAGTCCCAGGCTTGCTCGGATTCAAGAGGAGAGACTACAGACTCACCTTTCCATGGAAAATGATGGAAAAAATCTGGGGTCATGTTTTTAAATTGCCACTTTCCTATCCTTGGGCATCTCTCTCCTGCCTGCCTCTTCATGCCAAGGTTTTGCCTTTTCTCTGGACTTTTTGTTCTCTTTGACATATCTGAATATGCATCTCCCGCCTCCTTCCTCAGACATAATTTCAGTTACTGTCTTTCCATAAGCGATGGGCAAATGGTCTCCAGGTCTGTAGGACTTGGGCTGGCCTCATGTTTATCTATCTTGTTTATTTCTGCTGAGTTCCGTGCTTGCGTTATCTTACTGGATCCTTAGAACAACTCCTTGATGATGGTATAATTATTTCCCCATTTCAGAAGGGAGGAAAGTGAAGCCCTGGAGGTTAAGTAATTTGCCCAAGGCTCTACAGCTAGGTGGCAGTAACACAATTTAAACCCAGTCTTAAATGCCATGCTAGCACCTCTCTTACCAGTAGTACTCAGTGAATACTTCCGGCTCCCTGTACTTGGGCATGCAGTATACAGTTGCATTTTCTGCCCTCCAACCCCTGCATCATGATTGGTTGGTTGGGGCCAAGTAACCAATACTGGCCAATGAACTGTAAGCAGAGGTAATGAGTGTCATTTCTGGGGCAAGCATTTAACGACTCATGCAAGACCTTCCTCCAGAACTTTCCTTCCCCTCAACCACTGAGATTGGCATTATTTAAGATGGTGGCTACTCTGTCAGCCTGAGTCCCCAGGTGACTACAATGAGCAGAGCCCCATGCCAACCCTGGTAGACATGTAGCATGAAAAATAAATAAAAGATTGTGGGGTTTTTTTTTAATTCTAATTCCAGTATAGTTAACATACAGTGTTATATAAGTTTCAGGTGTACAATATAGTGATTCAACACTTCCATACATCACCCAGTGCTCGTTAAACGTTTGTGGTTTTAAGTCACTGAGCACTGAGTTATGATATAGTATCATCTGGACTATATCATCTGACTGACTGTATCATCTCTGATCTTCAGTTTCCTTGACTGTAAGATGGGATAACAATTACTACCTAAAGGGGCTATTAAAGTGATTGGAAATAGTGTATGTGTGTAAACTATCTGGCTCAGCATTTAACCTAAAGCAGGGCATAATGCTGGATGTTCCCACTGTCACATATAAGGAGGATGCACAGCACTGAGTGGAGTGGGGACTAGGTTAGCTCAGCCTTGCTCATGTGGACCACCCCAAAGCCTCACCCCATCAGGGACTCCTTCATTGGCTACAGGCATCTGTCTGGCACCTGTAGGATGTCAGCAGGGTGGCCCCTCATTGTAGAGATGTCAAAGAAAAGCAAAGCAAAGAATGGGAGAAGCAGAGTTGTTCTGGCTGGTTATGAATGTAATGGTTGCCAGGATCAGAAATGAATAATGGGTAAGACTTAACCCAGTGCTTGGAATACAGAGGACAGAGCTAACCACTTCTCTATTTCAACCTAGTTTTGGTCCCAAGAATAACTTGATGGAATGGAGGTTCCCAAATTAGATTTTGTTTATAAACAAATAACAACCAGGTAGGAAAATCATGTTTTAAACACTGAGCTCCATTTCCCCCCTTGATGAGGAATTTTGAACACTTCCCCTATTGGGAACTGGGGAAGTGCCTCTTATTCAAATGGATGCCAGTCTATGATTGTCCAATTATTCACTGCATTCTGTCTTTGATGGCCCAGATGTTCTCAATTTCTTGTAATAAATTCTTTCATCTGAAAAGTCGTTCTACTCAGAAATGCAAAATCCTCTCCAGTCCGCCTGCCTCTTTTTGATGAGCTGGTATAATTGGCCTTCAATTTGCTTATTGTTTTGCAATAGAAAGCCCAAGTTTAATTTCATTTCTGTAAACCTGTAGACAAGAGCCGACCATTCCGCCATTTAAGTCATTCTGCTCATTACAATCTGCTTTGGCTCTGCCCACCCCACCCCCCATTTCCACCATTAGGATAAAATTGAGGGAAAACTTTTTATCTTGTCTTTATTTTTCTGCTTAAAACAAAAGGAATAATTTTTTTCCCATTGCAAAATATTTAAATTTGATTCAATAATAGAATTTACTGAACAACTTTTCTATACTCTCTTATTCTCACAAAGTGATGTACAGTTGACCTTTGAACAACACAGATTTGAACTGTGTGGGGCCACTTATGCATGGATTTTTTCCAATAAGTACAGTACCGTACTGTATTTTCCTTATGATTTTCTTAAAAACATCTTTTTTTCTCTAGCTTACTTTGTTGTAAGAATACAGTATATAATATATATACAGTAGGTATATATAATACATATACAGTATATAACATACGAAATGTGCTAATCAACTGTCTGTTATTGGTAAGGCTCTGGTCAACAGTGGGCTATTAGCACTTAAGTTTGGGGCAGTTAAAAGTTAGACACGGAGTTTTGACTGCACAGGGGGTCAACGTCCCTAACCCCTACATTGCTCAAGGGTTAACTGTATATACTTATCAGCATATGTAATGATTAGTTCATTGATTAACATCTTTAATTGTCAATCTAGCCATATCGACCAATATTTATTGAGCTCCCCCCATGATCCCATAAACCATGTAAGGCCTTGTGGTAGACAGAGACATGTACAAGATACATTTCTGACCCATGGGTTCATTATCATCCATTTGTGGAGACTGGACATATTCACAATAAACTTTAACAAATTACCAATAATTAAATCCACTTGTTCAAAAACTATTGATTAATTCAAAAACATTGATTAAACACTTTATTATGGTTAAACACTAGATTAATTTTTCCCTGTGTTTACATTTCCTATTTTTGTGGCATTAATAAAGTCCCCCTTCTTTTTTTCTAGATGGTTTTGTATCCAATTCCATGCCCTAAGTTAAGGAGATTTCCCTTTAGGTTTTGTATCCAATTTGATGCCCCACATTAAGGAGACTTTCCTTTATAGGCTTGAGGAAACTGGACTGTCTGATATGTCTCTGACATACATTCTAGACCATGGCATAGACAGACAATGTCCCATAGTTGCAGAACTGGTCCTCGAGTCAAACAGCCTGGGTTCAAATCTGTGCTTATGTGCTTACTGTGTGACCTTAGTCAAGTTACTTATCGCCCTCTGCCTCAGTTTCCCTAAACTGCAGTGGTTAATTTTATATATCAATTTGACCGGGCCCCAGAGTGCCAGATAGTACATTATTCTGGGTGTGTCAATCAGGATGTTTCTGGATAAAATTAACATTTGATATGGTAGACTGAGTAAAGCTGATTGTCCTCCCCAGTTTTGGTTGGCCTCATCTAATCAGTTAAAGGCCTCCCTGCAGAGAACAAAAGGCTGAGTCAGAGAGAATGCACTCCCCTTCTGCCTGACTGTCTTCAAGCTGAGACATCAGTCTTCTGCCTTCAGACTCAGACTAAGATTGGGTGCATACAATCAGCTGTCTTGAGTCTTTGGCTTACCAACTGTAGGTCTTGGTTTTTTGGTTGGTTTTTCTTTTTTTCATGTTCTTTATAATGTATAAGGTTTTGTTTCCCTGGAGAATGCTAACTATTAGTTTCATTTCTCTGAAGATACCCACCTAATACATTTTCTATAAACTTGGGATAATAGGACCAAAATCCTTAAGCGTACAACATAGAAAAGGTACTTAGAACAGTGTCTAGCCCCAGTTAATGTCTATGTAAATATTCACTGCTATGAATCTCCAAGCTCTGGAGCATAAACCTTCTGGCCATTTATATCTAAAGGTTGTCCCCTCTACTACCAGTGCCCTCATCTAGCGCTGTCCCCTCCAAAGCCAGAATTGGTGCTTCTCTGCAGCCTTAGCTGATGTATTCATTTTCCCCTTTTGCTATCTTATTTGAAATCACATCATATCCACTCCCCGGAAAATGATTCTGTTGGGTCACACACAGATTCAAACAGAGGAAACTAGAAATAATCAGAAATTACTTATACTAGTGAAATGTCAGGGAAGTCTGCACAGGCCATTCTTCCAAGAATATTCTTGGTAATTCCGTAGATGAAAGAGGATTATGAAGGTTTTGTGAGCCTTTCTTTTCTTCCATCTCCTTCTTCTTCCGGATGAGAAGGGCCCTCAACAGACCTTTGTCGAAGAATAAATTTCCAAGGCTACCAATTTGGATCTCAAAAGCCCAGATTCAAAGGAACCCTCAGTTCATGACAGGCACTGCTATCTGAAATAAATGTCTGAATAGCTATCAGTTAAGGTGCACACAGAGCAGATGGGAAATGGATAGCTACATTATAGATTGCTCTGTGAATTCAAGAGGTCTTTGTCTGAGGACAATAGTAATATGAGAAAATATTCAGGTTTTCAGTTATAGGCTAGCCAGAGGATCAAACAAGAAACCAAATTAAATCTAATTGACTCAGCAATTCCAGCACCATTAGTACAAAAAGTATGCACCCCCCCAGACATCCTTCCCCAGGTCCCCTGGCTCAACTACTGGAAACGAGACTGGATTATACTCAACCTAATACTTCCAGGTATCTTCCTGCTCAAATACAATTAATTTTATTGTTTCTAATTACATAGGGTTGATTCACAACCAGAAAAAAATGGTTCCTCTTGTGCCTTTCACCAAATGAGAATCCTCTTAAGACTCTAGACATGTTATCAATAGGGAATGTACTCTATTAGTTATTTGAATGTTAATAAATTTAAGCTCTATTAGCAGGATGACCAGGAAAATAATAATCTCTCATCCATTATTGTGCTGTCAATCAATTTAAACAATTTAACAGTAAGGTTTGCTTTTACCCACAGCTACTGTTGGCTGCATTTTACTCAATGGGAAAAAAAGATCTATCAGTATCTATGTATCTTTTTACTCGGGCCTGCTCTGTCCCCATATGTCTTTTCTCCATTGAAAGCACCAACACTCACATAATCGATCATCTTCGACACCTCCCTCTCACATCCACGTCCAACCAGTCACAAATCCTGATAATTCCATCACCTACATGGCTTCCATATCCACCCTTTCCTGCCCTTCACCTTGCATGTCTTCTATGCAAGTAGGAACCATCATGGCAGGTGGCTCCGGCAGAAAGGCATTCTGGGAGTGCCTGGCAGAGAAGAGAGAGCAAGTTGAGGGCAAGGGGGTTGTAGTTTTGGAAACTGATGGAAGTGAAACTTTCCAGAGGTGGGCATTAGACTAGCTAGTTTAAGTCACTAAATGTCACAGGTGTAAGATAAGTGAATCCAAACCACAGTATTTATGAATGGTCTGATTCAAGGGGATTGGGCCAAAAAAAAAGGCATGACCCTGGACAGAAGTCATATCCAACATGAAGTAGAAGTCAAAACTATGGCTTCACAAGTCCTTGGTTGGGTTCAAATAAGATTAAATATGTAAAGCAGGATCAGGCATTTTTAACATCAAAGAAGTAGAAAAGCTAGAGGCCAGACTCTGATCAAACAGCCCCTTCCCCCAAAATACACCATTTAAGATATTTTAAATACTTACAGGACCCTGGTGAAGACCTCATTGGCCACTGTCTCCCAAGAGAGAAATAATCAACAGATATGTGAATGATCTTCCTTCTTTCATTTCTAAATTGATTCAAGTACAGCCCCAGGCCTTGGTTTGGACAATTATTGATTATTTGTAACTGGAGTTGTATTGAAATTTCACATCTCACGTCTGTTCTCAAAAAAACATTTTTCTAACCCCCTCAAGTGCTGATAACTATAATCAAGCTATCATCATCGTAATAACTACAATAACGATCACAACAATACACGTGTATCCCACTTCATGGTTTAGAAAATGCATTCCAAGATGCTTTCACATGTATTCGCTCATATATTAAAGGGCATTTTCTTACATTAATGGAGAGTGATCCTGAGAGTAAAAAGGATAAACAAAGCAGATGATGGCTTACGCATTAGCACTTTACGGTCTTAGTGGATGTGTGCTGGGCCCGTATCCCTTCAGATTCCATAACCATTTCTGTGCACACCAATCTGACTAGTAAGAGCCAGGAACTGCATCTTTGTTGGCTGGCTGGCCTTGGGCTGCCAGAACCCACTCAGCCTGAGCATAAGTTGGGATGGAAGTGACTGGAGATTGATTATCTTCCCAGGATGTTCACATCCCTTACCAATGACTGATGGGTGTGGGAATATAAATACCCCGGCTCTTTACCCCTTGGCTAGGATCGTTCTGAAGTGTGTGTTTTATAGCATTTCCCGAATTTTCCCTGAAGGCTTAAGCTTTAGTTGCCCACAGTGATAGCTGGGGGTTTGGCTATTTGTTGTTGTTGTTGTTTTTTAATACCCTTTGCATTACCTCCCCATTATCATACCATATCTTTTCAATTCCCAAATAAACCATGCATCCTCCACCCTCCTCCCAGAAACTGTTTTTTTGGATGAATCCTATTCAGACCAGGTCAAAAGTCCTTATGAATATTCTGAATCAATGGACAACATGTGGCATATAAAAGATAAAAGTTATACTGAACTGAGCAATCTGAATATTCTTCTGAACATTCATTGTATTCTTTAAAAAGTCTCTCACCTGTCCATTATAAGGTAATCGTGGCCATTATCATTCATTTATCAATACAGTTGAAGTATGGAGCTTTGTGGGGACAATATGCTGAATACTATAAGGAAAAATGAAGTCATCGACCCTGAACTCCCAGAGTTCACAGTCCAGAGATTAGAGACAGACATGAAAACAAAGCATCAACCCTCGGTGGAACAGTGACCCTGAGCTGAGGGTGTGCGGAGTCAGACTCTTGACCAATGAGCTCCTTCAGGTAGAACCAGACTCAGAAACATAAAACAAACAGCCGAGCCAGGGAAATAGCAAACGCTGATTGCACCACAAACAAATCAGAGAGACCTACTGTGTGCAGGCTTCATTCACCATCGGAAGAATGGGTGTCAGCAAGATACCACCTCACAATCTAAAACCAAAGAACAAAACCAGAAGTACTGATCTTAGCAAATCTACGGAGATCTCAGCATTTGTCACAGACCTCATTGTCTCATCAGAAAAACTGATCGTCTCATGACCCAGTTCTTGTATGACCTATCTCTGAAGACAGAGTGGAAGCAGACAGACCAAGTTACAAGCAGGTTCTGTTGGAAGAAAACAAATACTTTCCACAACAATGCATCACAGAACAAAGAAAAGGGAGCTTCTTGTAATCTCTGTATCTCTGCTTCACAGAGGAAGCCGAGATGTTCACCTGAGTGTAAAATCAGCTCTCACCACCCTCTTCCCCTTTTCAAATGTGAGCAACATAATCTTAGGATAAAAAAGATAGAGCGTTTCTTTATACTGTCGATAATAAAGAAATGCAATTTGTTTCTCTGAAAAGCTGTCTGGAACAAATACATGAAAAGTTTCTAGAAGGATTGGGATACATTTGATGGTGGACTCCACAGTGATTACTAATGGGTTTGTCCAAGATCAGTCAACCACAGAGGGTGAGGACAGAAATTTACATAGCAGGCTGCTATTTACTTAGAGAGCTATGTACTTGCTCTCTGGACAGTCACATTCTGCAAGCCTCCTACTGGGTCGTATGATTCCTCTCGATCTTCAGAAGGGTTTCTATTACAAATTGAGAGACAGCAAGATCCCAGAGAAGGAACAGCTATAAGATCCTGGCCCCAGGTTGGACCTGGTTAAATGGTTGCCCATGTGCCTAAGTGTGACCCAGGACAGCCAGGGAGAGAAGCAAGTCTGCCAGGGTTATACACACAATGATACAGCTCTCTCCCCAAAATTATCCCCTAACAAGCTGAACGCACCCCATGTGTCCAATTCCTCACCTCCGGCTCTCTCTTTATACTTACTTCAGTTGGGTTTTCACCTCTCTCGTTCTGCAGAAACTGCTCTTGTCCAAGTCATTAACCACCCCCATGTTGCTGAATCCAGTGGTGCATCCTCAGTCCACATCATACTTCATGAGTCAACAGCACTTACAATGGTTACTCAATTTCTCCCATCAATGCACTTTCTTCACTCAGGTTCCAAGACACAAGACTCTCTAGGTATCCTGGCACATTGCCTTTTCAGGTTCTTTTGTTGGATTCTTCTTCTTCCCGAACCCTTAACATTGGAGTGCCCAAGTCTCGGTCTTCAGTCTCTTCTCTCTAAAAGCTTTCCAGCCCTCAGAGCTCCAAATGCTATCCATATGCAACTCCAAATCATACCTCTAGACCAAAACTTCTCCTCAGAACCCCATACGTGTCCATACAGCCGTTACTCAACATTTCCACTTGGACATGGTTACGTGTTCACTTGGGACCTGTGATTCTCCCACCCAGCCTCTCTGCCTGCAGTCTTCTCTGTGTCACTTGATAGTATTCACACATTTGATTTTTCTCCCATCCCACAATCAATCCATCCATGAATCCCCTTGGATCTTCCTCTTCATTACATTCTCCCCACCTGATCTGAGCCATCATCATCTCTGCACTATAACCGGTCTTCCTGCTTCCAACCTTGCCCCTTCATTTTATTGTTCCCAAATAGCACTAGAAGTATCCTTTTCAGATGTCTATCACACCATGTTCATACTCTGATTCACACCTTCCAGTGGCTCCCATTTCGTGAGAAGAGAAGCCAAAGTCCCTCCAGCGTCTGCTTGATATGAGGCATCACCACACCTCTCTGCCCTCTCTCTCCATTGTTCTCCCATTCCTAACTCCCATCCACTTCCACTGGCCTCCTTTCTGTTTCTCGAACATAACTGAGGAGCTTAAGGCCATGAAGCATGCCTTTGTCTAGCCTTTGTCTAGAACGTTCTTCCACTTGATTTCTGTTCAGCCTATTACCAATACCCCCCCCACCTGCTTGTAGCCTTTGCGCAAATGTTACCTTTTCAATGAGGCCCATGCTGAGCACCCTACTCAAAATAGAACCCACTACCTAACTGCAACATTCCCGCTATCTCTCTCCCTGCTCCCTATTTTCCCGCATCACCTTCTGCTGTGCTATACAATGTAGTTAATTTATGATGCTCACTGCTCATTGTCTTTCTGCCCTTGCTAAAATAAAAGCTGCACAAAGTCAAGGATTTTATCTTTTCGGTTTACAAGTATAGCTAATGCCAATGTCTAGAACTGTGGCCAGCATATGCTAGGAAGTCCACAGATATTAGTTGATTTAATTACATGAGTAAATGGAAATAGCTGGTCAGGATGGAGAGTGGGAAACAAAGAAGCCAAGAAAATTAAGTGGATGTGTGATAGATGTCAGAATGACCTTTATTTCTGCCCTTCCCTGAATCCTTATTTTTTCAGCTTTTCCTGTGATTCCCTGCATGAAGATCCTATAAATAAACCTCCTATCCCTGTGATAATTTGAGTGAGCCCCATTCCTACCACCAAAACATCCATAACTAAAATAATCATATTTCTCTCCTCCCTAGGAGTCCATAGACTCTGCTTATGATTTATTAGATCAAGTTCAAAGACAGCATCCACATTGAAGGCTCTGTGGGTGAATCTCTCAGCTATCTAAATCCCATTCAACCTCCAAGGGCTACCTCTTTTTTTTTTAAGATTTTTTTTTCCCTTGGGCGCCTGGGTGGCTCAGTTGGTTAAGCGACTGCCTTCGGCTCAGGTCGTGATCCTGGAGTCCCGGGATCGAGTCCTGCATCAGGCTCCTTGCTCAGCAGGGGGTCTGCTTCTCCCTCTGACCCTCCCCCCTCTCATGTGCTCTCTCTCTCTCTCTCTCATTCTCTCTCTCAAATAAATGAATAAAATCTTTAAAAAAAAAAAAAAGATTTTTTTTTTCCCTTAATTTGAGAGAGAGAGAGAACAGGGAGAGGTAGAGGTAAATTAAAGAGGGAAAAAAATCTGAAGCAGACTCCGAACTGAGCACAGAGCCTGACACAGGACTCATTCTCACGACCGCGAGATCATGACCTGAGCTGAAACCAAGAGTAGGTCACTCAACCAACTGAGCCACCCAGGCTCCCCTCAAGGGCTACCTCCTTTAAGAAAATTTCCCAACACCAAGAGAACACATTTGCTCTACTAGACATTTGGGGATTTGATTAAGTTTGTCAAATGAGATGTTTGTGTTTTCCCTTGATTGTGAAACTGTCTCTCTCTACAATAAATTTATAAGCCACTCATGAGGATACACAGTAATACATGATAGCTGATACTTACTGAGATCTTATTAGGTGCTGTGCACTGTTCTAAACTCTTACATGTACTGTGGCATTAATCATCACAGCACCATCATTAGGAGAGATGTACTATTATCTTCACTTACTACTGAAGATACTGAGGTCCAGAGGGGTTTCGTAGCTTGCCGGGTATTACAAAGCTAGTTAGCAGATGAGCTAAGATTTGAGCTTAATGCAGTCAGACCCCTTATCGCACACTATAACCACTAGGCTATTTCAAAACTTCCTCACTGATGTCTCATAATAATACATTCAGAGGTAGTATTCAAAATACGTCCCTGTTACTCAGTGTAGCCCACAGTTCAGCAGGCTCAGCATTCCTAGGAGCTTGTTAAAAGTGCCGGATCTGCTCTCCACCTGCTTCCATGTACGCTGCCATCAGAATCTGCATTTTAACAAGATTTCAAATAATTAGAATGCACAGCAAAGTTGAGAGACACTGAAATATTTAACAAATTGTGTTAGTCATAATCACGCAGGAGGAGGAAGGTGAGAAAGGGTCCCAGGGGCTGGGAAATCAGAGTAGGGGTGGAATGTTGAACAAAATAATGGCTTTTTACTATCTACTATGAAAGTATTTTATTTTCCAACATCAATATTAGTTGTAAGTACTTACCATCTGAAGATTAGCCTCTCAGTGTACTAAAGTGCTATGAATGGCTTACAAGTGTGTTATGTGTTGACCCCACCCCCTTAGCCTTCTTAGCATCCAAGTGGAGCTTGGAGACCCAAAGCCCACGCATGGAAGCATGAATAACTTCATCTAGGGTTCCTAAGAAGGTGAGCTGAGCAGAGGTGGGCCTGACAGCAGATCCTAATATCTCAGTAAGCATTGGGCATGATGAATGACCACCTGTGTTTTGGCACAGTTCCCTAAGGGCCGCAAGGAGTTCCTCCATACCTTGGACACTTTTATTGCAGGCAGCTGTATGGTATACCCCAACCTGCCCTAAACAACAGGCCCACAGACCTGCTAGCATAGTTTGTGTTCCAAATACCTAAGCAGTCAGGTGCACAGGTGAAGGAACAAGAGTTGGAGTTGTGGAGGCTGAGATATCAGCAGGTGTTCCTGGAAGAAGAGTTCCAGGGGGCTCTGAATCTCTGCCTTCACACATATCAGATGCTTTTGCAGCTAATATGCCCTTTTAGTGGCATCCAGGCTAGCTGCGGGGTGACTGCTCTAACAATGCATGTGTTTTCTGCTAATTAGAGCATCATCATTATTTTGAAATACTTGATATGAAAACATTCTGTTGGATTTGAAACCCATTTGCATTATCACAAGAAATTTCAGCATTACATTTGTCAGGGCAAAAAAAAAAAAAAGAGAGAGAGAGAGAGAGAGAAGCTGTTAGCTCCTTTAAATACACTTTTAGCAACTGCAAATTTTGAATAGTTGTAAAAGTGGTTTTAAATGTTTTATCACCTACCTGTGTGAATAAATTCTCCTGCCAATGGTGACTATCAAAAATCTGAAAAGATCACCATTAAAATGTCATTATCAGGAATTGAGGATAGCCTTGTCAAGCATAAACGTTATATGAAAAATTATGTTCATAAGGGTAATGGCTGAGGAAGATCCAACCAGTCCAGCACATCTGCAGATAATAACTATCAACTGTGAATATCATACAAAACAAACAGTGACCTGAAGGCGCTGAGGAGTATACAGAAGCAGGCATGGTCCACTGGACAGTCCATGCCCACAGGACAGTAATACTGAGTTGTTATTTTCACAGCTTTTAGCCTGAGGTCAAACATGGTTGGCATGGAGCATGGAGCAGTATGGATGCTGATGGAGAAACCATAGCTTTCTGTTCAAGGGACCAATTAAATATGGGTCAACTGTAGCCCCTGGAGAGAGAGGCAGAACACCAGAGATAGAATCCCCAAATTCTGTCTTTCCATAACCTTGACTAACCCCTAAAACATGTGGGCATGGAAATGAGTCAAATCAACTCAGTTAAATACCAAGATCTGCACCGAAATTGGAGTTACCCACCAAGAAGTAGAGATTGCAGTTCAAGTCCAACCAACTTAATTGCCCACCCAAACAAAACCAACACTCATTAGAGTAAAATAAAAGAGCCCAACATCTCTACATCTGCATATTCATAATGTCTAAGATATAATAAAAATGTATCTGAAATGCAAAGAGACAGGAAAATGGAACCATTCACAAGAGAAAATTGACCTGTAGTCAGCTCCAATATAACCCAGATGTTAGAATTAGCCAAAATGAAATTTCAAACAGCCATTATAATTACTATACTCCATGAAGTAAAAGAAAATATGCCAGCGATAAACAACAACAACAAAAATCCCAGGAAGTAACAGTAACAAATAGAAATAATAAAAAAGAACCAAATGGAAAGTCCCTAAGCGAAAAGTGTAATATCTGAAGTTTTCAATCACTGGATGAATTTAACAGAATGCCAAAGACACAGGAAAGAGTAAGTGAACTTGCAAAAGATCATATTTATCCAATGTTAAGAACAAAGAAAAAAGATGTTGAAAAAAAAAGCAAGTAGAGCTTCATGACCTATTAAGCATATAAACCAGTCTAACATATGTGTAACTGGAGTGCAAACAACAAATGGGGTAAAAAACATTTTTGAAGAAATGATGGTCGAATATTCCAAATTTAATGAATGATGTACATTTACAGATTCAAAATGCTCAGCAAACATGAAGCAAGACAAAAGAAAGACACACATTATAGTCAAATCGTTGAAAACTGATGATAAAAGCAAGTAATAAAAGCAGCAAGAAAAACACCCAACTCTTTACTTGATTAATAGCTGACTCCTTATCAGAAAGTACAGAGGTTGGAGGAGAGTAGAACACCATGACTAACCATATCAATAATTAAATTATCAATTACTTTGACTTAATTGATATTAACAGGGCACTAGACCCAACAACTATAGAAGACACAGTCTTTACAAAGCGTATGGCTCAGTTGCAAGACCACACACCGGGCCATGAGACAAGCCTAAATAATTTTTAAAATGCTGAAATCATACAGATAGGTTGTCTATCCAAAATGGAATTAAATTAAATCAGTAACAATAAAGTATCTAGAGAGCTCCAAATATTAGAAAAACTAAACAACATACTTCTAAATAATCCATGTCTCAAAAATTTAAAAAGAAATTAGAAATGCTTGGAGCTAAATAATAATTCAATGTACAAAAATTTGAGAGACACAGGTAAAGTAGTGTTTATAGAGACTATAGCTTCAAATTCCTAGAAAAGAAGAAAGCTCTAAAGTTAATTCTCTAAGCTTCCACTGTAAAATTTAAAGAAAAAGGGGATGCCTGGGTGGCTCAGTAGGTTAAGCGTCTGTCTTCGGCTCAGGTCATGATCCCAGGGTCCTGGGATCGAGCCCAGCATCGGGCTCCTTGCTCAGCGGGGAGTCTGCTTCTCCCTCTCCTTCTGCTGCTCCCCCTGCTTGTGCTCTCTCTCTCTGTCCAATAAATAAATACAATCTTTAAAAAATAAAAATAAAATTTAAAAAAATACAGCAAAAATAATACCCAAGATAAGTAGAAGGAAAGAATTACTAAAGATGAGAGAGAAGAAATCAGTAACATTTTTAAAGGACAAACAATAAGGAAATTAATGAAACCCAAAGCTGATTCTTTTAGTTTAATGAAATTGAAAAGCCTCTACCTGGTTGTTGAGAGAGAGAGATAGAGAAAGGGAGAGAGAACACAAGTTACCAATGTCACGAACGAGAGAGAGGTCACTATAAATTTTGCAACATAAAAAAGAAAATAAAGGAATATTATGAACAACTTTTTGTCAAAAAATTCAACAACTTAGAGTTAGATAGACAAATTCCTTGACAAATACAAGCTACCAAAACTGACCCCGAGAGGAACTGTGAACTTGAATAGCATTATATATATGAAAGAAATGTACTTTATAATTAATAGGTTTCTGCAAGGAAAATTCCTACCCAGATGTGTTCACTGGTGAATGTATTCACTAGCAAATATATAAGAAAGACATGATACCAATTCTACTCAAAATCTTTCAGAAAAGAGTGGTATTACTTCCCAACTCATTTTGTAAGCCCATGTTACACTAACAAAACCAGACAAATGTATCACAAGGAAAGAATGTACATCTACATACATCTGTCATAACATAGATGGGAAAACCTCACAATATTTTAGCAAATGGAGTCTGGCAATATATAAAAGGATAATAAATTTTGACCAAGAAGGGTTCATACCAGAATGTAAGGTTGGTGTGACATCTGAAAATGAATCAACATGATTCACGGTATCAGTGGAATAAAGGAGGAAAAAACACCTGAGCATGTCAACAGATGCAGAGAAAATGTTTGCAAAAGAAACAAAAACTCTCAGAAAGCTACAAATACATGGAAATTTCCTTAATCTGACAAAGGGCATCTGTTGCAAAGTTCAAGAGCTAGCCTCATACTCAGTGGGGAAGGACTGAACAGCTTCTACTTAAAAAGCAGGAACGAGGCAAGGACACCATCATCACTATTACTCTACATTGTGCTAAATGTTTTAACCACCGATGTAGGCAAGGAAAACATTCATTAAGCCCTCAGTTTGGAAAGAAAGAAGTAAATCTGTACAGGAAATGATGTGATATGTGCTTTAAAAATCTTAAATGATCATCAAAAAAGCTGCTAAGAACTAATAAGTGAATTCATAAAGTTTCCAAGATAAAATACAAAAATTAACTGTATTTCTATATACTATTGATGAACAATTGGAAAATGAAATAAATATCAATTTACAATGAGAAGCAAAGTCAGATACTTATGAATAAATTTTATGAAAAGTGTGCATTTAAAAACTTAAAAAAAATGTTGAGGAAAATTAAAGATAGCCTAAATAACCTAAATAATGGAGAAACATATGACATGAATGGCTTCAAGGGTTCAAATCTTGCTAATACCACAATTTTTCCCAAATGAGTCTATATATTCAAAATTATCTTAATCAAAACAACAGGCTTGATTGAAGAATTGACAAGTTGATTCAAAAATTTATATGGAAAGGCCAAAGGCTTACAGTAGTCAAAAGAATTTGACTTACATGAGGCACCTGGCTGGCTCAGTTGAGTGTCTGACTCTTGATTTCAGCTCAGGTTAATGATCTCAGGGTCTTTTGATCAAGCCCTGCATCAGGCTCCATGCTCAGTGGGGAGTCTGCTTGAGATTCTCTCTCTCTCTCCCTCTGTCCCTCCCCCCCCACCACACTCTCTCTCTCACTAAAAATAAATAAATAAATCTTTAAAAAGAAGAAGAAGAAGAAGAAGAAGAAGAAGATTGGGACACCTGGGTGGCTCAGTTGGTTAAGCATCAGACTCTTGATTTCGACTCAGGTTGTGAGTTGGAGCCTCACATCTAGCTCTGTGCTAAGCACAGAGTCTACTTGATATTCTCTCCTTCTGCCCTTCCCCCCACTCTTTCTCTCTCTCAAATAAATAAATAAAATAAATCTTAAAAAAAAAAGATTAACGGAACAAAATCAAGAAACAGACCCACAAAGAGACGGGCCAGTTGATTTCTGATGAAGGCACTAAGATCATTCAATGGGAAATACCCAGCCTTTTCAATAAATGTGCTGAAACACTTGGATATTAGTATGGAAAAAAATGAACCTATCACATCATACAAATAACTTGATTCAAACTGGATCATAGAGCAAAACATTAGATACAAAACTATATAATTTCGGAGGAAAGCATAGAATTAAATTTTTATGACACTGAGTAGAGCAAAAATTTCTTTAAAAAGATTCAAAAGCATGAAAAACACAAAACGGGCATCATCAAAATTAAGAACTTTCTCTTTAAAAAGATATAGTTAAAAGCACAAATATACATATTTAACATACCAGATATTTAATACATCTGACAAAGATATATATGCATATATATCTTTTTTTTTAATATTTCTTTTTTTTTTTTTTAAGATTTTATTTATTTATTTGAGAGAGAGAATGAGAGACAGAGAGCATGAGAGGGAGGAGGGTCAGAGGGAGAAGCAGACTCCCTGCCGAGCAGGGAGCCCGATGCGGGACTCGATCCAGGGACTCCGGGATCATGACCTGAGCCGAAGGCAGTCGCTTAACCAACTGAGCCACCCAGGCGCCCCATATATGCATATATATCTTTATCTACCTATATATCCTTACATATATATATACACACATTTACATATGTATACTTACATTACTTATACTTACCTTATATATATATATTTATATATATACACAACTTTATATATATCTTTATATATCTATCTTTATATATACTTATATGTATCTACATCTTTAATATATACCTTTTTATATAAATATGTACACATATACATGACAATATCATATATCCAAATTGTTAAAGGAAATCTTTCAAGTTAATAAAACCCAAGAAAAAACATTCAAATTATTCAGACTCTTCACAAAACAGGACATACAAATAGCAAAAAAGGCCATGAAAAGATGCTCACCATCACCTCTCATTAGGGAAGTGCTAATTAAAACTAATGTGAAGGGTGTCTGGGTGGTGCAGTTCATTAAGCAGCTGATATGGTTTCAGCTCAGGTCATGATATCAGGGTTGTGAGATCGAGCCCCACATCGGGCTCCATGTTCAGCACAGAGTCTGTTTGGAATTATCTCTCTCTCTCCCTTTGTCCTTCCTACTTGTGCTCTCCCTCTCAAATAAATATATAAATCTTTAAAAAAGAAAAAAAAACTAGTATGAGATTCCACTACTCATCTACTAAAATAGCTAACATTAAAAATATTAGCTACACTAAAAGTTGGTAAGAATGTGGAGCAAATGGAATTCTCATACATTACAGTAAGAATGTGAAATGCTGCAGCCACTCTGGACAACAGTTAAGTGGTTTCTTAAAAAGCTAAACATAAATTTACCATCGCTAAGCAAACCCACTGGAAAATGAAGGAAGACCTAAATAAATAAAAACACATGTCCGCACAAAGACTTGTACAGTAATGTTCATAGCAGCTTTATTGATAATATCAGCTATTTGCAACAACCTAAATGTCATCAATAACTATTATATATCTGTACAATGAAATACTACTGAGTGATAAAAAGGAACAAAATATTGATACACATGGCAACACAGATCAGTATTAAAAACATTAGGCTAAATAAGAAAAAGTCAGGGGCGCCTGGGTGGCTCAGTCGGTTAAGCGTCTGCCTTCAGCTCAGGTCATGATCCCAGGGTCCTGGGATCGAGTCCCATGTCGGGCTCCCTGCTCAGTGGGGAGTCTGCTTCTCCCTCTCCCTCTGCCCCTCCCCCTGCTCATATTCTTTCTCTCTTTCTCAAATAAATAAATAATCCTTTTTTAAAAAAGAAAAAGTCAAACAAAATGCCACTGTATGATACAATTTACATGGAATTGTAGTAAAGACAAGACTATAGTGACAGAATTCAGATTAGCGGTTGCATCGTGCCAGGAGTCGAGTTAGGAAATCAACTGCAAAGGAATGGAAAACTTCACGCTGCATTTTTGGACATGAAGGAGATGTCTACACTTTGATTGTGCTGGTTGTGTAGACAATCGCTAAAACTCATTACTATTCATTTAAAATAGGCGAATTTTACTGTATATAAATTATATCTTCAGTAAAGCTGGGGATGATGCAAAACATTATGTGGACAGAAGCATGCTCAAGTTTCTCATGAAAAAATGTGAAAAGATTGTGTTTGAAAAGTTTCATAGAAATTTGATATTTAATACCTTCCCTAGTATTTTCTATTTTTTCTCTTAATCACATAATATAAAGAAAATAAAATGAATTTTTGTTTAGCCTCCTATAGGCATCCTCAAATCCCTCCAGTTTACCTAAGTGTTCTGAGCAATTATGATCATTTTCTACAGAGGCCTGAATGTGAAAACATGTAGGAAGCAAGAATCTCTACTGTTGACATGAATTCCCCAATGAAACTAAGGGTAGGGTTCAGAAAAGGGTTTGAATCAAAATGGCATGCTTCTTTTTTTCCTTTATCATTTGAGTCATTTTACGTATAAGATTCAGTGGCATTTAGTACATTCACTGTTGTGAATCATCACAACTAAATAGTTCCAGAACATTTTCATCACTCTGAAAGGAGACCCATGCCCTCGACTGCTTTTATTTCTGAGCTTCACATTCTTGAGTTTTCAGATCATTTGGGTCCTCTGCCTCTCCACACAGAACCACGAGCAACCAAACAAACTTGTGGCAGTGAAGGGACTTGTGCTCAGAACGTGAAAACAACTCTTTGCAAAACATTCGCACCTCATTCGAAAAGATACTGCACACACAGGGAGGGGGGAGTTATTCAATATCTTCTCCAAGATGGCAGTTTCCTCAAGCTCAGAGACCACTGGGACATCCTCACAAGTCCTGTCATGAGCCAAACTCAAACCACAGCCAACTTCTGTATCGCTCAGTGAAGAACCTGTATATCACATACTCAGATCCACTCTGGTAAATTTAGGTAATAAAGGGAATTTATGGGGAGGAATTGGGGTAGTTGGGGTCACAAAATCAAACAGCAGACAAACCAGGCCTTAGGAAAGGTGGGAACCATGGCATTTCAGGGGACTTCATGACGGGAACTCTTGGTATTGCTAGGTGATACCATTCCAATGTCTCAATTCAGGTATATCCAGAGACTGCCCCCACCACCCAATGTCTATTCCTGGGAGAACCTGATTGGCCTCACTTGATCACATGCCAAACCCTTGCCCACATGAGTGGAGTAAAATGATCAACTGGTCTACCAGGCCCTGAGGGAATGACGAAGGCGTACTTTGCTAAAGAAAAGTGGACTGTTAGTGGATGCCTGATATTATGCCTCATAGAGTTAGTATCCAGTTAATCATAGGTAGCTATAATCGTGTATTTACAAGGTAAAATGAAGCTGAAGAAATAAACCTGGTTGTAGAGGGTGGTGCTTACGAGAATAGCCAAGCAAGCCATGCCCAGTGTCCAGGGAACACTGGGGATGGGACTGCCAGTTGTGATTTCAAACATGATCATCCCAGCTGAGTGGGCACGGAGTAAGGGCAGCAGGCTCTAGGAACTTGTAAAGACAGAGAAACTAAGGCAGAAGAGAGTGTTAGGAGAAATGGTATAGAGTAGAAATGGTAGCATATGGGCTTTGAAATCAAGACGACCTTGGATTACTTTCAGCTCTTCCTTTTCCTACCCATGGGAACTTCACTGAATCATTCAATCACTCTGTGATACATATTACCATTATTCCTATGAATAATAAGAATTAGGTGGTGATGAAAGCGGTAATAAGAGTCACTAGAGATATGATCCTGTCTCAGGAGCGTAAGTAATCTTTATGCCAGACCCCACTATCTACTATTATCAGCATCCTGGTCAAAAACAACTCCGAGATGAGACAAAGTTGAAGCCATTCATAAAAGATTGTGACTCCACTTGACAGAAGCTAGTGAAAGCAATGACCAACAGAGCATTTTTTTCTATAATGATTTTTTTTTTCCTTTTTAGTGGACAAACACTACCTGAGAGAAAACTAGGGCCTCATTTTCACGCCAAAGGCCACGTGATTTTGCATAGCTTCTTTTGGAGAGCTGCAGAATAAATTGCAACTTTTTTTTTTAAAGATTTTTTTTAAGAGAGAAAGAGAGCAAGTGCAAGCCAGGGGGAGGGACAGAGGGAGAGGCAGAGAGAGAACCCTGGAGCAGACTGCCTGTTGAGTGCAGAGCCCATCACGGGGCTCCATCCAGGGACCCTGAGATCATGACCTGAGCCAAAATCAAGAGCTAGCCACCCAACCGACTGAGTCACCCAGGCACCCCAAAATTGCCACTTCTATTTACAAAATATGTATCTTCCAATGTAATGAGTCATGTAAAGGAAGGCACACTGCTCTCCAAATCCATACACACTATTTTTCTTCACAGAACAACAAAAAATTGCCATTTCCCTAACAGTGTCGATAATTATGTAATGCACATTGAATGCATCGCCTTCACTGAGAAGCCAGCAGTGAACAGTGCCTGGCCACGACAAACAACACAAGCCTCATGGGTGCAGTAACGCAGCTGACTGACTGCACTGTGGATACAGACCACACACCACTTATCAGTGGCAGGCAAGTGGGATAGAATGGAATTTAATGTTGGTCACTGGCACCATGCCTCTGTAAATATAGCCTTGATGGGGATCAATTAAAAGGGGGCAAACTCAAAAAGAGGAGGGGGTGGGTGCCGTAGAGAGGAAGAAAAGATAGGAGCATTTATGGAGAAGTCATTTGCGTTTTATCTCATAAAAACCAGAAATTTTCTTTGGCAGATGGATATATCTTAGAGGAGTACAAATAAGAAAATAAATTACTTAATAAATTACTTAAATGCACTGTACTTAGTAGATAAAATTTTTGAAGACATGATTTCCACAGCAGAAAATCACAAAACCACATTCTCGATGGCTTGCCGAATAGAGAGCACTGGTACAGATCTCTGTGCTCACTTTCAATGCCAGGACGATAAATCCAAAAACTCAATTAAAAAAAAAAAAGTTTTCTGGATCCTTATCTTGCTCCCTTAGGGTCCCATTCTTCCTGTTCATCCCTAACTTATTTCCAAGTGCCCAATATGGCCAATCATCTCCAAAGGCCAAGGGACCTCTTATAGTATGCCCCATCTGATGCCCCTTCTGATTTGATTTTTCTCTTCAATATTTACCATTCTAGAGTGCCACATCCCTAGAGTCCTGTGCTCTGCTAGTTATTCTCATAAACACAATGCAGATATCAGGAGAATGCAATAAAATCCAACTGATCTCTCAGATCAGATGTTCCTCCTAAACCATTCTTATTCAAACCATGCCAGGGGCCATGGAAAACCTGCAAATGAAATGAAGGGATCATCCCATGAGGAAGGCCCAGGGTAAATGCTCGGGAGGTGAGTGCTTATATCAACCCGGAGCACAGACTATGTTCCAGGATGATGACGGGTGTTTTTTCACCTAACTTCTCCTGCAATACCATGAAAGATGCCCATTTAGCTGGGGATGAAACTGAGACTCTTTGAGATTAAGCAGATTCAGGCAAGATTAGACAGAAGAAATTGGGAGGATTAAGATTCAGTTTCAAATAACTGCTTTCAAATCACATGTTCTTCCACTACACTTTCTTGCATCTGAGTCACCTTATGACAGGTGAATATTAGTTGCAGGAAACTCTAATACCTAAAGGATGGCTTGTTTAGGCCTTGGAGAGGCACAGGCATGAATTCAAATTGTAGATGGAAATCATGATCTTTCCTGACAGATATTTTCTCCAAAATGTGTTTGTTTACATTTGGATCCAAGAGCATGATTACCACCGTTTTAACATCTAACCCTTCCTAATTAATAATAACAGCAGCAACAGTGCCTTTCCAGGGAACATCTTTGTAATACTTTCAAAATACACTTATGACATCATTTTTAACACCTAAAATTCTTTTAAGGGAAAATATTATTATGCCTCTATTGCTGATAAATCAACCAGTGCCCCAGGCACACAATGAATTCAAGAGACAGAATTTAAAGCAGATTTTCCATCTGGTGGTATAATGCTTTGAAAAAAAGCTGAACCACGTGCACCTTGAGGAAAGGAAATATTTAATGAAAACTTAATGTTAAATGGAAGACAGATGCTCTTAGAAGTAGAACAGGACATAGTGGTGTCATTTACTCAATCTCCTACTTTCACACAGATCCTATCTTCAAAATAATAGTTAATTTACATTAAACAAAAAAAATTCTCCAACTTGGGTAAAAATAAAATTTATGCAATCTAGAAGAGATGTTTCTCCTAAAAAGCAATTAAAAGTAAGAAATTTACAAACCTATTTTATGTATTCACTTATTTAACAGATTTTTAGTGACTGAGGCTAGCTCAGAGGTTGCACACTGTGGGGGGATTAGATTTCACTGAAATAGTCCAATCATGTCACAAAAGCAAATAAACACACAAAGAACAAAAATAACAAGCCCTGAAGAGGAGGTGGGGATATATGTATCTATAGTTGCTATAATATATTATCTAAAGTGTCCAGTGTTCAACAACAACAAAAATTATGAGACTTGCAAAGAAAAAATGAAAGTGTGACTCATACACTGGGGGTGGGGAAAGCAGATAACAGAATTAGTCCTTGAGAGGTCCCAGATGTTGGGTTAGCAGACCAAGATTTAAAGCAGCTGTTATAAACATGTTCAAAGAACTAAAGGAAACCATGCTTACATGAATAAAGGAAGGCATGATGACAACAGCTCAACGAATAGAAAATATCAATAAAGAAATAGAAAAAAGATTTACAGAAGTAATGGATGAAAACTTCCAACATTGAAAGAAGTCATTGTTCCACATATTTAAGAAGCACAATGAACTCCAAGTAGGATAATACCAAAGTGATCTACACTCAGATATTATTATAGTAAAAATTTTGAAAGACAAACACAAAGAGAAAATCTTGACTCTGTACTATAATAGTACAAAAACAGAAGAGCAGATAGAGCTATACGGGAGTAACATTTCTATATAGCACTGGAATTGTTAGTATAAATATGAAATACATTCTGGTAAGTTTAAATATATACTGTTGGCCTTAGAGCAGCCACAAAAAATATGTCATTTAAAAAATTATTGAAGGAATTAAAATGGAACGAGAAGGAAATATTCACTTATGGAAATGAAAGCACTAAAGAAGGAAGAGAGGAATGAAGAAGAGACATGAGACATATAGAAAGCAAAAACTATAAGGGCAGACATAAATCAAACTATATCAATAAATAACAAAGCATGATTGAGTTAAACAACCCAACATAAAGGCAGAGATTATCAGGGTGACTAAACAAACAAGGTCCAGCAATATTCTGCCTATAGGCTACACACTTTGAATTCAAAGATATAAAAAGGTTGCAAGTCAAAGGATGGGAAAAAAAAAAAAGATATATCATTCAAACAACAACCATACATAGCTGGAGGAGCTATTGTAATATCAGACAAAAGTTAATACATCAGGAAGATATGATTATAAACACATATGTACCTAACAACTGAGCCCCCAAATACATGAAGCAAAACTGACAGAGTTGGAGAGATAGTCCATTCAACATTAAAGTTAGAGACATCACTATTCCCATTTTCAGTATTGGATACAACAACTAGGCAGAAGATCAACATGAAAATAGAAAGACTTGAGCAACATGAGAAACCAACTAGACCTTATAGACATATGGAGAACATTCTATCCACAAACTGCAGAATATACATTCTTCTTAAGTGCACATGGAACATGCTCCAATATAGACCATATGCTGGGCCATAAATCAAACCTCAATCAATTTAGAAGGGTTGAAATTGTTTAAAGTATGTTCTCTAATCAGAATTGAATTAGAAATTAATAACCTAAAGAAATCTGAGGAGTTCATAAATATTTGGAAATTAAACAACAGTAACTGGGTCAAAGAAGAAATTAGAGTACTTGAGATGAATGAAAATGAAGACACAACATACCAATATTTACTGGATGAAGCCAAAGCAGTGCTTAATTAGAAGGAGATGTGGAGCTATAAATGTGTACATTAAAAAGCACTAAAAATCTCAAATCGATAACCTGATCTAAACTATGACACTAGACCAAAAAAATAAAAAATAAAAAGGAAATCAAACCCAAAGCAGGCAGACAGAAAGAAGGAAATAATAAGGGAAGAATGGAAAATTTTGAAATGGAAAATAGAAAACCAGAGAGAAAATAAACAAAACCAAAAGTTGATTTTTTAAAAGCTCAACGAAATTAAAGTCTTTAGCTAGAGTGACCAAGAAAAAAGTGAGAAGACAAAGGTCAGGAATGAAGGAGGAGTCATAACTACCTACCTTACAGAAATAAAATGTGAATTTGTGTATGCCTAGATGAAATGGGGGGGAATGCCTAGAAAGACCCAAACTAACAAAACTAACTCAAGAAAAAAGAAAATCTTAATAGTCTTAGATTGAGTAGAAAGAATTGAGTAATCAAACAACTTCCCACAAAGAAAGTCCAAATTCCCTGGTGGATTCTACCAAATGTTTAAAGAAGAATTAACACCAATCCACCACAAACTCTTTCAAAAAATAGAAGAGGAGGTAAGAGTACTCCTAACATAATCTGTGAGGTCAGCATGATCACCCTGATACCAAAACCAGATAATAACAGTACATGAAAAGAAAACCACTGACCAATATCCACTGTAAACTTAGATGCAAAAATCCTCAATAAAATCTTCACACATTGAACTTACAAATGTACTAAAATAATTATACAACACAACCAAGTGGGAAATCATCAAAATTAAAACTTATGTGCTACAAAGGATACCATCAAGAAAATGAAAAGACAACCATCAGTGCAAGAACTATTTGCAAATTGTATATCTGATAAGGAACTTATCTGGAACATATAAAGAACTGCTACAATTTAAAAATAATGAAACAAATAACCCAGTTGAAAAACAGGCAAAAACCTGAATAAACATTTCTTCAAAGAAGATACAAAAATAATCAATAAGTGCATGAAAAGATATGTAACAGACATTCACCTTCGAGGAAATGCAAATCAAAACCACAACGAGATACCAATCCATACTCACTAGTCTGGCTATAATCAAAAACAGATAATAACAGGTGTTGGTGAGGATGCAGTGAGATTGGAATTAGTGTTTGAGGAAACACTGCTGGTGGGAATGTAAAAAATATAGACACTGGATAACAGTCTGGCAGTTTCTCAAAAGTGTAAGCATGGTCTTATCGAATGACCACACTTAGGTAGGCTCTCAAACAAGAACATAAGTCCATATAATAAAAAAAATAGTCAACAGTGCAAACAACCCAAATGTCCATCATTTAATGAACAGATATATAAAATGTGGTCTATCCAATGGAATATTATTTGGCCATACCAAGGAATGAAGGACTGACACCTGATACAACATGGATGAAACTTGAGGGCACTACGCAAAGTGAAAAAAGGCAGCCACAAAAAACCCACACATTTTATGATTGCATTCATATAAAATTTCCAGAGTAAGCAAATCTATATAGACAGAAAATAGGTTAGTGGTTGCCAGGGGCTGGGGGACTTGGGGTAAAAATGAGAGAGACAGCAAAGGAGTTTAGGGTTTCTTTCTGGAGAAGATTAAAAAGTTTTAAAATTGACTTTTGGTGATGGTTGCACAAAACTTTGAATATAATAAAACCAGTCAACTGTATACTTAAAATCAATGAATTGTATGGTACCTGAATTATATATTAATAAAGTTGTTTTAAAAATCAAGCAGGTCTAAATAGAATTGTTTGGAGATGAGATATAATTTTTTGAAATTAAAGAATGTAACACCAATTTCTCACATTTCTCAAGTTTTTTGCACTGGTTATATCATTCCAATCACGACAATCATCAGAATCTGCCTAGTATTTGAGAAATGAGTGTACATGTCTGTCTCCTTTGTAAATTCTGATGCCCTTGGAAGTAGTTGTCTTGTCTTATTCATCTCCATCAAATCTCTGACTCTAAAGAGCCCAGTCCTGAGTGTGTTATCTGATCTGATACTTGTATCAAACACATTGTGGCACCCTGGCTTTGTAGCAGATCCCACTCATGGGAAGAACATTGCATTAACATTCTTACTAGATGTAGGTAGAGTAACCAGAGGCAGGAGCCCCAGAAGAGTTATTGGACAGCTTCAGAAGAGGTTCACCTTCCATCTCTTCTACCTTGTCTATATTGGGAGAAATCAGACACTGAAAACAGGGAGAGTAGAAAAAGGCTGACCTTAGAAACTGAGCTCAAATTCTGATTTTTTCATTGTATTTTTCCTAGGATCTAATTCAACGTCCATTGTATCTTTCAGTGTGGCAGGATAGGAGTAATGGGCATTCCTGGCAAGTCCTGTGTTTCTGGCTCATAGAATATTTCTTCATCATGAACGGGTCTCTACTTATGGGACTTACTTCTCATGGCTTTGAGGCATACTTCGTGATTACAAATTCTACCTAGTTACAAAAAGAACTACCCAGACCCTATATTACTAAAATTCAAAAGAATATTTGCTTGCTGAGACTTCCCCTATCAAAAAGGAATCTCCTTCTATGAAGCACTTATGCTCAATGAGCGCAGAAGCCCAAATGCCTAAAATTTACACAAGCATTATGTCAAGTCTTAAGTCAAATTCAAGGCTGATGCATCCTACTCCACTCAAGATTCATTACTGATGTAAAAATTAAAGCATGATTGTTGAATATAACTTGCTAAGTTTGGTTGAGTTATATGATGGTTCTCAGTATACTATGCATTATTGTTTCATTTAATTACTCATTCAACAAATATTTGTCAAAACCATATTATATTATACAAAAATTAACTAAAATTGAATCCTGGGCTTAAATACAAAACTATAAAACTTTTAGAGAAAACCGTAAGAGAAAATATTAAGGATCTGAGGGTAGGCAAAGAGTTCTCAGACTTGACACCAAAAGCATGATCCATAAAAGAAAAAAACAATAAATCGGATTTCATAAAATTAAAACTTTCTGCTCTGCAAAAGATCCTGTTAAGAGGACAAAAAGACAAGCTACAGTCTGGGAGAAAATATTTTCAAACCACATATCTGAGAAAGGGTTAAAATAAAGAACTCTCAAAACTCAAAAAAATCCAAAAGGCAACTAGAAAATGGACAAAAGACACAAAGAAACATTTCACCAAAGATGGCAAGTAAGTATATGAAAATGAGTCCAATATAATTATCCACTAAGGAAATGCAAACAAATAGCATGATTAGATATCAATACACATCTATCAGAATAGCTAAAATAAAATAAAAATAGTGACAACACCAAATGCTGGTGAGGATGCAGACAAATGGGAATATTCACACATTGTTGTGGGAATGTAAAGTAGTTTGGCTACTCTTGACTGTGGTGGTGGATACACAGATCTACACATGTGCTCAAATTGTACAGAACTAGGCACACACATACAAAACTACAAGCAAAATTCAAAATATCTGAATAAAGGCAGTGGATTGTATCCATGTGAATATGCTGGTTGTGATATTATACTACAGTTCAGCATGATTTTACCATTGGGGAAAACTGGGGATCTCTATTATATGAATCAGCAATTATTTCAAAGTAAAAAGGGTAAAAAAAAAAAAGGCCACCATGTGCCAGCAATGGGTTGGGTTCTGGAGATACACCAGAAAAAAAATCAAGAAAGTCCCTACTTTCTTGAAACTTACATTCTTATGGAGGAGATAGATAGCAATCGATCAACCAATAAACGAACAAACATAATATCATAATAATAAATTCCATAGAGACAATTAAATGAAGTAAAATAATAGCGCCAACAGACTTTGGAGACGTAGATCAGACAGGTTTGTCAGAGAAGAAGCCAGCCCTGTGAAGATCCAGGTTCAGAACTTATTTTGAAGGAAAAGCCAAAAAAAAAAAAAAAAAAAGATGGTTTGGGAGTTACGTGTGTTTATTTGTTGTGTTTGTTTTAGTTGAGTAACTGAGTGGCACGATTTCATAAACTAAGGAAGACTGGAGCAGAGGCTCATCCAGGGATGGGGCAAATCTAGAGTATGGATTGGGTGTGCTGGGTTGTAGTGGTTGAATATAACACCCAGCATTCATCACATCACGTGCCCTCCTTAATGCCCATCACCCAGTTACCCCATCCATCCACCCACCTCCAGCAACGCTCAGTTTGTTTCCCGGAGTCCAGAGTCTCTTATGGTTTGTCTCCCCTCTGATTTCTTCCCATTCAGTTTTCCCTCCCTTCCCCTATGATCCTCTGTGCTATTTCTTATATTCCACATAAGAGTGAAACCATATGATAATTGTCTTTCTCTGATCGACTTATTTCACTTAGCATAATACCCTCCAGTTCCAACCATGTCAATGTAAATGGTAGGTATTCATCCTTTCTGATGGCTAAGTAATATTCCATTGTATATATGAACCACATCTTCTTTATCCATTCAGCTGTTGAAGGACATCTTAGCTCCTTCCACAGTTTGGCTATTGTGGACATTGTTGCTATGAACATTGGGGTGCATGTGCCCTTCTTTTCATTACATCTGTATCTCTGGGGTAAACACCCAGTAGTGCAACTGCTGGGTCATAGGGTAGCTCTATTTTTAACATCTTGAGGAACCTCCATAATGTTTTCCAGAGTGGCTGTACCAGCTTGCATTCCCACCTACAGTGTAAGACAGTTCCCCTTTCTCCACATCCTCACCAACATTTGTTATTCCCTGTCTTGTTAATTTTAGCCATTCTAACTGGTGTGAGGTGACATCTTAATGAATACATAAGACAGTTGCATGACTGATACTCAGGGAACTTGAGAGTGAACAAATTAATATGGGATACAGTCATGTGCCAGCAGATAATATTTATATGTATGGAATTGGATGAAATGATAAAAGGAATAAGTATAGATTAAGTGTAGGTCTTAGGGCAAAACCTTGGGTAATTTAAGATTTAGGAGAGTGAGAATAATGGCCGGAAATATAGGAGGAAAATCAACAGAATTACACCAGCCAAGAAAAGGAGGTATATCAAGGAGGAGGAAAGTGTCATCAGTAGCAAAGGCTTCTGAGGAATTAAGTATATGAGGACAAAAAAGCAGCCGCTGGACTTGGCAATGTGAATGTCAATGGGAACACTGACAATGATGGTTTCAGTGGAGCGAATGAGGAGAGTTAAGGAGATGATATACAACACAGACACTATTTTAGTAAGTTTCACTGTTTAGGAGAACAAAAATAATGGTTCGATAGCTGCAAAGTGATTCCCCCCAACCAGGGCTCAAGAGCAAATGAGGAGGACGTAGATCATTGGGCTTAACCAAGTATGGGGTTCAATAAGTTAAGTCCAACCAAGAGAGAAAACCAGGTAAGAAGTGTAAGGGTATTTGCCAGATTATAGAATGCAGGCTTGGTTGGTAGAGAAGTGAAGGTCCCAGGGAACAGAGAGTTAGGGGAACGAAGGAGTTTTAGAATTCATGGGTTGGTATTCTCAATGCGATAGTTACTGGAATAAAGTGGAAGATAGGAAGTGGCGATCAGAGGGAAGGATGCTTGAAATTGAGAGTTCAGAGGTGGTGTGTTGTTACTGAAAAAGAAATAAACACAGGGGAGAGCGGCCCCAGCATGTTGAGGAAAGGGTTGTTGGTGGTGAGAAAATCAGACCCCAAGATTCCAAGTAGTTAGACCACCTGCCATCCAAGGGACATACTGAGGCCCTGATAACAAGGACAGGGATAGGGACAAGAGGAACACAGTGAATCAGATCTTCGAGAATCACTGACCAAGAGGGGTCAGGGGATGGAGGTAGTGAGTAGAGCTTGGCTGGGAGGAACCTGATCAGATTTCAGGATCTTCCCAGCAGAAATGGTGTGGAGGTGGCAATGCAGGGAAAGGGAGACACAGTCTTCCCTACAGGATACGGGAGATCACAGCCTCCACTTGAATGTGGTTCCAGAGAAATCTTCAGAAAGGTTTCAGAAGCCTGGGGAAATGGGCGGAATCGAGTAGTATAGGGTAATCTGGAAATAAAAGCCAGGAGCTGATGGATGTCAGAGAAGCTTGGATTTCCAGGGACCACAAGGATGAAAGTGGTCCCCAGGGCTCCTTAAAGCTAGAGGCAACCAGTACAGACCAGAGTCCAGAGTTTTGAGGGCCATTTACCGAGAGAAGTCTGCACATGCCGCCATATTCCTATAAGAAATGATTTCATTTTCCCACAAGTGACCATGACAGTAACCTTTCAGAGGGAAGATGGATCTGATGGGGCAGTTGGACACTGGGCAGAGCCAAAGCACACCCTCTTAGGAGTAGAAGTTTCTAGTAAATGGTTGACAAAGACAAATCTGAAGTCCCTCAATAGAGCTCCAGTGCCTAGAGAAGAGTCTGGTATATATTAGAGGCTCAAGAATGAAAAAATTACTTAATGAAAAAGATTGCAGGGGTCCTGGAATGTGTGAGGACTTGGCCTCCAGAGAGAGGCTGAAGAAGTAAACTCTTGTCACACAGTCACCCAGCGAGGAAAGGCCACCAAGTGGATACTGGGTGGCTACCATGGATGCTTTTCCAGCCCAAGGGGACAGCATGGTTCACTAGCAGTGAAAGTGTTGTTATTACTGTTGACTCGTTTGGTGTTATTTTAAGTCTTCGATCCTTTCAAAAACAAAACCCAAAAAACTTCCAGGATTCCAAAGTGTGTTTCAAAGACAGAAAGCTTGAGAGTCATACGGTGCATGGCTTGCAATCAGGATAATCCTCCACTGATAATTCATATATTCAGCATAAGGCCCACGAAGGGCCATCCACTTTCCACATGCCAAGTAGTTCTTTCCTAGGAAAAGTAGAATTTGCAAGCCTAAATTGATCCCACTCCCAGTTATCTCCTATTATTTCAGTTACATGGCCTTGAGTTCTCCAAACAAACTTAATTTTCATCACATCGAGTAACAAAGGACCGGCCATGCTGATCTATGATGGAGAAGGTAGGGTGCACAAAATCAAATGGCAATATATTGCCGCTGCTCTAAAAAAGAATTGTCTTTTCCTAAATGGCTATAAAGACCCCACGCTCCAGAAAAGTCAGAAGAAAAATTACCTCCCAGCTTGTACATTTATTTTTATGGTTGCCTTTGACTGTTCCCTCCCAATCCTGCCTGCAATGTACCCCAGTGCTTGTCAATTCCCAGACCTAATCCTACACCAGTTTCCAGAGTCCCAACTGGGCCAGTTTGCTGAAATGACATGATACGCTCTGCTTTTGTCAGGCATCCAAGTCAAGAATTATAAAGTGAATGAGTCTATCTGTCTTTATAAGCACATTGTGAACTTTATAGTTTAATATTAAACTTGCATCATAAAAAATGGCTCATAAATGGCTAATAAAAGCCTAGTTTACAGCTTATAAAGTGCATCAGTACTTTACACGGGTTTTGCTTAGGAAGATTTATGTGCCAGCTCTTTGTCTCCCGGTTAAAGATTATTTCCCCCACAAAACCATTAAAAATAACTATGGAAAAATGGCCCTTTGGTTGAACTCCATGTGGTACCAAATTCGAGGTGTCCTGGAAATTCGAGCCCGGTGTTGCTGGTGCTTATAATGTCACAGGAAATGCCTGGCATTCCAGACAGGTCCCAGGGCGGGTGGCACCATGATGTCTGCCCGCCTGGGGGGCGCGGCGAGCTCAGACGCATTGGCAGGAACCTTGACATTGAGCCGTGTCTACACAACCCTTAGTCTGGAATCCGGTGTCAGCCCCAGGACTGAGGGCACAAAGGGCTTTGTGAGAACAGCCGAAAGGCCCCCAGACCAAGCCTTGAACCTGAGTGGGTGCGCTCCTGCCAAGAGCACTTGGAAGCTCCTTTCATAAGTTCTGCGAGGAGGTTCCTGCTGGTTCCTCGGGCCTCCCTCACTGTCTCCTCCACTCAACGTGCCGGTGACAGATGTGCCTGCAATCCACTCGCCCCCTCCGCCCTATTTCACTTTTTATTACCCATTGTGCTGCTTTCTCCAGGTTTATATACTTCATTATGTTCTCTGCTGTCACTTCTCTTATTTCATTTTTGATTTTTATTCTAACTCGGCAGCTGGCAGCTCTGCTGCCATCCTTCCCCCCGCTCCTGCCTCCCTGGGCCCGGGGTCCTCCATCCTGTACTCATTTCCAACTCTTGAGATGTTGGCAAGGGGGCGGTGCTCTGTGCACAGTGCCTGGATGTGGGGGCAGGATGCCCGGCCAGGGTCCTGCACTGATTTTGCCAGTAGGGACATTTGGGGGCATTTAGTTAGCTTTTGAGCTAATTTTGAGTCAAATGAAAAAAAGGGAATTAATGAACAAATGATCTCCAAGGTGACAAACAATTCTGAGGCCACCTTATCTACAGAATGTGGACACGAGCTTCTCCGCTTCCCATCCCAGATTGTTCTAGGATGAAATGAGATTATGGCATTCAAAGATCTCCAAGCACTGTAATGGGCTTTCCATACTGAAAGGTTATATTAATTTTTGAAGGGTGATTTCAGCATCTCCTTGTCGGCAGACTATTTTTTTTTTTTTATATCTCAAGATCAAGTCATCAAGAATCTTACATGGGAGCCGTCTTGTGTTTTTCTCAAGACAGGCAGGCACTCAGTCATCCTTGTATTTACAAAACTAGGAGCAAGAAAGACAAAAGAAGTAAAGAGCACCTGTTCTGCCCTTCACTCAAGCTTTCTAAGAAAACAAAGGTACCAGACTATTCCATAAGAAGAGTTGCTCTGGGACCTGCTTGAAGGAGAAAAGACCACTGCTACATCCTTGGGGCAGAAAATTCTTGATAATTCTACAACAACATGGAATGGGTTTCAATTTTAGTGATTTGGAAAGTGAGGAGCTTCTCCTATTGAATTGCTTCATCAGTGCCAAAGACTGGCGTCTAGAGCTGTTTGGGCCCACCAGGGAGCTGTATGAACTCAGGACCTTCTGTGTCTTCATTTCCAAACATTGAAGGAAAGCCAGATCTTTTCTTCAGTGTAGCAAATACCAGATCAGGGTGCTATATATGGGGTGCATTCTTTGTCCATTGTAAGGAACTTCTTCCTCCAACAAAATGCGCTGCTCAAGATAAAAGTTCCATGACCCCAGTCCCCTGATGATGGCCAAAGGGAGTAGTCCAAGGTTAATTCTTGCCCCAGGATTCATGTACCCGAGTCTGAGAAGAGACTGTGCTTTAATCTAAATGATAATAAAGCTGGGAAATTTAGCCAGGTGCCCTGTGATTCTGGCCCACGTGATCACTCATATGTCATGATGGCCCGATTCTTCAGAAGCTGGCCTCGATCTAGTATTCCCAACTCATTTCAGACCAGAGCTCACCTGCCACCTAGACTCTCATCGTGGAGAATGGACTGCGGGTTCCCCAACTCTGCCATGCCTGTTCACAACTCCACACATTCGCGTATTCTTTTTTCCTCTGTCTGGAACATTCTCCCCACGATTTACCTATCTGGAAACCTCCAACTGTTCCCTCAAGGCTCCGCCCAAGCTCTGTGATCACTCTGAAACCTCCCTCTATGCTATAAACCACAGATTTATTCGCACTCAAGACACAATTGTTGAAGTGTCCAGTGAACACCGCCAAAACTGAGTTCAACCCAGAGGATACTGCAGAAATCCACAGGATGAACAGACCATGCTTCTGCCATCAAGGAGTTAATCGTCAAGTTGCGGAGTGAGATTAATTCCATGAAACAATATGAGAGAATGTACAATCAAGCCCCAATTTGGGCAGTGCAGATTTTAAATGCCAAAGGAGTTGAGAGAAGGAGAAAATCCAGCACAGCTGAATCTGCAAACATTCCAGCTCATGGCTCACATGTACGCAGCAGCTGAAAATAGTATGCGCCTACCAATTGTTCCGCCACGAGCAAACTATTGAAATTTTCTCCCCAGCAAGGGTAAGGGAGAAGAAACACAGGGAGGGAGAAGAAAGTACCAGATTATAAACATGCTCACCTAGGAGGGGCAACAGAGTAGAAATGCAAACGAGGCTGTCAAAATTTGCTTCACCTCTTTCGCCAAGCAATTCCACTTGTGGGTGTTTATCCGAGAGAAAGATTCTGAATGTACAACGAGCTGGCGTTGTTAGTAATGGAGAAAAATTGCAAAGAGTCCATCAGTAGGAAAATGGTTGAGCACATTTTGCTGTAGCCGTCGTCCTATTGCAGCCATTAACAGAGGATGGTGTGTTTTCTTTTTTATGTACTGTCAGGGGAAGACCATCACGATCTATTATTAAACGGAAAACAATAGCCAAGTGTAGAAACATTGCTATAATATAAATGAGTTTATATAAAACATGGAGGCAGGGGCGCCTGGGTGGCTCAGTCGGTTAAGTGTCTGCCTTCGGCTCAGGTTGTGGTCTCGGGGTCCTGGGATCGAGCCCTGTGTTGGGCTCCCTGCTCAGCGGGGAGCCTGCTTCTCCCTCTTCCTCTGTTGCTCCCACTGCTCATGCTCTCTCTCTCTCTCTCTCTCAAATAAATAAAATCTGAAAAAAAAAAAAACATGGAGGCAGAAAATATTGTTTCTCTGTACAATCATTCATTCATTCATCAATCATTCAACAGTTATCTTTTGGGCTCCTATTATGTGCCAGGCAATGTCCTGATGGTTAGAGAATCCTCGGTGAAAAAAATAGGAAAATTCCTTGCGCTTCTAGAGGTTGGACAAGACAGACATGAAGCCAAGAAGCAAGTATACTTGGATCAGATGACAGTAAGTGGCAGAGAGGAAAATAAGGCAGTGTGAGACAAGGAGCACCTGGGGAGGGGACATTGCTCTCTGGATAGGGTGACAGGGGGAGCAGAGACCTGAAGGAGGTGAGGGTGCTGAGAACATCTAGGGACAGAACATTCTAGGCACAGGGACTAGCCAGTGTGAGTGTCCAGTGGCCAGGATGGGGCAGAATGTGTGAAGGAAGCGGGACTGGTAAAAGGATTATCAGACAGAGAGGAAGGAAGGCCACTTTATAGAGAGCTCTGGAGCCCATCCTGAAGACTCCAGCTTTTACCCTGAATGAGACAAGCCACTGGCGTCTTGGGCAGAGACCGGACATGATCTAAGTGCTGTTTCAACCTGGGCCACCCGGCTGCTGTGTTGAGAAGAGATTGTTGGGGGCCAGGAGTGGAAGCAGGGAGATCATTTAGGAGGCTAATGAAATGAGGAAATACTCGTGCCTAGGACCAGATGACAGCAGGGAACTGGGAAGAACTGGCTGAGTTCCCATTGCGTTTTTTTTAAAGATTTTATTTATTTGAGAGAGAGAGAGCACAGAGGGAGAGGGAGAAGCAGGCTTCCCGCGGAGCAGGGAGCCCAATGTGGGACTCGATCCTAGGACCCTGAGACCATGACCTGAGCCAAAGGCAGACGCTTAACCACTGAGCCAGCAGGCGCCCCTCCCATTGCATTTTGAAGGTGGAGCTAACAAGATTTAGCAATTGAGTGACCGTGGAATGTGACCAAAGAAGTTGTTTTCTTTTTTCCAAAGCAAATGAAAGAACAAAATGGCCATTAACAGAGATGGGGACAACTATGGGAGAAACAGGTTTAGGGGAGAATATGGGTAGATAAGCTGAGAACATAAGTGTGTGGATAATTTAGATGCATTTCCCCTGCTTGCCCTCATCTCTTCTCTTTGTATTCCAGACCAGTAGCTAAGCTCTGTAATTCCCAGAGCCAGGGATTTGAGTAGGGCAGAAACAGAAGTGGCCTCCAAGCCCAAGGATTCTTACTGTGTGAAAGACTCTTCAAACCTCATGGAGGGAATGGGATGGGATCTTTGAGCAGAGGAACAAGAAAAGTCACTTGAGGATAAAGAGCTAGAGAAAGGACATCTTCCCCATGAGTAGGAAGGGAGAAGTCTGAGGTTTCCAGATCCAGGAACCAGGTGCCACTCTTGTCCCACTACGGATGCAGCAGAAACTTGGAGAAGCAGCAGGGTGGCCTGGTCCTTAGGCTCTGGGTCGGCGGCCTTTGGGGAATCTTCCTGCCCCGAGCAGAGTAGGGGGGAAGCAGAGAGCCATACTTTAGGAAGACCATAAGAGTGGGGACAAGCAACATCTGAGGAATAACCTGTGAGGACCAATGACCAGGCAGAAGGGGTTCTGCCATGCTTTAGCATTGCCGAAGACCTGCCATTGGGCCCAATGCAATGGCGATCCCCAAAATGTCTGCAATTAAATTTCCTGCCAGCTTGACAAGAGTGAGGGGTGGCGATCAGATATCACACTGAGTTGTGGAAAATGAAAAACATGCTATTTCTTGAACATCTGAATGAGTGTGGCTAGATTTATGGGCAACAGACAGGAAAATGCATATCAAAGGCCTAAAGGAATAGAGTCCAAACTGTTTCACACTGTGAGTTCTGTGTATTTTGACTATTTTCCCCAAAAATCTGTGGCATACTTGTATAATTAGTATTATTTTATTAAAGATTTTATTGATTTACTTTTAGAGAGAGAGAGCATGAACTGGGCAGGGGGAAGGCAAGCGGGAGGGAGAAGGACAAGCAGACTCCACTCTGAGTGGGGAGCCCAATGCGGGGCTTGATCCCAGGACCCTGAGATCATGACCTGAACCGAAACCAAGAGACGCCCAACCAACTGAGCCACCCAGGTGCCCCTAATCAGTATTATTTTCTTTTACCCTTACCTCATTTTGAAGCCCAGTTCTTTTTTTTTTTTTTTAAAGATTTTATTTATTTATTTGAGAGAGAGAGAATGAGAGACAGAGAGCACGAGAGGGAAGAGGGTCAGAGGGAGAAGCAGACCCCCTGCTGAGCAGGGAGCCCAATGCGGGACTCAATCCTGGGACTCCAGGATCACGACCTGAGCCAAAGGCAGTCGCTTAACCAACTGAGCCATCCAGGCACCCCTTGAAGCCCAGTTCTTAAGAAACCCTGGTAAAGACTCTTTTGTCATTGCATTTGGCTATACACAGCTTTTATCCCATGCAGTAACAAAAGGTTTCTTAAGGAAGGGAACATAAATTCATTTTTCTTGCAAATGAAACTACATTTTAAATACGCCAGGTAAAATAACTCAATAAAGAAATTTCACAAAAGCCACTTGTCAAGTGAACGTCCTCCTGCGCGCGCACACCCCCAACACATCTCATTTAAGAGATCCATCTGCTTGGCATAGCTGATTGCACTTAAGTACACCATGCTTTCAGACATGTAGAATCTATCTTCACAATACCTCTCTTGTATCATCAGCTTGTTCCAGAGACTAAGAATCCTGAACAGGAGGAAAAGATGGATGGTTTGACTGCAGATAGTTACTGCAGGAGTGAGCTCAATGGTGTACAAATTGCTTCAAGGAAGGAGGGCCTCCTTCCCAGTAGCTGCCTTGCTGAGTAAGGCAGGAGCCCGTGGTCTCCTTGGGCCATTCTCACAGCAGGGAGCATTCAATAAAGTCAGACTCTCAGAGTCCTCAGAGATGACTTGATGGTCCTCGATGTGCCCAATGGGCCCAGGGAATCCTCCCAAGCAAATAGAGACCCATATGCAACAGTAATGTAGAGTATGAAGGGCCACATTATGTCGAGACACCTAGGGCCCCATCAGCATCAGTGAGCCTACCTCCTATCCAAATGGCCAACCTCCCTTGGCTGCTGTGATAAGTATTAGCTCTGCAACCTGTCCGGGCTCAGGAAACTGTGTGCGTCCTAATCCAAGAAGCTCTTTGGGCCTGGACTGACCTCATTCAAGTCTTCCTAAGGCCAATCTTTCAAGTGGCTCCAAAGAACATGGGATCAGGTATTGTGAACACCTGGCTGGCTGGTTGTTGAGGAATCTGCCTCATTCCCTGTTTTCCACAAACCTTTCCCAGAGGAACTCTGATCTCATGGGTCTCTGCCCTGAAGTCCTCCCCACTATGGCTACCAAGATGCACCCTCCACTATGCGTTCCAAAGCACGCTGTGCTCCCTGCCCCAACAAATCTCTCTCCCATGCTTAGGCCATTCAGCCAGGGAGTGATCAATAAATTCAGCTTCACCAAGTCTTCACAGCACACCTTTCCTCGGGATCGGTGATGTAACTTGTGGGGCCCGGCGCATGAAGAAACTGTGGGGTCCCGTTGTTTGGAAATTATTTAAGAATTTAATACAAGTTAAAAGTTGTTAAGCATTTCAAGCTAGAGCATTAAACCAAGCAGGAGCCCTTTCCAGGCTCTGTGAAATTGCATGTATCACACACCCGGGAGGCCGCAACCCCTTCTGCCTAGGTTCCATGGCCAAACCCCATTCAGTAATGGGACAGCAATGCTTTCTGGGGCTCTGTCCCAAAAGACAGGGTGCCCTGGGTCAGACCAGAGGAGAACAACCCAGGCCAGTCCAGGTTGCAAGGGGTCACGAGGTGAGCCAATGGGGTCATCCTGGAATCACACCATGTACAGGGGAGAGAAAGACAAATTGCCAGGAGGGGATCTTTCGAGGTCATAAAGGGCAAAAAAAAAAAAAAAATCACTTGGGGAGTCACTTTAGGAGTTTAAAGAGGCAGGAGAGGGAGGGGGATTTCTGAATATCCAGAGTATACACTAACCTCACTGAAATATCTCCACACCAGGAGGAAGCTTCTTCCTTATTACACAGATGAGAAAGCTGAGTTTCAGGCAGAATCGGGAATTTGCTTCAAGTTAATGCAAGTGGCAAGTCATGAGCAAATGAGCTGTCGCTGTGTCTTTGTCTTAAGGAAACCACTTTGAGACAATTTTTTGATATCCTTGCTAAATTTAAATTTCCCCAAGTGAACAAACAATAATAGGAACCACTCGATGTCATTACACTACTATTATGTACCAGATACCGTGCTGAGGACTTGTGCATGTCCTACATTGAAATCTCCCCCAAACACTTAAAATGTGGGCAGTGTGTTCTTACTTTGCAGTGATGGAAAGGTTAAGAAAATTGCCCACAGCTCACGTATCTAGTAAAAGGGATGGCCACATTTCAAATCCAGAAACAGCTGTCTCTAAGACCATTAACCACTGTGCCCTTCTGCTTTATTTAACCATGAGGCAAACATTTCCAGCACCAGAGCAAGACTTGGAAGAAGGTACGTGGAAATGCAGATGAGCCTTTTTGAAGACTGTGTCTCTTCTGCCTACATCATAGGAGTTACTAAATACAGTACCCCACAGGTACAGAGCTTCTCATCAGTACTCCCACTGAGAGTTTGGATCTTTGGCTTTTAAAATTGACATCATCAGAAAGTAAAGATGAGAAGGGTTAAAACTTTGTTAAGAGAACAGCAATGGTCCACAGTAGATCAACTATGGAAAGAGCCCAGACGTCCATCGACAGATGAATGGATAAAGAAAATGTGGTATATATATATGTATGTGTATATATATATATACACACACACACACAATGGAACATTACTCAGCCATCAAAAAGAATGACATCTTACATTTGCAACAACATGGATGGAACTTGAGGGTATTAATTTAAGCTAAATAAGTCAGTCAGAGAAAGACAATTATCACATGATTTCACTCATATGTGGAATTTAAGAGACAAAACAGAGAATCAGAGAGGAAGGGAGGGAAAAATAAAATAAGATGAAATCAGAGAGGGAGACAAACCATAAGAAACTCTTGACCAAAGGAAACAAACTGAGGGTTGCCGGGGGGAGTGGGGGGTAACTGGGTGATGGGCATGAAGGAGGGCACTTGATGTAATGAGCACTGGGTGTTATATGCAACTGATGAATCACGAAATTACCTCTGAAACTAATAATACAGTATATGTTAATTAACTGAATTTAAATAAAATAAGATTAAAAAAAAAAAACCAAAACTTTGTTAAGAGAGACAGCAATAAAGACAACCACATTAGGCAGGAGAGTGGTCTTGGGTCCAGGAAACACCACCAACTGGCTGGTGTCCCTGGGTCTCTGGGGCTTGCTACTTGCATGGGTTGAAATGAGCTTAATTGGAGGAAGTAATTGCTGAAGGCCTAATTAAGCTCTACGATTCTTAGAATTTCTATTATCTACAGAAGTCTCACAGAACTTACAATATTGCTCATTCCTTTCTTTGTGGGTTTGTTTGTTCATTTACTTGGTTGGTTGGACCCAAAAGCTTCTGGGCTTACCTTCCTTGGACGTTTCTATGATCAACTCCTAAGAGCAATTACAGAGATCTACCAACAGAAATACTGGAGAACAAGTAAAGTCTCATGTATCCTATGACTGCTCCTAAAATCAAAGGGCCTGCAAGTCTCATTTCTATCATAAATGCTATATAATGGTGATGCCACCCCACCTAGCAAGAGTGTTAACCCAGGCAGCCCCATCGGCGGGGCTAGGACTCAGATAAAGAGCCAGCAACACTCTCCCACAAGTCTACCCAACATCTGCCTTCAGACAACAACACTGTTCCATTGCTCCTTGCAACCCTTCTCCTTCTCTGGCTGTTTTTGGTCTTCTGGAATGTCCAGGCTCAATAATCCCTCCCCAGGCCCTTCCTTGCCATTGGTCCTGAGCATATGTTAGGTTCTATAGTTCTGACCCTTGGGATTCTTTCTTGAGTCAATTTCCTCTTGGCTTCATTTATTTCTGGCCACTCCAAAGAGCCACCCACCCACCCAAACCTGATCCCCCAACATGCCAAGTGGCATCTGACCTGGCCCATTATAAGAGAAATGTGGAGTTACTTGATGTCAAGAGGCTTGGTCTCATGTCGTAACTTTGCTTTCATTTCTTCATAGAAAAGCAGAGATCACAATACACCATGTTAGTTTGGTTTAATGATTAAATCTCTAAAATTGACAACTCAGGATTCAGATGCCAGGATTCAGAGTGATGAAGAACAGGAAGGAAGGTGAGGGTTCCAGAATTAGCACATCCGGAAAGTTACCCTTTACCACGGTACCAAATGAAGCAGCTGAGATTGGTTACGTTCACTGAAATTCAAGATCAGTCATTTTACAGAAAATGATTTTGATGAAGCGAATTCAATCTGCAATTCTGGGTTTTAAGTGGCAATAATGATCCCCTTGGCTAAAATGTTGGGCCTTTAGAAGGGGAGGGAAACTTTATTATTACCAAGTGGGGTATCCCCCAAGAGTTCTGACTCAGATCTGTAGCTGAGCCAAGACATCTGGAGATTTCAAAAATTGAACTCGATCTTTAACAAATATAGACACAAATGTGAAGCACATAAAAATCACTCTTCAGAATGAGCCTTAATGGGCTGCGTTGCCTTTCAGGAACATTTCTAATGAGGCTTCGGACATGAAGTGATTCCAATTTGTGATGCATTTGAGGCAAAACCAAGAGGAGAAATTACATTTGCTTTTCCCCACTGGGTTGTTAAGGGCCCCAGATAGACAAGCCTCAAACACTCAATTGTGGGCAATGCTCTTTGTGTTCAATCCCCTCATTTGCTGGGGCTGGCACCGGGAAGGCCCAAGCACAATGGAGCCCTTCAGAACTGCTGCAGACCAACAGTGTGCAGACGGCCCAGGAGGCAAAGAGCGAGACAGGCCTGTCTATGCCAGGCACCGTGCTAACCACTGCCTGGAGAAAGAAGAGGAGAAAAGGATATAGGAATGAAAGAGGGGCGCCTAGGCGGCTCAGTTGGTTCAACACCCAACTCTTGGTTTCGGCTCAGGTCATGATCTCAGGGCCCTGGGATCAAGCCCCGCATTGGGCTCCCCACTCAGAGTGGAGTCTGCTTGGGATTCTCTCTCTCCCTCTGCTTCTACCCCTCCCCCTGCTCATGCTCTCTCTCTCTCTCTCTAAAATAAATAAATGAACCTTAAAAAAAAAAAAAAAGAAATGAAAGAGACCCAGAACTCATGGGCCGGGAGTGAGTGGTACCCCCTAGCCTTCTAAAACCTGTTTCCATTCTCCCCAGTTCTTTGGAGGACTGACCTCTAGGAAGCAGGACTCTGACCTTGGAAGCCTCGTTCTCCCTCTCACACCCCCGCAGATGCCCTATCAGTATGCACCCCAGGAATTTCCAGGGCTTCTCAGGGACACCTGTTCCCTGACATGTGACAGCCCATACACTTGATCCATGTTTTGCTGATGCACCAAGTTGGTGCTAGCGTCCTCACGGTTACCTCCTTCCATATCTTGGCATCGACTGAACCTGGGCAGAGTAGACTCTAAGCTTCCCATACAGGCTTTCCGCAGGTCATCAAAATTTAGAGAGACTCAATATATGCTAGAGAGATTTTAAAATTCCAGGCAAATTTCAAGTCTCTTTTCCTGTACTTCTCCCATTATTTCAACAACTGTAGTTAGGAGCCCATCACTGGCCCCAGCCCGGCCACGTAAGCCACCAATAGAGATGGACTGACCCAAAGAGCTGAGATCAAGGACAGAGAATGCCTAGGTCTTGGGCATCTTTGTGGGTTGCAGGGGAACACCCCCACTCTGTTGGTCCTCTGGGCTGAGAGCTAACCTATAAAATTCTACCATGTAAATTAGATTGATGCCTCTTGGGGCAGACAGAGCTCCAAAGGTCCACAGCTCGGGTAACTCTGGTTCTTTGGACTTTCTTAGGATAGACACACAAGAACACATCTTGGCAAGCAGAGCTTGGACTGACTCCAGGCCCACTCAGCCCTCAGTCAAATGTCCTTGTATGGGTCACAACCTGTTCAGCTGTAACCTGTGGTCCCGTTTCAGGGAATGGCTACCCTTCTTGGCTCCTTCCTAAACCCTTTTCTTCTGGGGCTTCCTCTGGCCTACTAAATGACCTGGGCCTCTACTCATCAGTAACCCATTGCCTTCCCTGGCACATGCCTACCTGGACTTCCCTGGAGAAGATCGTCACCCTTGAGCAAGCCCACCACACTGCCTTGCTTCCAGTCTCCTGAGATGCTAATATTCAGGCTCCTGGAAAGATTGTTAATAATTGTTCAGAACCAAAACTGTGCAGTGGTCAAGAACCTTGCTCTGCAACCAGGCTGTCTGGTTGTGATACATGCTCCTTCCTTTCTTATGTGTATAGGCTTGAGTCAGTTTCTTTCTTTTCTTTTTCTTTTTTTTCGGTTTCAGAGGTAGAGTTCAGTGATTGATCAGTTGCATATAACACCCAGCACTCATTACATCACATGCTCTCCTTAATGCCCATCACGCAATTACCCCATCCCCCACCTACCACCCGTCCAGCAACCCCCAGTTTGTTTCCTAGAGTTAAGAGTCTCTTATGGTTTGTCTCCCTCTCTGATTTCATCTTATTTTATTTTTCCCTCCCTTCCTCTCTGATTCTCTGTTTTGTTTCTTAAATTCCACATATGAGTGAAATCATGTGATAATTGTCTTTCTCTGACTGACTTATTTAGCTTAGACTAATACCCTCTAGTTCCATCCACATTGTTGCAAATGTTAAGATTTCATTCTTTTTGATGGCTAATACACACACACACACACACACACACCACATCTTCTTTATCCATTCATCTGGGCTTTTTCCATAGTTTGGCTATTGTGGACATTGCTGCTAAGAACACTGGGGTGCAGGTGCCCCTTCAAATCACTATGCTAAAGGCAACCTACAGAATGGGAGAAGATATGTGCAAATGTCTTATCAGATAAAGGGCTAGTATCCAAAATCTATAAAGAACTTATCAAACTCAACACCCAAAAAACAAACAATCCAGTCAAGAAATGGGCAGAAGACATGAACAGACATTTCTGCAAAGAAGACATCCAAATGGCCAGCAGACACATGAAAAAATGCTCAACATCACTTGGCATCAGGGAAATCCAAATCAAAACCACAATGAGATACCACCTCACACCAGTCGGAATGGCTAAAATTAACAAGTCAGGAAACGACAGATGTTGGCAGGGATGCGGAGAAAGGGGAACCCTCCTACACTGTTGGTGGGAATGCAAGCTGGTGCAGCCACTCTGGAAAACAGTATGGAGGTTCCTCAAAAAGGTGAAAATAGAGCTACCCTTCCATCCAGCAATTGCACTACTGGGTATTTATCCAAACATAGCAATTTGAGCCAGTTTCTTAAGCAGTTTGTGCCTCAGTCACATCCCCTATAAAATGAGGATGGTAATATTAGCAGCATTTGGGGGAGGATTAATTGAAGTAGCACAGGGAAAACCCTTCTAGTGGTAACTGTTCCATGCACTACTTAACATTTGCTATGTTCTACGACATGCCCTCAATATTCCTGTGTGGTTGAAAATTATTCAAAATAAAGATATGGGAAACCACAGAATAATTCTAAGGGAGGGACAGGGGTCAGCCCTTTCTACCTGGCCTTTGTGCCGGGAGCAGAGTCCTGATAAATAAGACCCCATCCTCCATGTGTATGCTAATGGACATATTATGGGCATATAAATGGGACCATATTTCACGTGCTCTGGAAATCTTCTCTGAAACTCTTAGAGCCCGACGCTCCATATTTGTGGAATGAGCAATAATTCCAGGAGATGATACATTTCGTGACTCTACCAGTTCCTCTCCTCTCCTCTTTCTACATCTTTACACAAACTCCTGTTCTTTGGTCACCCTCACCATCTTGCTTCCCTTCCCTCTGCCATTCCCTCCCCCAAAGCGTCAGAGCCAAAACAGAACAAAATAAAAACCCACCCATGGTCTGCCTCCCGGAGAGGGCCAGGAAAAACAGCGTGCTGTATTTTCTTTGTGAACAAGGTAGAAGGCTTCTGGACTCTGGGTTGGTCCACCATGTAACAGATCCTGAGAAGAATGTCAACACGAGCCTGGATGGGGTATCCTGAGTTTTAAACGAGATTATGCAGATGTAAGTGCCTGGCACTGCATTCAATAAACCTTCGTTCTTCTTCCTAGCTCTGGTGCTGCTTAAAAAGTTGACCTGCATCAGTCCTATTTTTTTCCTAAGACTCGGGACACGTTGGCCTGCGCATAAACCCTTCCCGTTCGGTGAGATTTTTCTGCCTGGAGTGTCTCTTCTCTTCTTCCCTTACCACCCTGCATTCTGCTGATGGCAAATCAATGGCACGTTTGTCTTAAACAGCCAGCACTTGGTGTGTTACTACCAACCACGAGGGCCCCCGCCTTTTAATTACTCCTGCTGAGCCTAGCACTATATATAACACTAATGTTTCTGGGACTGCCAGCAATTAAAACCAAAAATAAATAACACATTACAAGCTGCAAACCCAGCTAGGCTCGGGTAATGCTACGGATGGATAGAAGGCTTTTGTTTTTAATTGCTCCAGTTTCTCCTGGCCCGGAGGAATATAAACACCTGACAAGCAGCTGTTTGCCAGGAGATGGAGCAGAAGAGGCCTCGACTTCAATCTTGCCTGGTCTGGGGCCCCAGAGAATGGACTAACATCCTTCTGCCTCAGTACTTCACTCTGCAAAAGGGAGAGATTCGAGAACAAAGCCAACCATGTGCACACACACTGATGAACATGCTGTCTGGGGTCATGTATCGAATCAGAACGAGCTCTATTGATTTTTGCTGTGGGTTTTGTTTTTCTAGCTCGAACAGAATTCTGGAAAAAAAAAAAAAAGCAGTTCTGATGAATACTTAGCTTATTTCATCTGTTGAACGTGTGAGTCTCCCACCAGAGATGGTCCGTAACCGGGAAGAACAATTATAAGATCGAATTGGTAGAGTTCTCTTGGAAGCCCACCAGGGACAATTATTTTTATTTTTTGCTAAGGGAAGTCCTTGTGCAGCGCCCACATCCAAGGGTTGGCCAACTGCCAGTTATGGAGTGCAAGAGTACAGATTGGCCAAGAAGGACCCTGAGTCTCATCTAGCCTCTGCCCCCGGGCTCAGCAGGAGTAATTAAAAGGCGGGGGCTCTTGTGATCGGCAGTAACATACCATGCCTTCAAAGGACCTCTGACTTTGTTCTACCCCACAGACCTAAGATTCAAGGATCCAGGTGTCCTGACATCTTCAGTGCATCTGACACATTTTGCAAAAGTGATCTTGGAAAGACTGCCCCGATAAAAACTTCTTTTGCAAGGTCAAGAGTGATTCTCCCTGTCGGGGCTGCTGGTTGGTTCCTTAATTGGCTCCTCTCAGCACCAAGAGCCGTGGGGACCCCAGACCAAGTTTCTTCTCTGGCCCAGCTCTGGGCAGCTCCCCTGGCGTGGTGGAGAGCGCGTGGGAAGGCAGGCTCGGCACCTGCCTTGCCAACAGATGGCTGCCTTGTGGTGGAGTCCTCCTGGTCTGCTTGCCCGGGCTGCCGAGAAATGTAGGATGTAAAATTCAGGACACACCAGGACAGATCCACATGCATTTTCCTCTCCCCGTTGGGTGTTGGTGGCTTGGCTGCTGGCAAAAAGCATCCCTCTTAAAAGCAACAAATAATGAGCCTTGACAGCAGCAGGACTGACCTAATGCTGACTCATGAATGTCATCATTGTTCTATCCTACTCTGGGCATTAGTCCATGTTCAGCCCTAAGCCAGAATGTCTGCATAGAGAACAAAGCTGATTAGCTTGACAATGGCTTTATTCTAGGCCTGTCGCTAATGCAGGTAAACAAAGGGCAGGGCCAGGCCTCACTTGGGGGGAAGAAACATCCAAAGGACTAGAAGCCAGGAGGGCCTCTGATGACACTGTCCACTTGTTCCCATGGCCTGTTGCTTCCTCCCGACGGTTCCCTTCAAAAAGAGGGAACCCGTGAAGGGCCTTGGGTTCCCTGAGAAGTGTCAGCCTGCCTGATTCATGGGACTCGAGTATTATCGTGTGTCGACTGCCAGCAAGCCACATCAAGGGTACGGACTCTCTCCTTCAGCTCCGGCATCGCTCACCCTCCGCCTGCACCTGTCAGAGCCCTGGGCACCAACCTCCCTGCACCAGCAGTGGAGGGCTGAGGGAGAGGGCAGTGGATTTGCCATCAGCGGCCCAGCTGTCTGGCAAGGCCCAGCTGGACGCTCAGGCTCATTGCCTCTCCTCTCTTTTCACATCATATCCATCAACACCCCTTTTTCACCCTGTCAGGTTCCTGGCCCCCACCTCCACTCCCAGCCCACCTCCCGGATGGGCCAGCTTTCCTCGAACAAAGGTTTTCTTTCTCGCCTTGATGGATATCTTGGCATGGAAGCCCCTCTCACACACAGGGCGGAACCCCACCCCACGGAATCGGAGGGCTAATCGTTTTCCTCGTGCAAACATGGAGTGTAGACGGGTAGGGTTCCTGCCCACCGCTGGCGGTGCTGTTTGCCAGGGGGTCCTCTGAGAGAAGCGTGAGAAAGGGACAGACGGAGGACAGAAGAAGTCCTCCAGAGACGCAGAGGAGGTGTGTGATTCGCCGAGGGAAAGCGAGGAGCCTCCCTGCCATTTTCCACAGGGGCTGCAAACTCAGGTACCTTCCGGAATGGGCAGGAGGTTCAGATGTGGAAAACAACCTTTCACAAACGCATCGAGCTGTTGAAGAAGGAAATCCGGGAGCCTCTGGTCGGGGAAGGAGCCTCACTGGTGTCTAATCATCCTCAGTGAAAAAAATTCCTTCTTGAAGAAGAGATCCTGGGAATAGAGAGGGGCCCAGCTGTCTCACTCACTCATTCATTCACAAACCCTTATGAATCACCGACCCAGCGCCAAGACATGCGACTTCTGGTTTGTTCTTTTCGGGTCCTTTCTCTTCCAGCCCCAGAGCTGATGAGACGCAGTCCAGATCAGTGTTCTGCTTTGACTCAGATCACAGAAGTACAATAAATACCTTTTCTTTATCCAGCCATAAATATTGATCGGACGGCTTCTTATATCATCTGATTGCTAATGGCGCATCTGCTTAGACGTGTCTTTGTCCAAAATTCTTTCAAAGCAGCTGCGTGGAACCTGAGCTGTAATTTCCCTAACCCATCCGTCAACATCTACGCCCAGCTCCCCACCACCTACGGAAACGTTCGAGGCACTTAGAACCACAGCTGGTCTCAGCACTTACACTATAATTCGCCAATTACCAAGGCTTAAAAAATCATTCCAGGGTGGACCAGGAATTATATAAGCCACGGATATAACAGTGATTATACCTGGCCCTTCTGGGTGGCTCTCACCTCAGCCACAGGAATCACTTTGCAAATACTAATTAGTTGTATTCGTTCAGGGATGTCTTGTGCGGGATGTGGCAGCCACTGGAGCCGGGGAGAGAAGCCCTGAGTCACTCCACCAATCGAACAGGAAGGTCAGTGGCTCAGAGCCCTGCTTTAGTCTACAAAGTGTCCCAGAGAACACAATGAGTCAACAGAGGTCCTTCTGGCAAAGGTTGCAGGAACCGAGGGGAAAAGAATGGAGTAATGATGGCCCGAGGGCTCCCAAATTCGTATTGAGGAGGGGAAACTGGAACAATCTCCATGGGAGTTAATGACGGGCATAGTGAGAAACTGAGTCAAGGTCTCTCCCAACCTGACTGCCTACACCTGGTTTAGGTTTGCCAGACATCTTGACGTGCACACCAGGATGGTTGTTCAATTGGCCTCCTACCCCTGGCCTTTCCCTTCTCCAAATAAACGTGCTCATCGCTGTGGATCTCCCCATACCGCACTTTGAATCAGGTAATTATCTGCTGGGAATCTCTAACGCCCTCTGACCCCAACCCTGCCATTACCTTTCATACGGGTCAGGGGGATGTCGAGCCTGCTGCCTGTTTTTGTAATAAAGTTTTATTGGCACAGGGGCCGCTGTCATCATTTACACCAGGTCCAGGGCTGCTTTGGTGCTTCAGCAACCATGCTGAGTGGTTACACCAGAGATCGCTTGGCTTGCAAAGCATTAACTAGTCTCTGGCCCTCCGGAGAAAAAGGTTTCCAGTCCATGATCTGTGGCAGTGCTTTTCATACCTTTCGTCTAAAGCACTTCAAAAAGAAAAGGGTATCCGTGGGTTTCTCACAAGTGCAAAAAGACTCTGACATCTTCTGGTTTAATCTTAAAATCCTGTGACTTTTCTATTACAATGTATTCGTGTGTGTCTTAGTATAAAAAACCACAGCTATTTTGTTTGTCCCAAATCTACGGATAAAATTCATGACCCGAGAAAATTAATGACAAAGATTATTTTGTGTTCCAAAATGAGAAGGATGGACTCGCGGGTTCAGTCCCAACCCTTTCAGGCTAGCCTCTGAGGGTCCACGCTAGCGACAACCTAGAAACTGAATGGACACTGATTGAGTCGGGGCCCAGACAGGAAAACAGAAGCCACTCCAGGTAATCTAAAAAAAAGGGAATTTTATGCAGGAGATTGGTTACAAAGGGGACAAAAGAACTAAGACATCAAAGAGGGGACATTAAGACTACTAAGATATTCCCACAGCAGGAAGCTGCTACCCTCCTGGTCACCCCCTCCTAGGGCTGGAGACAAAGGGAAGAGGCAGGATTGGTAGAACTCAGGAGCTGAGGTCCATCCCACAGATGGATGAACTGGGATGATAGAAGAACAATGGTAGCTCCCAAGGTTCTCTTTCCTCTGCCCTCCAATCTCCCACTGGCACCCCCTACTGGCACAGTCCTGCTAGGAGCCACATGGCAAAGGAGCCTGGGAATTGTAGTTTTGTTGCACATTACAGAGTTAAGAGATGGTGATAGGTCTGAGGGCAAATAAGCAAATGACTGGCGTAGATGTCCATGAGGGGATGTTGCTGCCATTAGAAAGAGTCCATCCAGGTGGCCACCAAGAGGCCAGAGAGAGTGACAGAGCCTCAGTGAATTCATTACAGTGCAGGATCTGGTCCTCAGGGTTATGACCCAGAGTCACTCTCTGACCACCAATTATTGTCTCGTAATATATGTTTCATTCGCTGCAACAAAATTCATCGGGAAAGGTGACACATAAAAAACCAGAGTAACTCTCTAGCCGATGGGACATTTGAGAGGCCTGAACATGATTTTCCTGTAGGAAAACTGCAAGGAAATCCAAATCATCTGCAGAGTCTTTGGAGCAGGGAGGCAGCGCCAGGGGGTACCTGTTTTATGATCAATATGTTTTCGGGCATCAGGTTCCCATAGGGTCCCTAGCAAGGCTATGCATGCCATCAAAACCAGATCCGCCTCATGGGTCAAGGCCCCTCTCAGCAGAACTGTACCTACAGGAGCACAGCTGGTGTTTGCTCAGCGACTTTATCCATCATGCTTTTATGGCTGGCTAATGGGAAACTCTTTATTTGGATAGGCTAACACAATCAATCACGTCTTAATCTGGCCTGTGAGACAGTCTGCCTCTTCGAGAAGACACATCTTGGCTTTCCTCTTTCTATGTTACTACGATGACTCAGCTGTCAGAGGCAGCCATTTACAGAAGGCTGGCCTGGCAGGATGCAGGGATGGGATGAGATGGGTTGACCCAAGCCCCTCCCATGCCACATTCAGGCCCCCTTTTCCATGTAAAATACTCTGATTTTATTATGGCCTGGGCCTTGCTTAACTTCCAAAATGACATAGCAAAGGACAGGAACCATGTCTTCCTGACCTCTAGCCCCAACAGCGCTTGGTATCTTGGTAGGTGCCCATATCTCTCTTCAGACTTTCCCCTAAATCATCCTATTGTTAAGTAGCTTTAATTTTTAGAGTATTCTTCCTTCTTTTGACGTAAAGTCTTATCATGTCATCCATTTGCCTTAGGTCATCCTCTCAAGTCACACAGAATAATTCTATTCCTTCTTCTATGTGGCAACCCTTGAGATATTTGAATAGAAGTATTAGGTTGTGCCCATGTCTCCTTTTCTCTCAGTCATTCCTTTTATATTTTGGGCATTATGTAATGCACATCACACTGTTCAAGGAGCATCCATTCCGAAAACCTACCCTACACATTGACTGGACACTCCATTCAAATCATGCCTGACACTGAACATGATTCCTAGGTAGTCATATCTATCTTACTGTTGTCATGTGCTCTTGGAAGTCACTTTAGATAACTTTATTCTCCCATGGCTTTTGCATCCATGAGGTCTTCAGCTCTTTGGAACAATGTAGGCTAGCAGACCCCTTTCTTCCAGACCAGCTCTGCATCATCGCATTCCTGGGCTCGAGCTACAGATCCTAGAGCCCCTCTGGGATTGAGCTGTCCATGCCCAGCCACCTTCTCACTTGCCACAGAGGTTTTAGTTAATATTCAAAGTACATTGATATAAATGTGTTCAATCTTATAATGTTCTTCTACAACACAAGTTTGAGATGATCCATCAGAGAGAGAGAGAGCGAAAGAGATAACTATTATCACCAGTTGCCTGGTGCCAACAGCTCGTCTCCACCACCCTCAGCTCTCACCAGACAACTGCAATGGCCTGCCTCCAGCCTATTCTCCACAAAGCTGTGAGCTTTGGAATGCAAATCCGACCCTAACACTCTCCTACTTAAAACATTCCAATGGCTCCCCTTTGTTCTTGGGACAAAGACAGAAATTCCTAACATGGTCTTTGTGGCCTTCCACAGATACTTTGGAAACCACTTAACTGTCCCTTACTTCCCCTCCCCAGACTAGATCAAGCACATCCCTCTAGGACACAGTCTCATAGACCCATGTACCCTTACGATGGTCATGTAATTTCACATGTATGTGCGTGACTCTGATAGAAGTCTGTCTTCACTGTAGAGTGTGAGCTCAGGGACCATGCCTGTTTATGCTCATCAGAGCCCCAGCATCAGGCACAGGACACATAGAAAGTCCTCAGTAAGTATTTGTGAATGAAAAGAAAGAAGGATGGTAGAGTGGGCTAGATAATAAGCGCCCCCCCCCCCACATCCTTATCCCCAGAACTTGTGAATGTTACCTTACATGGTAAATGGGGACTTGCAGATGGGATTAAGTTAAGGATTTTGAGATAAGGGGATTCTCCTGGATTATCCAGGGGAGTCCAATGTGGTCATGAGGTCCTCACAAAAGAGAGGGAGGCAAGGAGGTCAAAGGACAAAGGAGGAGGTATAACGATGGAAGCAGGAAGCTGGAGTGGTTCCAGGAAGGAGTCATGAGCCACGGGATGCAGGAGCCTCCAGAAGCAGAAGAGGCCAGGACACAGATCCTCCCCTAAAGACTGTAGAAAGAACCTACACTGCCACCACCTTGACTTTAGCCCCGGGGGATGGGTTTTGGACTTCTGGCCTCTATAACTGTGGGATAATAAGTATGCGGTGTTTTCAGCCACTGGGTTTGAAGCAAATCTGTTAGGGCGGCCATAGGAAACTAATACAGATAGGAAGAAGAAGGGGAAAGAAAAAGACAAAGAAGACATTGCTGTCTTCGTTGAACCTTTGGGAAAAGGTAAGAAATACCTGACCTAAAAAATACCTAAGAGAAAAGGTCTTTCGGAGAGATCAAAGCTTGTCTACCCAGGTAAGGATCCGCTGTCCTTGAAAAGGGGCCTTTCTACATGAGAATATAGTGTGCCCAGGGGGTTTTGTGATTCTGTCAAGGACTTCCGGCCCCCACCCCCTCCAGCCCTGACACTTGGCAGGGCACACTCTCCCTGCTGTTACACCTGGAAACAGCTCACTCTTCTCCAGCAGCCCCTCTGCACCCTGCCAGGCAAGTGACCCTCCCCATGCCCCATCAGCAACCCCTGATGCCCCCTCAGCACCCCCAGTGACTTCTGGTAACCCAAAGAGCTTAAGCAGCCAATGATGCCTGAACTGCTATTCGAGAGTGGCAGGTGAGGCAAAGCGTGAGTCGTATCTTCTAGGTCCTTGTCCAGTGCCCTGTCCACCACCCTGTCTACAGGTCGGAAAGATCAGGATGTCTCGGGTTCTATCTAGAGAGGGGAAAAAAAAATGACCCTTACTAAAACCTTGCCCGCCAGAGAGACCCCACTGTACTTCCATCTGCAAATCCCGCTCAAAATGTATTCCAGAGCGCGTCTTTTCTCCCTCCTCGCTGGCCAAGGCTTGCCTGGCATGTGTCCTAATTTCCCTCTGCCTCAAAGAAGCCCCCTGACCGAAGGGGGCTGGTTCTCCTATTCAGACTACAACCTCCCTGCCTCAGCAAATGACATGACATTTGCATAAAGCCTGAATTGAGATGCTCTGGAGCAGGTGATGCATTCAGAAAGCCCCTTGCTCTGTTCCCGTCCGTCAGCCTCGCCGGAGATCATCTGCCCCACGCCTCTGTTTCTGCACAACCAGCCTCAGACGCAGCGCGGGGAGGCAGGAATTGGGCCAGCTGCCTGACGACTTTAATGTTAAAATGTGTTGAACATTCACAGGCCACAGAACTCTGCTAAGTGAACCAAATGGGCCTCCCTAAAGCCATATGCTCACTCCATCACATCCCAGCTGCAGCCTCCCGTGAACGGGGAGCAGACTCGCTGGGGAAGCGTTGGGCTTGTTTTTTTTTTTTTCTTTCCATTTTCCTTCCTGTTGAACTGCTAATACCAGATACTGATGTCACAAGCCAAGAGTGGCAGAGAAAAGTCAGTGGCAAGCAGAGCATCCCCAGAGAGCAAAGACTTACCCTTCTTAACGAGCCCTTTTTAGAGGCATCTTTAGACTTTGGCACCCCTGCACCCAGTTGAAGGGTGAGACCATTACGACATGGTCAGGAGCTGCGGCAGAGACTAGCTAGCTCCTCACCAAAACACATTCCTCTTTCTCTCGGGCACACAGCTCAACCATAACTGTGAGCCTCCATCTGAGCAACGCGTGGCCAATGCCTGAGTTTTGGCCAATGGAATGGACCACAGGCCACTTCCATAAAAATGGCCAGGACTGTCCTGATTTTAGCACTGTGTCCTGGGAAATCTTTCAGTCTCTGGCAAACGGGAATGGTTAATCATCCTGGTGACCCCCACGGGCACCTGCCAGCTATAGACAGAATTTGGGGCCCTTCCTTGATCATGGTTCTCAGATTTCAGCCTGCATCACTTAGGAGGGCTTGGTAAATCACAGATTGCTAGCTCCAGCCCTTCTGTTTCTGATTCCGTAGGTCTGGGGTGGGGCTCAGGAATTTACATTTCTAACAAGCTCCCCCCTCTTCCCACCCCCACCCGGTCCCCAGAGAACTGTGCTCCCGGGCCAGGGACCACCCTTGGAGAACCCTGCCCTAGGTCAGTGGTTCTCAAACTTTGCTACATATTAGAGTTCCCTGAGGTGGGGGTGGGGGGTGGGGCACTTAAAAAACATTCCATTTCCTAGGCTGTCACCCAGATCAATGCACCAGACTGGGAGTGAGTCCTAGTTGGCAGTGGATTTTCAAGTTCTACAGGTAATTCCAGCTTTCAGCCAAGTTTGAGAACCAGTGCCCAAGATCAGTGTTTTCAAATGTTAATGTCCCCGTGAATCACCTGGAGACACTATTAAAATGCAGACTTTCCATTCCATCAGTCTGGGAAAGAGCCTGGGATTTTTGCATTTTTAACAAGTTCCTAGGTCCTGATGAAGGGAGGTATTGGCCTGAGCAACCACGCTTGGAGTAACAAGGCCTCAGCTCAGTGGTCCTAATGATGAGGGAACAGAAGGCAAGCTAAGGACAGGCAAAAGCTGACACCCCACAACCCCCGCCCCCCATGGGATATATGTGACATTCCTCAGGCACTCCTGGCTGCCCTAAAGGAAAAACAAAGTTAACCTATAGGAACCACAATCCTGGGGCGCCTGGGTGGCTCAGTTGGTTAAGCGACTGCCTTCGGCTCAGGTCATGATCCTGGAGTCCCTGGATCGAGTCCCACATCAGGCTCCCTGCTCGGCGGGGAGTCTGCTTCTCCCTCTGACCCTCCCCCCTCTCATGTGCTTTCTCTCTTTCATTCTCTCTCTCTCAAATAAATAAATAAAATCTTAAAAAAAAAAAAGAAACCACAATCCTGCAAGACCTGAGTCTCCCTCAGTTTACAAATGTCTTACCAATCTACAAGAACAAAGTATTCCTATCAGTGGCCTAGCTCCCAGAAGGAAATGTAGATACAATTAAATGTCGTGGGCGCCTGGGTGGCTCAGTTGGTTAAGCTACTGCCTTCGGCTCAGGTCATGATCCTGGAGTCCCGGGATCGAGTCCCGCATCGGACTCCCTGCTTGGCAGGGAGTCTGCTTCTCCCTCTGACCCTCCTCCCTCTCATGCTCTCTGTCTCTCATTCTCTCTCTCTCTCAAATAAATAAAATCTTTAAAAAAAAAAAAAAAAAAAATGTCGTTACAACCTGCAGTCCATTGACAGATAGTTGAAGCAGGCAGAGTGTAATGTTCCTCCAGGAAGCTCCCAACTATCTTAATGTTAATGCCTTGCTAGAGGGAAAAACAACCTTAACTTGACAATGGCGAGGCCTCCAGTATCCTGAGCGTCTTCTTTAACATATGAAAATCCTTTTGAAAACCTCCCTTTTCCTTACCTCCCCCAACCCCATAGTATATAATCAGCCACCCTTCACAAGCCCCGTGCAGCAGCTCTTTCTGCCCATGGGTCCCATCCCTGTGCTTTAATAAACCACCGTTGTCTCAAGAATTCTTTCTTGGTTATGGACGCCGGGCTCCACCCCACTGAACCTCACCTATAATCCAAAATTACATCACTAAGACATCAGTGTGCATCAGAATCACCTAAAAAACCTTGTCAGAACACAAAGATTGCTGGGCCCCACCCCCAGGATTTCTGACACACTGGGCCTAGGGAGGGGCCTAAAAATCAGCATTGGTAACAAGTTCCCGAAGAAAGTTCTGGCCACTCTTGCCAAACGGAAAGGGTGGATTACGAGGGACAAATAGCAGCTATTCACCACCTTGATACAGATCCTGACATTGGGGCGCCTGGATGGCGCAGTGAAGTGTCCAACTCCCGATTTTGGCTCAGGGTGGTGAGACCGAGCCCCACGCTGGGCTCCGTGCTTGGCAGGAAGTCTGCTTGAGATTCTCTTGCCCTCTCCCTCTGCCCTCCCACTAGGTGTCTCTCTCTCTCTCTCAAATAAATAAATATATCTTCAAGGAAGCACTCATGCTCCTGAAACGAACAGCAAAAACACTACAAGTGCCCAAAGTTCTCCCTCTGATGTTGGCAAGTGGTCACAATGCCAAAAATCCATTTCAATCTCAGTATTAACTACATAGCTTCTGATTGAGGCCAAACCAGGCAGGGTTAGAAATACCGCACTGTGGGGCTCCTGGGTGGCTGAGTTGGTTAAGTGTCTACCTTCAGTTCAGGTCATGATCTCGGGGTCCTGGGATCGCGTCCTGAATCAGGGTCCTTACTCAGCGGAGAGCCTGCTTCTCCCTCTCCCTCTGCCGCTCCCCCTGCTTGTGCTCGCTCTCTCAAATAAATAAATAAAATCCTTAAAAAAATTTTAAAAAGTAAGTATCACATTGTCAATGCTATTAACCGTGGCTGCACCTGTTACCACGAGTCTCATTACTACTCCCATTTGGCATTTAGGGACTGCTTTCTACGTACCAGGTGCTGTCATAAGCCCTTACAACTTTGTCCTCATAACAACCCTAGGAGAGAAGCACTATTATCACCAGCACCTTGCATTTGAGGAAACTGAGGCACAGAGAAGCTAAGGAACACGTCCAAGACCACAGAACAAGAACCAGGATTTGAAATCAGATAGTTGGACTCCAATGTTTCCCTGTCATAATTATTGCCCTGTCCTTTCTCCTTCAGGGACCAGAACAAAACAATGACCTGAAACGAAGCATCCAAACATTATTATTATTGAAGACAATCCTCACTACTATCCTTCTCTCCTTTCCAAGTCTTAAACTTCTGGTATTCACCGGGGCTCTCACTGTTTCTAGAGAAAACATCAAACCACAGAAGAAAAGGACGTGAAAGAGTCCATCAAAGCATTATGCTGAGTGTTCAGGCACTTGTTCGTTCAAGAATTATTACTGAGACAGGGTTCCATTCTGCATATATTTTGAAGGTGGTGAATATATGGAGGGATCAGCTACGGGGTGTGGGAGAGAGAAGTCAAAGATGATCAGAAGCACATGATCCTCTTTGCTGCTGTGGAAACACAATGAGCTGGGAGAGAGAAAAAAAGAAGGACGTGAAGCTGGAGACACAAAGTACAGAATGTGAAGAAACCAGCGCACGAGAAGTTTGGTTTTCACTCTAAGGGCAATGGGGAGCCACTCAAGAGCTAAGAGCAGAGGAGTGCTGACCTGAGCAGGAGTCTGAATGCAGAGGAACCCGTAGAAATTCTTAAGTATTACAGTGGAAGTATACTGGGGTCTGATAAGGGAAGCACAGCAGAAATGGATAGGAGGGGACACGGGGGAGTGAGATGTTGGTGTGTTGGTGGGAATTCTTGGAGGGAGAGAGTGAGGGAGGAGTCCAGATGGAGTCCCAGGTCTCTGGCTTGGTAGCCATTTACCCATTACCAACCTACCAACCCTTCTTGACATGCTTCAGAAACCTAGCTACTTTGTGCTCATCTTTTGGGGCACCTGGGTGGCTCAGTCAGTTGGGCAACTCACTCTTGATTTCGGCTCAGTTCATGATCTGAGGGTCCTGAGATCAGGCCCTGCATCTGGCTCCACACTGAGCACGGAGCATACTTGAGATTCTCTCTCTCCTTTTCCCTTTGCTCTTCCCCCTGCTCATGTGCGCTCTCTCAAAAAAAAAAAAGTAAAAACATACACTTCCCAGACTCTCTTGCAGATAAAAGTAACCATGTGACAGCATTCTAGCTAACAAGATGTAAGTGCTGAATGGAACTTTCTGGAAAGCTCCTTACAGGGGCTCACTCAGCGAGAACACAGCATCTCATCTCACCCTTCTTCCTTCTTCCTACCTGGACCATGGTCAGGAAAGAAGGTCGGGAGGGGACATGCAGGGGCTGTATCAAAACCATAGAGGGAATCACATATGAAAGAGAGCTAGGCAAAAATACTTGGTTCTTGACCATGGCATGCAACCGTGGTGCTAGCCCGGGACACGGAAGTGGCTGAACAGGAAGATGGCTGTGGGAAGAGCTAACAGTATAATTTTCATAACACGAAGGACCATTTTATTCTGGTCTAGTATAGAACTTTTGAACCAATTGCCACAAAATAGAACCGCAGAACCAGAGAATTTAAGGTTTGGTAGTTTTTACTTTGAAATCTCTCTTGTCTGTCCAAGGGAAGTTAAATGATGCAGAACTGCCTCTAGGAACCGATACATCAGTCTGGGATGAAAATTCTCTCTGGGGTTGTGGTCTAGATACTGTGTCCAGAGTCTGCCTTTATCCACTCCTGGGCTGCACTGAGCAGTCTTAACTTATGTCTACACATTGATTTATGTTTGTTAGTATTTTTTAAAGATTTTATTTCTTTTGAGAGAGAGACAGAGAGAGAGCAGCAGAAGGGGGCGAGTCAGAGAGAGAGAGGAGCAGACTCCACACTGAACACAGAACCCGATGCAGGGCTCGATCCCAGGACCCTGAGATCATGACCTGAGCCAAAATCAAGAGCTGGATGCTCAAGGGACTGAGCCACCCAGGCGCCCTTGTTCTTTAGCATTTCTATATACATTTTATCACAATTACCACTTCAAGTTTTATCTATGGGCGTATATCTATCAGGCAGTGTTTTAGAAAGGAAACAATGTTTTGCTCTTGCCCTCAAGGGAATGAAGTTGGAATACGTTCCACTCTATAGAAGCCAGGACGGTTCTCCTTGATGAAGTGTCCTCAGGATGTGGCCCTGTTCTAACCCTATTTAATATACCACCGTCCAGGACTTTGCTTCTGCCCTCCCTCTCGCTGCCCAGAAATGTGTTATTACCAACTCATGGAAAGCACATTCCTCTCTCAGGGAGAAGACTCACATTAACCAAACTTACAAGCCTGATGTCTAAAACTAGACATAGCAGTTGCCCAATTCACAGTGAGAAAATAGCCGCCACGTAAAAAAAAAAAAAAAAAAAGAGAGTGTTGGAGAAGCATCTAATCAGAATGAGAATGTGTTAGCTGGACTGATGTTTGAGAGCCTCAAAATCAAGCAGAGTTGACCCAAGCAATGGGACCAAAACGGTTAGAGCTGGTTAGCCACAAAACCCACGTCCACCCCCTGCAGGTGGTACCTCCAGCACCAGAAACACTTAGAGACCTTTGCTGAGGGTCCCTCTCCCTGCCGGCACCTTACATTTCCTGCTGGGACTCTCCTGATTGCCAAGGTCTTTCTTTGAATACACGAATAGCTGTAATAAGGTGGCTGTCTATTCTCCCTGCCTCTTTAAGGTGACTTTTCAGGGTTCTGCTCTGATCTATTATGTATCCATATTAAAGTTTAATACTCAGAAGTCATCCTTATTTCCCTCGTTTCTCAGTTCTTAAGCAATAACTCACTTTAGACCTCAAGGACTGACAAGAGCAATGAAAGCAGACTGATTTCAGCCTGTGATGCAGGAGCACTTCTCATAACTTCATAGTCTAATGTTATGTTCAGTACCAGTGAGACTTTAAATTCGGGGCTGCAGGGAAATTTTTCAGGAAGGCCCCACATAGCCCCTCTGCTTAGAAGGTAAGCCACAGTTTCCCGAGGAAAGGGCTTTCGATCAGGAACTCTACAGAACTCCGAGGCCAGCTGGGCATAATTACGTCCCCATCAGTAGGGGCCTGGGCACGGCTTCATTCACATCTGAATCGTACAGGTCGATCATTGGCATGGGTAAGATGACAATCCTGCTAACTGTTGTCATGTCCCGTGGCTCAAGCCCTCTCTCTGCTACCTAGCAGCCCAGATTAATCACACTGTATTTGGACAGCTTCATGGTGAGCCCACATATAAAAAGGGTTTTCTGGCACCAGAGCCGGGTTCTGAACACATTACTGACGAGATCGTCAATTTCTCTGGCGCTGGCCTGACAGATACAACTCGCTGTTGACACACAGGCTGTCACGTGCAAAAATATGTCATCCTAAGAGGCAATCTGCAGGGGTGGTTACAGTATTGAAAACCAGTAGGAGGGAAGGAGTCTATCGGCTCCTTCCTCCCTCTGCGTTGGCACCCATCTCCAAACAAATAGGACCGGGTCCATCATTAGCTCCTCTGTCCCCGCTGTCCAAGCCAGGAGAGCCAAAGGGATTAGAGGTGACATGTCTCTGCCCACTCCCAGCAGGTGTGGTGGCAACACTCTCCGAGCCTCAACCGGAAAACGAGATGGTTGAACTAGCTGGGTTCTAAAGGCCCTTCCAACGCACCGTGTTCTATTTTAATGGATGCTCTCTTGATTACAAAAATCACAGATCTTCGGGCACATAGGGATCAATTCACTTCACAGTGAACAAAAAAGCAGTCATTCATTTGGCACGTATTTATGAGCATCGTCCCCCCGTAAGTCATGCCGCATCTGCCTTGAGAGCCTCAGAGAAACTACTTTGATTCTCCCATTGTGTCCTGGTGACTATTTGAGGCGGCTGGAACAAGAAGGCACTAACAGGGCAGGGTTTTAATGATTTAGTTTTTTCTGTGTTCTGGGTACGCCCATCCCTCTGGCTCTACGCCTCAATTCTAGCCCATTCTTATTGATCTCAGCAGCCCCCCAGGGCTGTCCTCAGACTCAGGGCTATGGTGCGGTCATGGAGGGGGACAAGGGGCTGAGTGGGAGTCAAGAGGATGGTGGTGGTGGTGGTGGTCAGCGGCGGATGGGAGTTACGGCCCAAGGTCACTGTGGGATCTGAGTTCAAGTCCAGGCTTTGCCACTTACTGGCCTTGTGTCCTTGAGTCCAGCTTCCTTTCTGTAAGTGCAATTATAGGCCCAATGCAAGATCAGGAGAAATAAATGTGATACCACATAGCAGATGCTTAGCACAGTGCTTAGAGCAGAATACGTGCTCAGTTGAAATAAAGCGATGATGATCATCAGGGATGTGTGTGATTTAGAAATTTCACTCTTACCGGGGATTTGTATGTCCAATTAGTAGGGGATATGAGAAGAGCCATACACATCCAGGCAGCTGCAGCAGATCAGCTACGTCAAAGAGCCCTCCCATGTATAGAATGCCATCCGTGCTCTCACAGAGCTGGAGACGGTAAATGTGCATCACTGGAGATAATGTGAAAATGTCAAGGGAAACGTGAAGATCCCATTACTGATGCTTAGAAGAGGCAGTGGGTGCTTTCACTCTGGAGGTACCATGGAGGGCTTTACGGAGGTGGTGACATCCAAAGCCAGGTCATATTTACACTGCAGATATTGAGGCAGGACATCCAGGCCCAGCGTGAGTACAGACAGGAAGTTGGACATCTCTGGACACGTCAAAGGCAGTAAGGAAATAATTCCCACTCTGCACTCTGTCTGCCCCCCTCCAACCCTGGGAAGGGGGTGGGAAGGGAGCAAGGGAGCCCAGCGCTTCCTTCTGTGACATGAATTGTTATGTTTCACTTGTAAGGCTGGGGACTTAAAATCTGCAGTGTAGCAGAGAAGGCTCTGGTACATGTAAATCTTGGCTGTGCCCCTCACCAGCTGTGTGACCTCAGGCAAGTTATTTAACCTCTCGTACCTCTGCTTCTTCAAGTGCAATATGAGGTTCACAGTTCTGACAGTGTTATGGGCATGAAAGGAGATGAAGCAAGTATAGCACATTGCATGCACTCACCAAATGTGAGCCACAATAACCCCATAAAATGATACAATAAGAAAACATAACATAGTAGCATGTAATAATCTAACAAAATATCCCCCAGGCTAGAAATGCCTGGGATAGGATATTGGATATATTGCCATAAATTCTTTGAGCACTGCTCACCACCCCATTAGGAAATTCTTACACCAACACCAGGCCACTAGAATAAACCAGAAGGTTAAGATGTGTTCAAATTAGATTTTTTTTCAGCGACAAATAAAACCAGCATTTTAAAGAATAATATTGCTAAAATAACAGCCTCTTGATGGTCAACTCCATAGGAACAACAATTTTTTTTAGAGAGAGAGTGCAAGAGGGTAAGGGAAAGAGAATCCTAAGCAGGATCTACACTCAGCATGAAGCCCAACATGGGGCTCGATCTCACAACCCTGCGATCATTACCTGAGCTGAAATCAAGAGTCAGATGTTCAACTGACCGAGCCACCCAGGCGCCCCCACAGAAACAATTATGATAGCAACTGAGGTTTATTGAGCACTTACTATATGCCAGGCACCGCTGTAAGAGCGTCATATACATTCCTTCCTTCCGTTGGTTCACCCCATCAGGTGGGTTTCATTGTTATGTGAATTTCAGAAAAGAGAAACCAAAGGTTTCCTCAATAGGACTTGTTGCATCCAACCTGGGCTAGCCCAACATGAAATAGGAGCTCATTTCTCAAGGCAAAGAGGTTTCCAGAGTATATCCCTCCTGATTTTTACTTTAAACCATAGATATGCCATGCATGGGAATGGCTGGCTGTCCCAATACTGCCAATGCCAAGGGAAACCGCCACCATGCTGGGGTGTCTCCCTAGGCTCATACTACCAGAACAGCCTGCCCAGCAGGTGCCACTTCCCAGACTCTGTGATCCCCTTTCCCAGGAAGAAATGGGAAGTCTGTGTCTCCCAAAGGGTCAGGATCAGACTGTCTTCCTCAATAAGTGAGAGGCTGCAGGGTCATCACCCCAGATGACCATCAGCATCGCATGCCCCATGAAGGATCAAGCTCAGAAGCATCCTCACAGGGCTCCCAGAGGAAGGCTCCTGATGACAGACAGCAGGTGGGCTCAGATTCCCCAAGAGCTGTCACTCAAAGAAGCTCCTCCCTGCTCTGCCTTCAGCTCTGTCACTTGGTTTTGTTCAATACACCCCAGGTGGGATGCAAGCACCAGTTTCCTTTCCAGAGAGAGAGGAAGACCCAGGAACAGAGAGCAATGATGGGCTAGCAATTTTTCAAGAAAAGGCTCTGAGCTGGAAAAAATAGAGGCTCTCCATGTATTGATCCATCTCGCCTCCTAACTTCCTGAAAGATACTACTTTTATCACTTCCATACTTAACATTTTTATTACTTATCATCTCTAAGATAAGCATAAACCAAAGGGCCTTAAAAAACTAGCCCTAAACTTGTATTCAAACATATTTCCAGTGATCCCCTTTGAAAACCTCTGCCTCAGCGAAACTGGTCCGCTCAGAGCTCACCGCCTTTCACATTTGGAGCACAGGCCTCTTCCTCTCATCTGGGACGCCCTTGTCCTTCCTGGCTTCTCCTCTTCCTTCAGGGACATGCTTGGGCCTGTCCCTTTCCTCCAGAGGATGTTGCCACATGCTGTCCTTTCCTTACTGGCTGGCACTGGACACATTTATGAAAAGTTGACGTGAAATTATTTATTATGAACATCTGCCAAGGGCAAGATAGCATCCTATCTCTACCTAGCGAAGACCTGAAGACATAATCCCTCCCTTCAAGGAATTCATAATGGGATGACCAAACTCAGCAGCTAACCTTGAAATCAAGCTCTGTAGAGATATGAGCAATGTGTGCATGGGTAGAGGACATCCCTCCTACAAGGCTCAGAACTCCTACTAATCAACCCGACGAGGCGCTGGACACAAACCCACAGGGTGTCCAGAAGGCCACTGCAGAATCATCCTGAAGTCTATCCTATCAGCAGAGACCATTTTTGTTTTTCTTTAGAAATTGTCAGGGGCACCTGGGTGGCTCAGTTGGTTAAGCCACTGCCTTCTGCCTAGGTCATGATCCCAGTGTCCTGGGATCAAGTCCCACATTGGGCTCCTTGCTCAGTGGGGAGCCTGCTTCTCCCTCTCCTCCCCGCTCGTGCTCTCTCTCGCTCTCTCTGTCTCTGTCTCAAATAGATAAATAAAGTCTTAAAGAAAAAAAAAAGAAATTGTCCACTTGGAAGGCACAGGTACATTTCCCCAACGGGAGGTGCTACAGAATGGTTCCATCTCTATGGAGAGAGAAGGTTCGGGAAGACGGAGTGTGACATCCAGAAGCAGGTGGCCAGAGGAGCTTTGCAGTGCACCATCCAGGAAAGGAATGAGGCAAAGGTTGAGGTATGTTGTCCTCCCCCACCCCCCCTTTTTATAAAGTGGCCTGGGCTTGAGCAATCTGGTGTTTGAAGGTCAAGGCAGCAGGGTCCTAAGTACAGCAGCTGGTGAGGGTCAGCACAAGGTCACAGGAAGAAGCCCCCTCATCTGCGGGCAGAGCCCGCCTCCGCCCACCGGGGCTTCCTGCCGAGGCTAGTTGGCTCTGAGTGTGACAACACGTTCCTGTGGCCAACAGAGACTTGCAGTCTTTTTCTTCCCAGGGCTTGAGACCCAAGTGCAAGGATCCCCACTGCATCCCAGCAATGCTGTTCCCTTCCTTTGGTGGACACCAGGCAATGCCCAACTTTAAAAGAAAATACATGCCCTGCATACTCAGATGCATTCTGTCCCTGACACGCAGCGGTCGGGGGGCGGGGGGGTACTTTGCAGCCATGATTTAGCAGATCAGCCATAGGTCCTCCAAGTGTCTTCCAAAACCAATTTCTACCTGGACCTGGCATCCAAACCCACAACCCTAGCCAATATGGTAAACTTGGAGAAGTTAGTTCACGGTGGCACTCCTAATCACTTTCCTATAGGATTCAGGGACCCTGCCCCACCCCCAATACACATGGAGATGCCCCTTCTGTCTCTGCTAAGCTTGTGCCTAAGAAGCCAGAGATAGGCCTGACTAACCCTCCCAGGAATGAGCGGAGACAGTACAGCGCTGGGGTTATGGCATTATTTGCTGTGTGACTTTGGACAAGTTACTTTACTTCTCTGTGCATTTTTGCCATCAATCAAATAGTAATGTTAATATTAGTACCCACTTTGTAAGTTTGTAGTAAAGATTAGATGAAATGTATGTAAAATTCTTCTGTCATAAGTGCTAGATAAATTTAGGCATTACTATTTGCTTTTTTTTTTTTAAGTGGTAACACTTGTCCATAGAAGTGAGTTTTCCAGAGCTGAATTCCATGCACTGAGGCAACTGAGTGGTTGCTGGGATTGGGCAATCTCCAGTCTCCATTGCTATGGTGTAGAAATCCACCCAGCACATCCCCGAGTGGGACTGGCCTCGCCCCCATCTTTAACTTTGTCAGTTACATAACCCAGCCGGCCTTCTTCGAGTTGGTTGTTCTCTGTGGTCATGTGGTGTCTTTATTCCTTTTCTCCATATAAATACCATTTCTGTTTTCTGTATTTACTACTCAAATTGATGCATTATACCACAAGCTGTACATTTGTCTTCATTCTGAAGGAGTAATAGATCTCTTTTTTTTTTTTTTTTTGCTGTAATTCAATAATTTGGTTTTCTATACAAAGCAATTCAAGTTTCTATTCCTGAGGGAAGGGGGAAAACACAAAACAAGCAAATGGCACCACCACCTCAGTACGGAGAGAGGAAAAAACATTTTGTTTTGAGAGACACTGTTTGAGGCAGAAACCCCGAGGGCGAGAGAAAGTGCAATTTCCCAGGACAGATGACCTTCTCCCACAACTGGAGTCTTTCCCTCCATCTGAACCCCTTACAACTATTATTGGAAGGGCCTGCTTGGGCCAGAAGACAGTTAACAGGTCTGCACCGGGTGCTTGCTGTACACCAGCCAAGAGTCTTCTTTTCCAGATGCTTGTAGAAGCCAGAAAATAAATCTGTCTGAAATTCGTATCAGGAGTTGGAGGGCACCCAATGGTGACAGGGACAACGGCACACAGGGGACGGGGAGGAAATCATTGCTCTCCCGACTGACGGATGAAGTGCATCTTAACTTCTCTGAGCTCGTAGCGAGTGGAGAGGAATTGCAGTGTGACCCAACCTCATATCCCCTTGGTTGAATAGGCCACTGGGAGGAGGAGGGCATGGTGGGTTCCCAAGCTACATGCCGTCGGACAGATAACCTCTCTGAGCTACCCCGTGCCCCCACATATGAAACAGAAGGAGCAGAGGTACCTGCTCCCACAATGCAGGGGTACGGTGGTGAGGTGAGGTGATAGGTATCAAATCCATAGCCCGGGCCCTGGCATATGGCAAGCACTTAGTATATATTAGCTATTTTTTTATAGCTGTTTCATAGAAGAAAACTTGGTTCCCATCCCAATTCACTGACAGCTACCAGTACAACAATCTTGAAAACTCCGTCATTCCCATGAATCCGATCGCAGACGCTTCCTCGTGAAGCTACGCCCATATTTGTTTTGTATCACATCTCACTCACCTTCGGGTGACAGGTGGGGCTGCTTTAAGAATCTTGGAAGCCCCCATCAGACCAAAAGGTTCTCACCCCAGTCCTGGGCATCTAGGGAAGGGACCTCTTCAGCAAAACTTGAAAAGCAGGGGGACCAAATGTCTTTACTTCATTAAAGAATATTTGTGTGAGTGTGTGGTCTATGCTTATGTTTGTGTGTTGGACACTGGGTAGGTTTGGGGAAGTTGAATAAAATAAGTTGAATAAAATAAAAGTTGAATAATAAAATAAGTAAATAAAATAATAAAACAAGTTGAATGAAATACTCTAGGCTCTATAACTCAAGAAATATATGGTGTAGGTTTCCCTCCTGCTTCACAGCAGTGTGAATTTCAGCTCATGCATCCATCCAGCCATCCATCCATCCATCCATCCATCCAAACAATGTTTATTGAGAGTATGTGAGCCCTGTGCTCAGCACTGGGCATCCGAAGGCAGACCAGGCCAGCTCCGCCCCTGCCTTTTGGAGCTTTCATCCCCAAGGACACAGACAACAAACAGCTGATGGACAAGCGTGGTGGTTATGTTCCCACCAATGGCGCTAAGTGCTTTGCAGGAAATAAACTGGATAGTGACATACAGGGTGAGCAGGGGGAGACTGGGCAGGCTCTGTGGAGCTCTCAGGGGAGGGGGGTGGGGAGGAGATCTGAGGACTGCAGAGGAGGTGGGGAAGAGCGAGTCAGGCAAAGAGGAGCAGGTGCAAACAGCCATCACGTGGGAGAGACGGGGTGGGGCCAGACTCTGGTGAGCAGAGGGGAAATGGCTCTCCTGCCATTAAATCCAGGCCCTCTAGGCACCTGGGTGGCTCAGTCAGTTGAGCGGCTGCCTTCTGCTCAGGTCATGATCCCAGGGTCCTGGGATCAAGCCCCCCAATGGGCTCCGTGCTCAGTGGGGAGCCTGCTTCTCCCTCTCCCTCTGCCTGCCGCTTCCCGTTTGTGCGCTCTCTCTTTCTCTCTCAAATAAATTAAAAAAAAAAAATTCAGGCCCTCTAATATCCAGTGCCCCCACTCCTGCGGGGCCTGCCCTCCACTGTAACCCAACACCCCTGCTGGGCTCCAGCCCCAGGGTGCCCTGACATCCCCTGTGCAGGACTCCTACCCTGCACTTCACCCTGAATGCGCCGTCCCAGGCTCCCACCTCTCCAAATCCAACGCTCAAGCCTCTTTCAGAGCTCACATGATGGAGAAAGACCCCCCAGGTCTTAACCTGCACATCTAGTTTCTACTATGTCCACATGTGTATTTGTGGGGCACCTGGGTGGCTCCGTGGGTTAGGCGTCTGACTCTTGGCTTCGGTTCAGCTTGTGATCTCTGGGTTCTGGGATCAAGCCCTGCGTGGGGTTCCCCACTCAGCGGCAAATCTGCTTGTCTCCCTCTCCCTCTGCCCCTTCCCTGGCTCATGCATGTGCTCTCTCTCTGGAATAAATAAATCTCTAAAAAAATGAAATAAATAAAAAAAACCAATGTGGATGTATTTGTATATATTTGTATACACGTGTACACAAATGTACACATCCTATCATGTGTATAATTCTGTCTTGAATGTGTGGATGTGGGTGTATTTTTATCTCTACATCGTTCTGAGCTGAAAAAAAAACTTGAAGAACTATCTGTTTCAATCCCCTTCCTCTACAAAAAAGGGGATTAAGTCCAAGGCCTTAAGAAACTTGCCCCAGCTCCCATAGCTGGGATTTGAACCCGACAAGACACCTGGTATTTGATCCCTTGCGGTGCCCCTAGAGGACCCGGAAGACGTATTTTTACAAGATAGGCGTATTTATCGCAGGCTCTTGAGACACTGCATACTCACTCCAAAGAGGGACCCCCACTTGAAACCCTTTTCCGTGGGTCCACGTTCACATCTGCTGCCCGAGCACTTATGTCCCCACTTTGTTTATACATCTTTGTATCCCCCACAGTACTTAGGAATGTAAGTTGCTCGATAAATGTTTGTAAATAAATGAACGGTTGAGTGGGACATGAATAATGGGTCTTTGCGGGGAGGTCTCGGGGGGGGGGGGGGGGCGGAATAAAGATTTACCTAACAATTTATGTTGCTCTTGACACGTCATGCTTTTTTCCTTGCCCAGGAGGCCAACAGCACAAATACATGCCTTGCCATGAAAAATTCACAACCGTGCATTAGTCAGATACCCTGGTGACATTACTTTGCAAACTGGAAAGCCAAGGTCACAGCAGAAGTTGTCGTAAATCAAATGCGTCTCCAACACAGCTTCTTCCTGTTGGAAAATCTGACCCATTTAGCGTGTTTTCCCCAGGATAAAGGCTACTTAGCACAACTCCGGCTTAAAGAGAGAGAATGCCTGACGCTCAAGTGGATCCGCTGCCGACCTGCACCGTCGACCACTGGCTCCCGACGCATCAATCCCCTGTCCCCACGATCGCTCAGAGGAAAGCTTGTCTTCTGCACGGTGCCTTAGGCAACTGCCGAAGAAGATACGAGAAGCTTTGAAATGCATTTCCCAAACTGTTCCATATGATGTGCCTAGGTGTTTGGTTAATAAAAGCATTCCATGGTCAAGGAATTGGGGGGAAGCTGCATATACTGTATCCTATTCTTGAGAGGCTCGAAAGGTACCTGAAAAACCCCACAAAGGGAAAAAAACTGTTTATCCTGCTTAACCCAGAGGCTCCCAGGCATTTTGACGACAAGCCCTTTCGTACCCTTTATGGCACGGAGTGGCAGTATGGTAGAGCTACTGGTGACTATAGAGGTTCTTCAAGGTCCTCCTGCTGACTTCCCCTCCCCCTCCCACGAGTCCGTAAGGGACGGCAGGTGCACAGAACGCAAGCTGCTCGGGAGAGCAGAGATTCGGCTTTACTCGGCGATAGCCCCCAGCCTTCTCATCCACGAACGTCCTGGGTGCCCGTCCAGTGCCCCGATACTTAGGGCTGCCAGATAAAATCAAATCTGGACTTAGTAAAGAGAGCCTGTCATTCACAAGGATTATTGCAAAGCGTGGGGGTTAGGGTGGGACTATTGCAATGGGGTGGGGGGGGACACTCTGATCAAAAAATCTGTAAGTTATTCAGAATTCGGCAGAAAGGGGTTTTCTTCTATAGAGAGGGATGAGTAATCGTGAGCAAGGGAGCCCTACTCTGTGACTTGGGGATCCGTAACCCCCCAGAGCACCCTCACACACCTGCTGGAGGAGCCCCTGGAGGGTGAGGAGGGGGCCCACAGCTATCATATGGAAGGAGATCCCAGAAGCTTAACCAAAGTCCGGGGAACAAGCATTTTGTTCCAATTGATCAGTGGGAACTAAACAGTTCAGCTAATCATTTACAAGGTAGAGAATGGGCATTTGGAGGGTCGGTGTCTGGCCCCGTCATGGGTAAACAATGAGGGCATCTGTGAATCTTCTCCAAGGCATATGGACAAGGGTTGTTCCTTGCAGTGGGCCATTTTCCAGAACACAAAAGGGTGAAGAGAATGCTTTTAACCTTCGCTTTTTTCCAGGAGCGCAGGGATCGGGCACAATTTGACATTGTCGGGGTATGTTCATAAGCTATGGTAACCCAGCACCAGCAACATCTGACTAACTCTCTACACCCCACTCTTCCCTGGGGTCCTCGCTCGGTAAGGGGTGGCTCATATCAACCCTCAGGCCTTGTAGTGGAAGCGGGGCCGGGGTTGATATGAGAACCGGGGGGATGGGAACCGTAGAGCCTCAGGGCAAATTTGGGCTCTAAAACCACCTGGGGTGGATGCAGGCACAAAAGGTGGGACACTCCTTGGTGGCCTAGCCAGTATCCATTCTTCTCTTCTGCTCAGTAACAGAACCCCAATATTCCAGCTTTGCTTACAGCGAGGTACAGCTCTGTCACTAAGCTCTGATCATGAAAAATATGTAGAAATTGCTGAGCAGGATATCCAGGAGAGTTCCTTAGATCGGGATGGACAGCTGGGGCACACATTTGCTCATCTGCTTTAATGGTGCCCTCAGCCTAGGGGTGGCTGGATCTCCCAACTGTTCCTTGGATCATGACGTGATTTTGAAGATGGAAACCATGTGCTAAGGATGATAGGAAGAGAAACTAGAAGGAACATAGCTACCTGAAGATGAGGTGAGCTGCCAGCTAACCTAGGGCTAACTTCTTCCTCGTTTCCATTTCTTGAAAAAATTAAAATTAAAAATAAATAAATAAATAAAACAAATTTCTTTGTTATTAAGCCATTGTAACTTCCAGTCTCTACTGGATCAGCCCAATGAAGCTTCTGATGCACAGACATGAGGAGGCAGAAAAGGTTCAGATCAGTCATACTAAGAACGCTTTCACTTCTATCCTCTGAAAAAAATTCTCTCTCTGCACCCCCAAGCCACACATACTCAACAGAAAATATCCAGAAAGTCAAATTCTACCAAGAACACTCCCTACAGACCTGTGTAGCAGCCCGCAGGGCACAGACAGGGTTAGGTACTGTGATGCCCTTCAAACTCCTGTTCCTGAAAGGCCCAGATATGGTAGGATGGCTACAGGTGTGAGCCAAACCATCCCACAGGCTTTGTCTTGCTCATGCCACCAAGTGCCAGGTTCTCGGGATGCACCGTTCACAGTCACTGCTCTCGGGGAAAACAAAGAGAAATTCAGGTAGAGGGGAGGCATTTAATTGGAATTCCCTCGCATTACATGACAGGTTGTGCCCTGGTTGGCTGTGACCGATGTCCCATCATCAGGCTCACATAACAATGTTTGATGGGAGAGCAGAGCTCTGAGGCATGATCAGCAGACCTGGGTCTTTTTTTTTTTTTAAGCTGATATTGGCCAGAACCCATTGCATGACCTTGAGCAACCCAACTATCCTTAAACTCACGTTTTTCTGCGTGTGTATTCGTGCCCCATCGCTGCTGTAACAAATTCGCAAGAACGTACTGGCTTCAACAATGCAAATGTGTTTTCTTACAGTTCCAGAGTTCAGATGTCTAAATGGATTGGTAAGACAGCTTTTCTTTTGGAGGTTTTAGGAAACAATCCATTTCCTTCCCTTTCCCAGCTTCGGGAGGCTGCCTACATTCCTTGGCCCATGGCCCCTTCCTCAGTCTTCAAAGACAACAACACAGCATCTTCACATCTCTCTCTGATTCTGACTCTCTGCCTCCCTCTTATAATGACACTTGTGATTACATCAGGCCTTCCCAAATAATCCAGGATAATCTCCCATCTCAACATTACTAGCTTAATCATACCAGCAAAGTTCCTTTTGCTGTGTAAAGGAACATATTCAGAGGTTCCAGGGATTAGGATGTGCAGGTCCTGGGATAAGAAGCATTATTTTGCCTAACACAAGGTAAATTCTGAAGAGTATGAGACATTGCAAAGCCCCTTCCATCCATTTGCACTTTATTCATCATTGTTATTTCGCCTCTGTGTGGTTCAGATGCATCTGATCTTTATTTTTATTTTTTTCCAAGATTTTATTTATTTATTTGACAGAGAGAGAGAGAGCACAAGCAGGGGTGTGGCAGGCAGAGGGAGAGGGAGAGAGGGAAGCAGGGTGCCCGCTGAACAGGGAGCCCAATGTGGGGCTCAATCCCAGGACCCTGGGATCATGACCTGAGCCGAAGGCAGACGCTTAACCGACTGAGTCACCCAGACTCCCCAGATGCATCTGATCTTTAAAACCTATTCTAGCATTATGGGTTGTGGGATCGAGCCCTGTGTAGGGCTCTGCACTCAGCAGGGAATCTGCTTGAGGATTCTCTCTCTGTCCCTCCCTCTGTGCTCTCTCTCTCTCAAATGAAGAAATAAAATCTTTAAAAAATAAATAAATAAAAATAAATAAAAAATAAAAACTATTCTAGTACTGCAGTATTGGCCCAACTGACCAAACAGGAGATGGCTTGATGAACACATTTATCTATTCAACACTTTGGGAAATACTTACAGAGTACCTACTGAGTGCCAGACACTCTGCCAAGCCCTATGGATATACAAAGTTACATAAGGCATGGTCTCAGCCTTCAAGTAGATTTCAGCAGAGAAACTGCAAAAAATTCGGAGGGCCGCCTCCTGAATATCTGTCCACTACTTTATAGGTTCATCAGGCAAGCATGAATGGGCGTTGTATTTCATTCCCGCGCTCTCCCCGCAATTTGGAATTTTGTCCGGCGTTCTCCATAGGACAGCATTAGACAAAACAAGTCTTCATTTTCCTGGACTATATAGAGAATTGCAAATCACTTAGCCTCACCTAAGAAATGTCAGTAATGCTCCCCAGTCACTGTGGGTCACACACATGCGCACCTCCACATACGCAAGTTGCCAAAGCCCGCTGCAGGTGGGACGGCTCCTGGTTGAGAGGCACTGGGGGAAACGTCATGGAAAAAAAAGGCCTTCCTTAGGCTTCCCGTCTAAGTCTTAGATTTTAGCCTACCCCCAGTAATCCCTGCATTTTCCAGTATTCTAAGATGCCGGACAAGCACATTAGAGTTATTCCTTTTATGATTAAATATGAACTGTTTAGCCCATGATGACAACAACAGCCATCTTATCACTATTCCACGGTCTTGGAATAGGAGCTAATCATTTCCTTCTAAATTCCACTCACGGCTGGAGACCGAAGACCACAGGGATCTTCAGCACCTAGGTACACCACGAAGTCTTCCTGGGGACGGACCACCAAGGAGAGATCGCACAGCTATGTTCTGCTTTGTAGAAAGTATGAATTAAATGTTTGACGGGACAAGCTCTACTTTTCAACAACATCGGTTCAGTCCTATTTGGAGGGGGAGCATATGTAAATGTTACACCCAAAGATTCTGGGGGTGTTTTGTTTGTGCTAGTATCTTAAATCCTGAAAATGGTCCCCAGGGCTGACGTCTAATACTGAGAACTTGAGTTGACTCCTTCCTAAGGCCTGATGCCACCATGACCAATGTCACCAAGTCACTTGCATGCCTTCCTGGTTTCCTTCACCCAGTCTATTAGCGGCTTCCTTCCTCTTCCCTTTCTTCAAAAGCTTCAGCCTATCTTTACTGGGCACATTTCAATTTCATACCTAGGAAACATCCTTAAGGTACTGAGTATCTGCAAAGACAAAGTCATGAGCCTGGTCTCACTTAATCACATTTCTTCCTTCCTAATGCCTGTACCACAATCCACCCAAAAGGTCTAGCTTTCACTTCCTCCTTCCTCCTCTCCTTCTCTGGCTCTTTCGGCAGGTGCTCAGGACCCATACCAGGCTCCATGCACCATCCAGAGGCCACACATAAACAGAAGTTAGGGCTCACAGTCCCGCTCCTGCATTAGCCAGGACTTACCTCCTGCTGACTTCCTCAGCCACTGCTCAAGGCCCTCATCTTCTGACTCTTCTCCCTGTCACTCAATTCTCATACGACATATTCACATCTGGCTTTCCCTGCTGTTTTCAAGTACCCAGTGGGACTCCGTTCAGAGCAAACAACCCACCTCTCTGCCTGCCTGACTTTTGGACATTGCTCTGCTTTTTTTGTGTCCATGCAAACATATGTATGCATTTCTATTTGCGTATATACCTAGACATGGAAGGTCCGAATGAGCAAGGGTGCATACATCCAGTATCATATTAGAAGACACTGTCAAACAGACACCCAAAGTGGTTGAACCAATTTACATTTCCACCAGCAACACATGCGGCATTCTAGTTGCTTCCAACCCTTGCCAAAACTTCGTCTTTACATTTTAGTCATTCTGGTGGGCATGTAGTAAAAAATCACATGATAGTTTTAATTTGCATTTCTCTGCTTACTAATAAGCATGAGCACCTTTGCATCTGTTTGTTGGCTACTCGGATTTCCCCTTTTACAAAGTTAAGTCTCTCTGCCTATTTTTTCTTTTGAGTTGTCTTTTTCTTATTATTTTGTAGGAGTTCCTGTGACCTTGTGCTACTTTGATCTTGATATGGCTGTGACCTTGGGGCGAGAGTCACTCTCTGCCCATGTAGCTCCCTGTGCCCAGCCTCCAGCCAGGCCTGCTGATAGGGGAGGATGCATTAAAGCTGTGGGGTACCAAGTTCCCCTAGATCTGGGGTCTGTGTGCTCCAGAAGCGGTGTTCCAAGACCGCTCTCCACTGCTGTGAGCTGACCTTCAGAAAGTCCCAATGTCATGGTTGAGCATGGGCCCCTGGGCCCTCACCCTTCTGTTCCTGACTGTATGACTGATTTAACCCTCCATGCACTGTCTTCGGTCTGCAAAAGGGGATGAGAGTGGCCCCACCACATATTGCGAAGAAATGACCTTGAGAACAGTGCCTAACACCTAGGACCCCCTCGATGCGCACTATCTGTTATTATCCAAGGACACAGCTCACTGGTCTCTTTTGCTGATGGCACAGTCGTAACATATTAACTTCCCCTGATTAAAAGAACTGTACAAAACCCAAAAGGCATCAGGTTCCAGGTCCGTCCTTGCTGCCATCTCTCTTAGCTGAATCACTTAGGGGCGAGTCTGTGGGCTTTGGTTTTCTTACCAGTGAAACAAAAGCGTTGACCCAGATCATCATCATGAAAACTTTTGTGGCTTCAAACTTCCCTGGCCTCTCTATTTTATTTTCTATGTTTTTTTATTATTATGTTATGTTAATCACCATACATTACATCATTAGTTTTTGATGTAGTGTTCCATGATTCATTGTTTGGCCTCTCTATTTTATTGCAGCCAGGGATGGAAGAGAAAAGGCCAGAGCGTCCACATGAATGCTCCACCTGGCTCCCTTCACCACAGATCCTGTCCCTGCTGTGTTCTCTCAGGTACACGGGGGAAAAAGGTAGGTCACAAGGAAGGGAACAGAATGTGCCAGAAGAATCAGGCGTACCACTCACTCACATACACACACACACATACACACTGCCATGTGGGCTCTGCCCCCTTCAATGTTAGCTCCATAAATGCAAGAACTGGGTCTGGTTTGTGAGCCCTGCTAGCCCGGGGGCCTGGCACGGGGCCTGGCATAATGTCGATGCGGGAGCAGCAGGGAGGGAGGGGGCACTTGACCTTCGCAGCATGGTGCAAAGCTCTATCATCCCGAAGGCCCTGCATCTTCCAGAGGGTACGTGGGCCTCCTCATTGAAACGCCCTTTCCAGGCCCACCCTGAAGGTCCTGAGGCCCATGTCTCCGGGGGACAGCCTTAGGGAGCTTCTATGCAACATGGCAGAGTAGAGAGAACACCAGACGGGGACCCAGGAGATCCGGTTTCTAGTCCTCATCCCACAATTCACTCTCGGGGTGTCCTTGCCCTTCTAGATCTCACACAAGCCCTCAGGAACATGGTGAGGGATTGACAACAGAAAGAAGTATACTGAAGCATTAAGTGTTTACCTCTCAACGATAAAATTCCGGGGGACATTTAATTGCTCCTTTAGCCTCAAAATGTCTCACAACAGAGAAAGGTTTTTATAATAAAAAACAACGCATGCTCTTAGAAAGTAAGCTAATTCTAGGTCCCATGATTTTCAGATTTAGAATAACGGCTGTGGTTTTGAACCACTTCCTGCCTTTTATTTCTAGATTTAACCACGCATTCTCACCTCAGATAGAGGGATCTGCTGCTGATGCTATTGGCAATGTCACCGACAACAGTGTGGTATTAGCTAGCTGGTCAGCTTTCTCAGTACTTCCTCACCACCTTTGTAAAGTGAAGGGACGGGCGCCTGGGTGGCTCAGTTGGTTAAGCGTCTGCCTTCGGCTCAGATCATGATCCTGGAGTCCCTGGATCGAGTCCCGCGTCGGGCTCCCTGCTCGGCGGGGAGTCTGCTTCTCCCTCTGGCCCTCCCCCCTCTCATGTGCTCTCTCTCATTCTCTCTGTCTCAAAAAAAAAAAAAAAATCTTAAAGTGAAGGGACTAGATTAACACTCCCCTAGTTCTAAAATGTCCCATTTCCTGGGCGCCTGGGTGGCTCAGTTGGTTGGGCGACTGCCTTGGGCTCAGGTCATGATCCTGGAGTCCCGGGATCGAGTCCCGCATCGGGCTCCCTGCTCGGCAGGGAGTCTGCTTCTCCCTCTGACCCTCCCCCCTCTCATGTTCTTGCTCTCTCTCATTCTCTCTCTCTCAAATAAATAAATAAATAAATAAATAAATAAATAAAATGTCCCATTTCCCTACACAATCGGCCCCACCACCTTGGAAGTCACCTCCAGAGCAATGAGATGTATCTTGTTGGCACAAGAGCAGGGATGCCAGGGAGCTCCCTTTGTCATTTCTGCTGGAGAAACCACCTTGTCTTGCAAAACCATCCAATCTACCAGAAAGTGAGCACAATAGAGGTCTTTGGAGTGAACTGGTTTTAGAGAGCAAATGGGGATCCATATCAAGCACTCTGGTCCCCGTCAGACTGCCGTGGCTGGGGCAAGAACAGAATCTCCCAAATGCAATCTGCCCTTGACACTTTCCAGCTAATTTTCTGGAGTCGAAAGTTAGAACTATTCCAAGGTTCCGGATAAGTCACAGCAACAACAGAAAGTAGATCTAGGGCTGTCTCAGCAACCCAGTCGCTTAACCAACTGAGCCACCCAGGCGCCCCGGCAATCACCAAGTTCTTAATGGGGACTTGAGAAATAGTAAGTGACAGCAAACACTCCTCTTCCGCTGAAAATCCTATGGTTACCCAGACTCCAGAAGTAAGTGATACCAGCCATTCCAATCCTTTCTTCACTTAAGAAGGACAAAAACGTCCTTTAAAAGAAAAATTAACCTTACATGATATCCGGGCTTTCCCTTTCTTGTCCTGTTTTTTGATATCAAGGAGGTTGGTGTGATTTATTGAGCACTGATGCAAACCACAGCTCAGCATGGAAGGATTCCAGAAGCCCAAGAAGGGTGGGAACGTTCGTTCTCATCTCAAAATAGTTAGGCCGTACCTCTTCACAAGGAACTCTGGGTGGCTCCTCCCTACTGCTCCTGCTCTAAAGTCACCCTAAACCAACAAGTCATTAATCATGACTCATGACCACACTTGGATGAGACTGAGTATCTAAGAGAAGCTTGCCTACATCTTCATTTGAGGCTGAGTGAGCCCCATGTCTCCCTCCCTCAGGCTCAGAGCAGCTCACGGGGTACCCTCCCTCCTCTGGCCTTCGGCAGTGCTCAGCCTCAGAACAGGTCAACTTCCGCCTCATGGCATCGAATCTCTCAGGGAACTGACCCAGCACTCCCCATGAGCCAGACATCGAGCAGGGCCCAGAGGAATTCACCAAAAAAAGATGGTGTATGCTCTGAGCAGGAAGCAAGTCACAAAGAGATGCACACAGCAGTATTCTCCCTCCCATCCTACGGACAGAGACAGAGATGGGACCGAGAAGCACAACTGTAGAGTCAAAACTGGAAACAAGGGACCCTGAAGACCCAAGAGAAACCGTGGTCAGCCCAACCTGGGAAGGTCATTCGCCGTAAGAATGGTGGCTCTTAGTGGATGGGCACGAGCGTATTTGTCTATGTTAGGATTACTCAGCGATGGTTCGCAGATGGAGCCAGTGGGATAAAGAAGGGTTAAGGCTACCCCAAGTTAATGGCTTTCATAACTGAGCGAGAGCACTGCCTCCCACCATCAAGGGAAAGACCATGTTCATGCCACCAGCACTGCCTATAACCCCTGGTGCGTGCCAGCTGACCTTGGCTTCCTAGATGCGCATGGGGCCCAGCAGGAAGTGTCTGACGGCAGAGGTAGTGCAGGAGCTCCAGTAGCTGGCTCTGTGCTCTTGCTGAGCATAAATGCTCCCTCTCAGAGCTCATATATTGATGTTGGCTCTCAGTAGGGTTCCTCCAGGCTCCACTGGAGCCCCGGGAGGGTGTTTCCTCCTTAGTAATTCCTTAGAAAGGCATGCCGCTGACAGGAACAATGGGAAAACAAGGAGGAACAAGCCGACTGCATGGCTTCTCCTGCAGGTTTCCAATCTCCCTGCGGTGCCCCCTATTGGCAGAGCCTAGTACGGAGCTTGCAGCAAAAGAACATGGTATGGCCGCTTCCCAGCGCCAGCGTGGCAAAACAGGGTACGGGGTGGATTTGGGGCTGAATAACAAGGATTTAATTATCATCACACCTTTCAGGAGCTCCGCTCACACTCACTATACCTTGATACCTAACCTGCGGAGTCACAGATATTTACGGCTATGAGGTGTAGACAGCCAAATATGAGTCAAGTCAGCAATGAAGTTGACCCTTCCTCAGCACAATGAACAAAGCACAACTTGAGGCTCTTGGGGCTGAAATCATCAGCAAGCCAATCTCCCCTTTTCTCACCGCACACCCTCACCTAGACTTCCCTGGAGCTATCAGACACTGAGTGAAACCTCCTCAGTAAAAACAGCCCCAGGCAAAAAGGAATCCCACAAGAACGAGCTGACTCTCCACAAACAACCATATATTCTTTTTTTTTTTTTAAGTAAACTCCACTCCCAGCATGGAGCCCAGTGCAGGGCTTGAACTCACGACCCTGAGCTCAAGACCTGAGCTGAGATCAAGAGTTGGACACTCAACTGACTGAGCCACCCAGGCGCCCCAACAATCATATATTCTTGTCACGAGATACCAACAGTACCTCCCCCACACACTTAATGCTTGGCCCCCTCCCCAGCCCACAGCTCTTGGTGACTCCTCCTTGTCACTGGTAACCGCCCTGAATACTTTCCTGATTCTATACTCAGACTGTGCTTGAGTGGACGGATCCCACGTCCTGATCCTGTGAGCTGCTGACTTGGAACTCTTCCCGATGCCAACACGATGTTGAATCTCCAGAGCTTCCAAAGAGGAAAAGAATGGGGCAGGTGCATAGCTCCGACTAGGGCCAAGCAGAGATGGTAAGCTTAACCTCAACCATATCCACTGCTCTCTCTGGGAAACAACTGGGCCCATTTAAAAAAAAAATACCATACACGAATGTCTGGAATTCTCCAGAGTATAGGCCAAATCCACAAGGACAAACAGGGAAAAAGACTGAGTATTCAAAAACCTGTGAACTGGATAATACATAATATCAATGGAAGGATTCTTTGTACCATTCCTGCACTTGATCTAAGGTCATTTCCAGGTTTATAGAGACGACAGGAAGGGGAAAGCTTTGGAAGCAAATCTGCTCGGGCTTTTTTTCCTTAATCACTGTTGTTTCACCAGCAACTTCTACTGTCCTCCCGCAGAACAAACCTCATTCCAGCTCAGAAGGCAGCAGGTGAACACCGTTGTGCATGTGTTCCAGAAGCAATCGGGCTGATTCCAAAATACCCTCAGAACCAGCCCCATTTTATCCAAGTGACTAACAGGGTTTCCCTTCTGTAAGCAAAACCATGATACATGGGCAAACTCTGCGTTAATTGGATAAACCAGTGGTAAAACCCCAAAAGAACAATTAACTTTCATGTGAAATACTCCCAACTGAAATCTTGGGAAACTTGCATGTAATTAGTACTCTCTTCCAGCTCTCCGAAGTATAAAATACAATACATTAGGGCTTGTAACACTAATATCACCGAGAACACGGCTAACGTGGGGAGTCTAATTTGCCACTAATATGCGGATGGCAGGCTAGTTGTTGCTTTCACCTGTTCCGGCTAATTGTCTTCAATGTGATTTAGAAACTCCATGCCCTTGACGCCATTTGCATGATGCATCAAATCCCCAGTGCCGGGCGGTGGTAAGTCATGAATTCAGATTTCAAATTCAGAAGTGACCTTAGAGGTCATTTGGTCCAGTTCCCAAGCAGTGACTTATGGACCTGTTGCATCCCAATCAGCTCAGGACAATTTATAAATGATGGGTTCCTGGGTTGCACAGGTCTTGGATGGACCTTAATAATCCCAATTAAAAATTAATAAATGAACACCTTTCTGAAGGCCACCGGAAGAGTCCATGGCATCACCATGCTTGCGAAGCACTACTCTCCTGAACCTCCGATTCGATGCATGAATTCCTTCCTGTAACATTAGGTGACCGGTGGGCATCAGTCTCTGCTTGAACGCTTTCAGGAATAAGCTTAGGGGCTTGGGTCCAGTTAGTGGTGGCTGTCCAGACCCACCATGCTAAGAAGGCTTCTGAGACTTTATCTAGATTCACTGGAGAAGAGGGCCAAGCTGACTAGTGCTCTCTGCCCCGGACAGAGGCAAGGGCAGCATGGCAACATGTATCTGCCATTCCTGATGAGAGCTATCTGCTCTGGATCCCATTCAATAGTTTCTAGTTTTGGAAGACTGAAAACAGTGATCTGGTTCGAGTTAGCCTTACATCAGAGGAGGGCAAGAGTCTGAAAGCTTGGATTAAAACTATGGCTCCACAATCTCCTAATAGCACTTACCTTGAGAAATTTTGCTTACGCTTTGAGTGTCCATTTCCCATTTATCATATAAGGACATGATATCCCCATGGAGGTGTTCTGAGAATCAAATATGGTTATGAATGTGAAGATACTGATTAATAACAAAGGACTCTTATTGTCAGGATGCTACCAAACATCAGTGGTGTATTCCCAGGAGGACAGGGGCTTGAGCAGGTAGCCAAATACACACAGAATTCAATATACTGCGCCTTTCTTCCCATAATGATCTCAAGACTTCTTTTGTTATCAGAACAAAGGCTTGTTCAAACCCAGAGCAAATCGGAAAGCAAGTCTGCCTGGTTGTCAGGCAACTTTTGTAAACATCTCCCTCTCTGCCTATCCCTCTGCCTTCAACAGCAAGCACCCAGCCTGATCACTGATTGGAATTTAACTGACCTGCCATTTGCTTAAACTCATTAGATAGGGTTACGTCATTCAAATGGTGACTTGACCTAACTGGCCTGTTAGTTCCTCCTGTTTGGAACTGAGTAACTTAATTTTTTAAATTAAATGCTAGATGAGACAGACCCTGATCAGACTGAAAGAAAGATATCAAGATGTAAAACTGATCGAATGATTTATTAGTTTGTTAATAACCTCCCGAAGAGCAAGGAATAGGTCTTACCTACTTCTGTGCCTTGCAGTACTTAGCATTATATTTTGTACACTGGATGAACTCAAGACCTGTTTGTTGGATGAATGCATGACAGGTAGAATAAAGGGTTCACACACAACTCCCAGATGAACCAGGGCTGGCTAGCTGGGCTGTATGACAATAAAGGTGTGTGTGTGTGCACGCGTGTGCACATGTGTGTGTGTGTGTGTTATATGCACGTGTGTGATGCAAAGCCTCCAAGACAAAGGTATTACTTGCTTTAGAATAAAAAGAATTACATCTACTCACCTCCATCCACTCACCATGATTTAGTGAATTTGTTTAAAAAATTATTTGACCCTTCAGGCCAGCGGTTTGACTTTAATTTCTGCAAGACACCTCTAGTGGCATCTTTGCTCATCAAAAACAGGAAGGGCCCCAGTACCAGGTGACCCAGTGCGAACCCCATCTGTACCTATAGCAGCAATTAAACATATTATCTGTGTTCCAATTCCTTCTTTTGTAAAATGGAAATCATGGTAACTGCATCTACATCTCAAGCCAACAGGTGAGTTACCGTAGTGAGAATTACATGGAAAGCACTAAGACCCAGCATGGGGCACCTGCTCGCTAAGAGTGTGTACTTCAAATGATATGCTTCCAGATAATGCTAACGCAAGCCATCAAATCAAGAAAAAGCACCAAAGTGATTGGTAGGGTTTATATCCCATCCAAAGGGACCAAAATGATGTTCCAGGGAACATCAGGCCTGTGTGATTCCAAAGCTTTCCATTCGCTCACTTACTAGTTACCTACTGAATGTTTATGGTGTGGAAGCCCCCACACAGAAGGCAGAGAAATCAGAGAGCCCCCCTCCCAGCCTCCATGAATTAAGTTCCCTCCTGACTTTTTCACCTACATCAAAATCACCAGCTATAAAATAAAATCACATCTTAGTGCATTTGACATTGGCACAAAGTAACCTATGTTTTAAGAGTGTGATTAATTGGGACACCTGGGTGGCTCAGTCGGTTAAGCATCTGCCTTCGGCTCAGGTCACGATCCCAGGGTCCTGGGATCGAGTCCTGCATCGGGCTCCCCGCGGAGCGGGGAGCCTGCTTCTCCCTCTGCCTCTGCCTCTCTCTCTCTCTCTCTCATGAATAAATAAATAAAATCTTTAACAACAACAACAAAAAGAGTGTGATTAATTTATTTATTGTTTAAAAGGAAAAATCGCTCAAATTGAATCCTGCCTATTGTATATATAGCATCGGCGTGTGCTTAGAGGAGTAAGTGGTATCGAAGATTTTTCTGCTCTTGGAGCAATACCCTCAGATTTAAAAATAAATGACATTGATTTATCATTAGGGTCTTTTTATAGAAGAATTTATCTCAACACAACTTTTAAAGATATAAAATATACAGTTTATGTAGCCTTAGGTTTCTTAACAGAACCAAATCAAACTGAATAATAAAGTAAAGCGGAATAATAAAATGATCAAATAGTATAAGTTCAAGTCAGAACTGATTTGGAAGCACCTTTTATAATTACTAGGCTGGAAGCAGTCTCTGCAGATTTGGCAGAACTGAATCATGAAATGAATTAAGACCATACCAAATTATTAATACTTTTCACATGCTGTAAAAAGTCTGCCTTCATGCCTCTCTGGGAACTGAAGCAAAATGTCTCAAATAGCAGGCAGGGAAAATTGAGGAAAATTAATAAATGGGATATTGCTTATTGTTCTTTAATATCCATTTGTCAAATCCTTTGAACATTTATGGACCTTTATTCTGTTCAAAGAAATTTCAAATGCTTTATCTCATTTAATCTCTGTGGGACCTCTGGAAGATTTTTGAGAGGCCTCCACGTGCGGCAGGTGGTTGGGGACCTGGGGGGTTTGATCTTCGGGTTCCGTTAGTCCTGTTTGGGCACCGCAGGCAAGTTCCTTAACTGGCCCATGCTTCCCTGGCCTCACCAGGCAGACTCAGAGAACCAGTGAGGAGGGTAAGTTTTTAATGCCTTTGGGGTACACCTCAGCTTAGGGGGCTATGGTCATACAATCCTCAAGGAATCTGCTGGCCAATGGTTGGGTCAGGCAGTGGCACTCCAGCCAGGCCATTTCTACCCTAGGAAGGACTCCTCCAATGGGCAATCTGTGTTCTAGAACTCCCCACTGAGCTGGCAGAGACTTTGTGAGTTCTGCATTGGCCTGACAGCTCCCCCCGACCAATCCTGCTTCCTTCCTCCTTACCATTCATAGATGTTACTCCCAGTAAACCTTCTGCGTGCATTCCTTCCTTCCTCTGACCATCTGCTTCCAGAGGGTGTCCCCCTGGGACAACCATGATAAGACAATACGGGGAAGTTTGGAGCCCAGAATCGGCACATGGTAAGTTACCCAATAAATATTAGCTACTGCTTGCATCCCTACTCTTGTTTTGTGTTTAGAGGAGTAGAGGTGGTGCTGTTACATGATCAACCCACTGAACTAACTTCCTCTGCCAGCCAGCAATTTTAAGAGATGCCATCTCAGAGGAGACTTCTTGACATCACATAATTTGGACCTTGTGCATCAGTTATAGGCAAGAACTCACATCTGGGTCACTTTCAAGGGTGTGAAGCATTTATCTCTCAAGATGGTGCTAGGCTTGTGGGAGAGCGGTACATGGGAAGCTCTGGCCTCTGTGGGATGGGTTCTCCAGATGACCTGCTCTGTGGTTCCCAAAGAGACAGAAGTCCTGCTAGCACTCTGTAGACTCTTTGTCTACATGATAATAACTTGTTTGTTGGACCTTTTTCAGGATGTCTCCACTGACTTAGCTTTATCAGTTTTACAACTATGTCTCAATCAATCATCTTTATAGCATGGGCTGCTATATAACCTCTGAATGGCACTTTGTGCTTTCCAAAATGTACAAAAACTTAGAAAGGAAATGCTTTGTTCCTGCTTCCATGTGCCAATGTACTTCCATATACCATCCACCATTTTGAGATTCTAAATCCTCCATGCAGGACATAGGAATTATGCCATTCTCCACCTTTCCCTACTATTCATTGAGTGTTTTTCAGGGCACAGCCAAGCCCTGTACCAAAATCTTACTTCATTTATGGTCCCCAAAACTTGTGAGGTAAGCGTTGCATGAAAAAACTGAGGCCAGAGAAGTTCAGTGTCTTGCTCAAGGTCACACAGCTAGCAGATTTCTGTGTCACTTGGGGACCATAGATATAAGCAACAAGTGACAATTGTGGGTTAGCAGGAAAGGGATTTACTAAAAAGATATCAAAAAACAGTTAATGAAAGAAGAGTGTGATATTACTAAATATTGAAAAAAATAATTGGGGGAGGGGTGGCATCAGGAGGCTCATCGAAATACTGAGAGGCAGAAGCATCTGTGTTGAGTTTATGCAGCCAGGAAAAATGCCCCACAGTTGACTCAAAAGTTTTTTCCCTTGTTCTTGCGCATCCCAAGCTCAAGCCCAGTGTGGGCACCTCTGATAAGCTGGACCTACATCACAAGCCCTAAGCCTGAGAAAGCGAGTGTCCAGCACTGTTGGCCCTTGGCATGGGAGGGGGTCTTCACCCCTCGCCAGGTCTCTGAAACATAGGCAGGTGTGGAAGGCAGAAGAATGTCCTCCACCCCAAAAATGTCCACAGAAATTATTAATATATTAGGTTAAGGCTGTGTGGCAAAGAGAAGTTAAGGAAGCAGATGGAGTCATGGGTGCTAGTCAGTTGATTAAACAGGAAGATTACCCTGGATTATCCAAATGGATCCTGTGTAATACGAGAGTCCTTATAAGCGGAAGAGGGATACAGAAGGGTCAGTGTCCGAGTGATGGAGTGTGAGAAAGACTCAACAGGGCATTGCTGGTCTTGAACATGAAGGAACATGCCACAAGCCAAGGAATATGGGTGGCCTCTGGAAGCTGGAAAAGGCAAGAAACAGATTCTCCCCCAGGGCCTGTAGGAAGGAACACAGCCCTGCAGACACTTTCATTTCACCCAGGGAGAGAGACCCAGTTTGCACTCCCGACCTCCAGGATGAGAACATAACTAACCTGTGTTATTTTAAGCCATTCACTTTGTGGTAATTTGTTATAGCAGCAACAGGTGACTAATACAGCCCGGCAGATACCGGGTGCCAAGACAAACGTCCACTGGAATGCAGAGCCAGAATCCAAAACCAGGTCTTCCTGTTGCAAAGGCTCATGCTTGGGAACACTGTGCCATAATGACTTGCACTGGGGCGGGACGGGGCGGGGCGGGGGCGGGGGGATAATTCAAAATGAGGGCATTGAAGGCCAGAACAGAACTGTGTGTTGAAGAAGATGGTATGGCAGGTGTGGAGTGCGTAGCAATAATCTGAGTGAGACACAGAGAAAACAGAGAGGAGATAACCCCAGGCTTTGGAAATGCTGTCTGGTAGAGGACAGTGAGCTAATGGGCATGAAGGGTCCGCCAGACTGTGTTTCGGCTCCAAGTCACCATGTAAACCTACAGATGAGAAGCGAAGGTTTGAGGAAGATGTATAAAAGTTTGCAAGGCTAACAAGGTTGCACGGAATTTTGACTGCCTCAGGCATCCAGGCCCCCCAGGGGCTCCAAGTGAGATCCAAGAAGGGAGAACCCACCACAGCAAAATCAGAAACACACCAAACGTTTGGATGGAGGAGCCCACTTAGAGTAAGTGCTGTCAGCATGTACCTTAACTGCAGCAAAGCAGAACAAATCCATTTAAGGCTGAGAAGAAGGGGGGCTATAAAATGTTTCCAGGGCATAGAAGGATGATAAATGAACACTGGTACAATATTACTAAATGAGAGCATATAAAATTCAATTAATATTCTCTATATTTGGTAAGCCATTTTCCTTTTTAAAAAAAGATTTTATTTTTATTTATGAGGAAGGAGGAAGCAGAGGGAGAGGGACAAGCATACTATGCACTGAGTACAGAACCCCATGTGGGGCTCGATCCCAGACCCTGAGATCATGACCTGAGCTGAAATCAAGAGTCGGATGCCCAACCAACTGAGCCACCCAGGCGCACCTTCCTTTCATTAGAAAGTATTTCTTGGGACTTTCAGAAGTTCCCTCCCAACCTTGTCCTCCTAGTTACCCCATGAGGTTATAGACCCCTCCATTATAAATAGACGATGGTGACAACACGACATGGGGGCTTGGGCAACAGAAACAAAACTCCTACAGGTTGAGAGACTAGGAGAAGTGGCTTTGCACAGAATTCAGTTTCCATTTCTACATGCCAACCATTTGAGCTCAGAGCTGCAGACCACGTTTTTCAGTCTCAGAGTTTCTCTAAGTGCCCCTCGGCAGCACAGAAATGGGCCATAAATTCTGATCATATATCTGTTCAGACTGGGCCTTTGTAGTGAATCTTGGTATACCTCTAACATTCAGAAGGCCACATTCCTTTTGGCAAACCCCTGGTGTTGTGATCTCTGATTTGCTTTCCCTATTCTTTGTGGTTTCTCTGTACTTCCAACCTGGATATGGCCCTAATGCCCCCTCCCAGTCCCTGGCTTCAGTCTGGCCCAGACTTGATGCCCTCAAACCAGAGATGGTATGTCTACACCCCAACCCTGCCTGAAGGACCAGTGACCAGCTTTGGGGGCTGAGGGATGGGATGGGGACAGGGCGGGGAAGGAATACCTGATTTGTCTTTTTCTTCCTAAACCCTGGAAGCTCATACAGATTCTATGGGTGTCCAAGTTCTGTTTGTCTTTAGAATTTCTAATTTCTTCATCATCTTTTTCTGATTCGGTCTTGATTTCTTTCTATAGTGTTTTCTCCCTTGGGGATGTGTGTTCAATCCAAGCATCTGCTTACAGCCTCCTTTTGAATACTCAGGCAAATATTCATTGAATTTCTGTTGCATTGTTTTCCTCCCCTCTCAATAAATTATCCTGTCTCCTCTTAGAGGCCATCATGTCTCCCTACTGAACTCCAGGCTCTTCATGTGCATGAAAAATCCCTCTGAATTTATCTTCATCTCCAGTGCAACCTCACCTTGATTATTTTCCATAGTCTTCACGTTCCTGCCACTGTTGGATATTAATGCACCGTGTAGCTCCCAGAAAAGTTTGCTAACTTTGTTCCTTCCTTGTTTACGCGGTCTGCCTCTTGCATGAATAAGCTTCTGCCCAAGCAAAGAACCCTCAGGCAGTGGCAGCCTCTGAAAGCCTAGCGCCACACATAGTTAAGGGCCCTGAGCCAGGTCTCACAAACTCATCAGCTCATTTCTGCCCATGTCAGGAAGGGTGGATTCAAAGATTGGTGGAATGGTCCCTTTGGCCCCGGCTGCCACGTTGGGCTGGGGCTACCCCAGAACTTCCCCATTCTGATGTGGGTGCCCTAAGCCTGAGGTGGATGGGGATGCCTATTTATACACTGAGTATCATTCTGGTTAAAAATCTGAGAGATAATCTGAGTATTTTGTGATATAGGGCGCTTGGAAGAGAAAATGTAAGCACCATACAAACGCTGAATGTTACTCTAAGGGTAAACCACCATTCACATTCCATGGGACCATCCTGTACACTCTAAAGACACTAGAAGGAGGGATTTCATTCTTTATAGTCCAAATAGGGACTTAGGGTAAGGAAAATTGTCCTTGCCCCTACATAAAGCTGAAAAGCCTTTCCCTTGTGATATGGCTTCGGGGAAACCCTCACCAGGACAAGCTAGGATGATACCTACAGTCCCTCCCTGGAAGGTCAATGGGCCAGGAAAATACCACAGCCCTTGTGTTTGCAAAAGGCTCCACTTCTGGCTGCATAATCTGGGACAAGCTATTCAATTTCCTCAAGCCTTCATGTCCTCGTATATAAAATGAAGACAATAAGAGTCATATAATAGGATTGTCTTACAAGGGAAATGAGGGGATGTATTTAATTATGGTGTCTGCCCTTCTCTCCGGCTTCTGAGCTGGTGATGACCTTCTGGGGGTTTGGCAATGTAGTTGGCAATTTTGGGGGACTCTCACCAGTATAGAGAATCCTCTAAGCATCGTGGATTTGGGCAAGGCCTATCTTTGCACGACATGGATCCCCAAAACCATGGTGAGGTGCGTGCCTCTGGAGTGGGACGGCCTATGCTCAGATCTCACTCCTGCCCCTTGATTGCTGAGTGATCTTTGGCAGGTAATGAGCATAATAATAGAACTGATAGGATTTTGGGAGGATTAAAAGCTAATCTATGTGAAATATTCAGCAAATACTTTTAATAAATATTTATTAATATCTAAATCCTTGATTATTTTAAGTCATTTTCCCAGGAGGATGGGGATGGGAAAGATGAGGTTATCTCCAGCTAAAAGAGAAGAACACGTTCATGTTTCTAGCACCCCTCCATGGTCAGCGTTCAGCATACTGATCCTCTAAATTGGGAGATGAGCAAGGCAGTCAGCCTTGCTCCCAGTTGACCAAGGCGGAAATTGAGACATGGAGAAGTTCAGTGGTTTTTCCCAAGTCACATGGCCAGAAAAAGAGAGCGCCGATCCTTTCAATGTTTAGCTCAATGATCCATGGTACGCTGGCTCTCGAAATAAAAGTCAAGTCAACAGGAGCCTATCCTCCAGGCTGGAGTCAAGGCAATTTTCTCTGAGACCTTTAATAAAACCATTTGTTTGTCTTAGGGTCACGTGTAGCTCCTCGTCTTCTATGCCTGCCTCTTGTCTCCTAGCAAGAAAAGGACTTCAACTCACTCATTCAGCCAATCTTGGAGATTCCGGGCATCGAGGAGAATCGCTCTCTGAGGTCAATCCAGATGATTATTTGAGAGACTCAATTTCCTTTAGAAAAGGCACATTGTCAGTTCAATCTACTGTAGAATATGTAGTATTAATGAATTGAAGTATACTTTAGGGATTTCTCCCAGATGCTTATTTTAATTTAAGCTCTAGGGGTTTCACTTTCCAAAATACTCAATTTTGTTCATTATGAAAACTAATAACTGGCTTATTTCACTGCTAATTTGGGTACGAAGGTTAATTATCTGTAGTGGAGTGGTCTTGAGCTAATCTAAAGTCTACCTGAACACGGCACTGTGGCTAATTGATTCCCCCATGCACTGAGAAATGAGCATTTCTTTGTGGGGGAAAAAAAAAAAAAAGCTTTACTGACTTGGATTCTCTTTGCCTCTGTCTTTGTAAAAGGAGCAGAGTCTGTCCAAGATGGTGGGCAATCTTCCCCTTTTGAGGGTCTATGGAACCCATTCAGTTATCTCAGAATGTTCCACTGGGTTCCATCTCAGCTTCTTCTTTTCCTCACAAAATGTCCAGGCGCTGCTCCCACCATTGCTCATTCAACACAAAGTTTGAGGAGTATGGATACATATTTTACCCGATGCTAGTCTTGTCCTGATCGAACCAGAATGCCTTGCCTTCTAAAATTCACCAAAAATCATGGTAACAGCATCAAAGCCAATACTAATCTCTCTCTCTTTATAGTTTCAAAAGGGCAAAGGGTTTCACATGCATTTTCTGCATTCTCTCTTTCTGAGAGTCCTATGAAGCCCCTAAGACGTTATTTATTCCCCTCTTTAATCGATGAAGAAACCGAGGCCCATATAGACACCCGCCGGTTCACACAATAAGTCTGTGTGAGGCATGGAAATAGAACACAGGTTTCCTGATTCCGAATTCTGTGTTCTTTCCACTTAATTACAACCACCTCTGTGATCTGTAATGTATTCCAAAGCCATGCTATTTTTAGCACTATGTACTATTTCAGATCCCCTGCAATAGAATTCTGTCTTTTGCATTCCAAGAAACCTGATCTTGTCTCCAGGAAGATAGCGAACGCTGCCCATAGGATCCTAGAGAACCCTCAGTCACTTGGCGTTCACACTTGGCCTGTAAGCTCAGCCCCTTCCCTCTCTGCTGGCTCTGTCGGGATAGAAGGCAAGGTGTCTGGGTCTGCTGAGGATCCCTCTCCTCTCAAAGATGAAAGCCAGATCTGGCCTTGAACTTCCCAATGCACATGTTAGTCTTTGGAGCTCCCTTTCTCCCGTCCACCTCTGATTTATTTAAAAATTACTTTCTAAACCAACTTGAAGCAGCTCAAAATTAATTTAAACTCCCCAAACCTGAATTTGTCAATGTCCACCATTGTAATTTGTTACGTTGCATTATAACCTACTACAGAACCGTGGCAATGTCAGAACGCCAATGATGTAGTGTAGTCTCCATGTACAATCTATCATAAGAGCAGTTTCAGCCTGGATGATAGATGGAGCGAGCCTGGGAAGAATTTGAAAAGAGACCTAAATTTCTAGAATTTTTTTATTCCCTTTAAGTGGCTGAAGGCGTCACCCCCAAGAGATTACTGAAAGTCTAAATCATTTTTTTTTCTCTTTTTTTGTTCCACATCCAACAGAGGTCTGCAAAGGCAATTAACCCAGCAGGCTGACAGAATTGCTGAGGCATAATTTGCTTTTGCTCTGGCCTTGTAGCTTTGGCCATGACATTGCCCCATAAGTTGGGGAAGGGAGAATGCATCTGCTTTTGTGTAAAGGCATTAGCAATTATCTACAGTCACGGTCTACCCATTCCTTTGGCATGCCTCAGTGTGCCAGGTCCTTGGTAGGACTGATTCCTGGAAGAAGGGAAAGAATTCACCTACAGTCTGAACATCATGCCTGGGCTCTTCTTTAAGGCCAACACCTATCAGGCAACCTGCTGGCTTAAATGCATCGATGCCAGGCTAAGGCTCTACACCCAGGGGAAATACACAAGATCCTCTGCAGTGAGATATACCGTCTACACCAAGCAGAAAAAGAGCACACGCACAGATATGGATGACATACTCTGGTCCTTACCAGAGTCCTAGACTCCTTTAGCAAAATTAAGCTCAATGGTCCAACCATCTCATTTTATGGAAGAGGAGCCTCAGGCCCAGAGACTCATGTCTGGGCCACAGCTAAAACTGGGAACCGGATCTTGGGAACTGAGGTCCCTTACATTTTGCACTCTAACCCAGCAGGTGTCCATTGGGACCACCTAACGTGCTGGTGTGTCCTGACGAACTGTAAGTTCAACTTCAGGTGATATGTTATTTATAATAAATTTAAAACTTGCGGGCGCCTGGGTGGCTCAGTTGGTTAAGCAACTGCCTTCGGCTCAGGTCATGATTCTGGAGTCCCAGGATCGAGTCCCGCATCGGGCTCCCTGCTCAGTGGGGGGTCTGCTTCTCCCTGTCCCGCTCCCCCTGCTTGTGTTCCTCCTCTCGCTGTATCTCTATCTGTTGAATAAATAAAATTTAAAAAAAAAAAATTAAAACTTGGGATTTTTTTATTTGTTTGTTTTTGCTTTTAGCTATCCAACTTGCTTTCTTGAGTGGAAGAGAAAGAAGGAGTTGTAACCGTTACATTGGAAATGGTAGGCATCCCTTGGGACTGAAGGTCATACTGAAGTTCAAACTAGTTGTATTCGATTGTTAGGAAATCTAAACTGGGGGAGAGAGGTCTACTAACAGCATGGGAAGAATCACCATATCGCTCGGACCCACTGAGGACCATTGTTTCAACATCACAAATTGCCATGAAGACTATTCTTTCCTTAATGCATGGAATTGTTGACTTAATTATGCTGTATCCCTGAAACTAATATAACGTTTTATGTTAATTATGCTTCAATTAAAAATATTGTTTACAGAGACTACTCCTTCTTTGTTGTATTCTTTGTTCCCATCGCTAGGATGGTGTTTCTACAACTGATAACGCACATGCGTACGTGCACGCATGCATCATACATATGCACATAAATCATGTGGGCATATGAATAGCTCAGAGCAAACCCAATAACCTGCTCACAGAGACGTGCCAAGGACTGTCATGGGCAGAAAGGAGGACGCGGGTGGGTGCATTCTGACCACTTGCTCGTGTAGATAAGCTGTGGTTCTCACACTCTCAGACAAGGGCAGCTTTCAAACAGACAGAATTATGCCCGAGGGTGGAGAGGGGAGGTGGCTGGAATGAGACACAATAGAGACCTGCCCCCAAACTCCCTCTGGACCTGGTATGGCCTTGATTTGGCTCCCAAGTCTCAACACCATAGGGGATCAGCCAGTCAGCAATAGCCCCAGAGCCATTCACATTACTGGTCTGAGTTTGATTTAGCAGCTCTAGTGGTTGCCCTAGAACCCAACCCCTGTTACATGCAATGAGATGGCGTGGGAAGGCAGATTATGGTTGTGTCCAGCGCACGGACTGCAGGGAAGAAGGACGCTCGCCATTGACCTTCGGCTGGCACTCAACATCTCAAGTGTCAATGTTCTCATCTGCTGCTCCGCACAGTATTTGACCCATACAACCGTTTAATAAATACCAGTCTGACGTTTATCAAATTCGAAAGGTCCAGATACCTCAAAGAGGGTATCATACGGCTTGACTCTATCTAAACTAGATGATAAAGGCTTGATTTATTCTTATTGCTTCTAAATCACTGACAGCATCTTGGCCCCACCCAAGGAAAGCGGTGCTCATTTCATCCTTGCTGAAATATTTCTAAGAGATACACTAACTCCTGATGCAGATGATGAATATGCTATACCTGAACAAACCAAGTTGAATTAATCACAGCTGTTCGGTTTCTCGGCAACTATTATGCAATTTACCCTTGCTGCAGGCTATCTTAAAAATGGAGATACTGAGCTTATGCACTGGGAAAAATATCATTTAATGAAGAATCAACATTTAATCTAAAACACGGGAAAGAACTCCAAAGGCCCATGTGCCCAGAAACTCATATTTCCACAGGTTGAGAGGATTTTTTTTTAAATTGTGATATTAAAGATTCATCACAATCATACCAAATCATATTTTATCAAGATCAGAGCTAACACACATTTAGTGTGTATTCCCACATGCGGACAATATTCTAAAGCCGAGTTACAGTTCCATCCGTTTCTCCCAAACCCAACCACTGTGTATGTAGAAAAAGCATCACTGTGCACCTAGGTGTTCACTAAAATGGGGCCAAATTCCATTGGTTTTACTTGTCAAAGTCACATACGTGCTATGTGTGTGTGTGGGGGGGGGAGTCATGTGGGATGTGAGGAGCAAATTCAGCCCCCTTGCCTGTGAGCTGCTTTAATTTATGTACATTTCTGATGTCCTAATGGGAAGATAATAGTACACTGAATCCTGGGTGAGGCTTCCCTAGGGCAAGGTCCTGTCTACCCTCTGAACAGAGGGGTGTTTTTGTTTTGTTTTATTTTTTCTTGAGCACACAATGCCATTTGCTGATTTCCTGCTGTGGGTTTTTTTTAAAGATTTTCTTTATTTATTTGACAGAGAGAGACAGTGAGAGAGGGAACACAAGCAGGGGGAGTGGGGGAGGGAGAAGCAGGCTTCCCACTGAGCAGGGAGCCCAATGAGGGGCTCGATCCCAGGACCCTGGGATCATGACCTGAGCCGAAGGCATTAAGCCGCCCAGGCACCCCTCCTGCTGTGGGTTTTAAAGGGAAGTCATGTTCCTTACCATCATCACCCCTCCCAGAAGACAAAGGGATAAGCAATGGGGTTTCAAAATGTATTCTAAAGAACCTCAGGCATGGGAGGGGAGGTTCCAGGGATGGTGGAGAGGAGAGAAACCCTGAACGTGGAAAATGTTTCTTCCTTCCCATCATCCTCCACAGATACCTTTTCTGCCCTGTCTGGTCCACTTGGATCTGCCCATGCTACCTGATATTGGGGAGGAGACGAGAGAGAACACCCTCCCTAATTCTCCCCTTATCGCCTAGGCCATTGATGCTCCTTGATTAAGAAGAAGGGGAAGGGGAAGAAGAAGAAGGATGAGGATGAGGAGGAGAAGAAGAAGAAGGAGAAGAAGGAAAAGAAAGAAGAAGAATTAGAATTAGAAGGAGAAGAAGATTTAGAAGAAGAATAAGAAAAATAATGAAGAAGAAGAAGAATTAGAATTAGAAGAAGAAAAAGAAGAATAAGGAAGAAGAAGAATTAGAAGAAGAAGAAGACGATGAAGAAGAAAGGAGAAGAATTAGAATTAGAAGAAGGAGGAGGAGGAGGAGGAGTGGGAGGGGAAGAAGAAATCTCTAATCAGAGAAAAGAGAACATGGCTGAGACATAGGAGGCTCCAAAGAAAGCTCTGCAACCTGCCTCCCTTCGCCACATCCCAGAAGTGAAAGAAGAGGAGCAAACACAAAATCAGCAGAGTGGTTTGGCAAATCAGATCAGAGGGTCCTGGGCTGCCCCATCCCATCCCAGCAGAGCTCAGAAAAGCAGCAAGACTCTAATCTAGCCCCTGGGTCTAAGGGGGTCTCATGGCTTTCCTTCTGCTCAGATTCCCTCAGGGAAGGGCAGGTTTCCCAGAGGTACACCAACAGCACAGACTTGGCACGAAATGCCACAGAGATCGAGAGGCTATGCAGTTCCGAGACTGCTTTCCTTAGAAAGGCCTGCTCGCAAGGTCTTCATCCACTGATTGGTATCTAGGAACCTCGATTCGGGAAGGATTCTCACCATTCTGTAACTGGTAAGAAGGGCTCACTGCGCCGAAACTATTCATACAATGTGGTTTATGCTAAACCCCTGTTTTGCTTCTGGGCATCTGGAATTTTGGTAGGTTCTGAGCAGAGGATATCTATGTGGCCAGTGCCCAGTAAAAACCTTGACACTAAGTCTCTAATGAGGTTCCCTGGTGGAAAGCATTCCACATGCGTTATCACAACTCCTTGCTGGAGGAATTAAGCACGTCCTGTGCAGCTGCGATGGGAAAGAATTCATGGAAGCTTGAGCCTGCTTCCCACAGACTTCATCCCATGTGCCTTTTCACCTTGATGATGGTGCTTTGTATTCCTTTACTGTAATAAACCGTGACCACAAGTTCAACTCTATGCTGACTGCTGCAAATCTTCCCAGTGAATCATCAAACCTGGGCTGACCTTGGGGATCCTCAACACTGAGGGATAAGGAAAACCCCGCAGTGTGTGACCGACAGGGAGCAAGTATCCAAGTCCCAACAGGTGAAGGGATGCTTTAGAGGATGCCAGCCGAGAGAGGTAACCAACAAGGACCCCACCACCAGGGCGGGCACCAAGCCCTCCACCCACCCACCTACCCCAGAACTGTCTGAGAGGACCATGAGCTGAGGGAGATAACATCTCTGCCATGTGGCAGAATGGCGGCTTGCGAGAGAAGGTGAGTTTAATTTTAGAAAATTCAGTGACATTTCTCTCACCCCCGTGTTTGTTCTTGCTCTGTGCCCGCTCTCTGAAGAGAAAATCCAAGTCGTATAGGATTGAGAGGAAGCAGTAAAATAAGGGTGTGGTTTACCCTAGTCTAGCCTGCATTGTCCAAGAGCATGGGGTCCTGGCCCCAAGTGTCTAGACTGTCCTAAGAGGACTTAGTATGGCAGCCAGTATCTCCATGGGTTTCCTCCAATTCTCCTCATGCCTCCTTCACATCTAACCTCCCCAGTCTTTGCTTCTTTTTAACTCATCCCTGATCCATGCCCTCCCACTACATTCTCCTAAAAAGTGAGCCAGTCCCGGGTGTTGCCTGCTGCCAGCACATCTCCACAGCATTGGATCTGAGCCAGACATCATGGACCCATCTTCCATGGTTCTGCTCTTGGTAGAGAAGAGGACAAACATGGAGGGTGTTTTGGGGATGAGGAAAAACTGGGAAATAATTTGCTTTTCCTGTTTATTTTGTTTATTGTCATGTATGTTGTGGGGGCAGGCAGAGGGACTCCTCTTGCTCCCCAAGAATTAAGATCTGCCAATTACCATTACCAGGTCTGCATGCGAAATCCATAACCTACCAAGCCCACTTGGCCATGGTCTAATGTTCAAGGAGCATTAACTGCCTTTAAATCCTTGGATGCTTTACAAAGCAAACTTCCAGCATCCCAGCACTATGAAGACCTGGGCCCTATTTCTCCTCTCAGATCCTGGGTCTTCCCCCTCTTTGCCTCCCACCTGGTCTGGAGAGATTACTAGAAGGAAGTGTGTCCCACCGCACAGAAATCCATATATCAACAGATTTTTTATAGTTCTCAACTCTGACTAAATTTGAAATGCTAAACTGTAAGGGCACCTTAAGTTCTCTCCAGTGTTTCCATAATGAGCACACTGAGTCTTCCATCTAGTGCTCTTTGTTTGACAGGGCCCCCCACCCCCAGAGATGTGCTGTGGGAGGGCATGGACGTTTTTGATGTCAGCCTCAAAGGTAGTCCTGTGAATATCCCTAACTTCCCCTTCATAAAATGCAGTAGATCTATTATTCATTAATTCATCTAAAACTTTTCTTGAAGCTCTTTATGTTTGCAACCTCTGAAGTTGTCATATTTCTCAGAAGATAATCAAGTCTGAAGGTAGTTTAGACCATTGTATAAATTCCTTACCTAAGTAATTCCACTGTGGGTCTCCCTCAGAGCCCAGTCATACCTCAAAATGCCAGAACCTTCCAAGGGCCTGGATTGGACCCTGACTGGAGCCTCCTTCCTCCATTATGAGGATGTTCCGTGCCCACCCTTCTCCATTCTTGAGAGCAGGCCCTTCATCAGCAGCCATTTTTGACCTATTTCTTACTTCTCCGCTCTCTCACAGGAAGACTAATACCAAAGACTTCAAAACACAATATTGGAAAGAATGACTCCTTCCTATTTTGTGCCCCCTAGAGTGGCCATTGAACCTGACTTGATATTCCAGTTCAATTGCTCTGAGAACATCTCCACCATAAAGGCTTCATTCACCTCAATGACCGTTTCAACACTCCACTTTGCCTGAACTTTGTTTTACTCCTTTATGTTAACAGGGCATTTTTATATTCTATTCCTCTGAATGTTTTATTTTAATTAGCAGATGAATGTGTTTGTACATGAAAGGAAATGGGAAACCAGGCTGAAAACTGTGAGGCTTTCAGTACCATCAAATGTGATAAGCTTACTTATATGAAATACAAGTATAATGGATTATGCTGGATGTGAATAGAGCCTGAGAAAGAGAGAGAGAGTGCGTGTGCCTGCATGCGTGGGGCCAGGGAGGGGGTGGGCGGGAGGCGTTAGGGACAGAGAGAGAGGGAGAGAGAGAATCTTAAGCAGGCTCCACACCCAGTGCAGAGCCCATGAGACCATGACCTGAGTGGAAATTAAGAGTCAGACACTTAACTGACGGAGCCACCCAGGCATCCTGAGCCTGTATCTTTTAAGAGAGTAATATTCTAATAATAAGGACTAATTGGGGGCACCTGGGTGGCTCAGTCGTTAAGCGTCTGCCTTCGGCTCAGGTCATGATCCCGCGGTCCTGGGATCGAGCCCCGCATCGGGCTCCCTGCTCAGTGGGAAGCCTGCTTCTCCCTCTCCCACTCCCCCTGCTTGTGTTCCCTCTCTGGCTATCTCTCTCTCTGTCAAATAAATAAATAAAATCTTAAAAAAAAAAAAAATAAGGAGCTTCACATAGAGCTTCACATTTTATGTACATAGAGCTTCACATTTTATGAAGTGCTCATCTGTTCATGATCTCAACTCTGTGAAGAGTGAGGGTCAAAGTAATCATAGTCATTTTACAGATGAGGGAATAAGCAAAGCGCTTGGGGGCATGCATAGTCAGTCCCATCCTTGGGTCATGATGCCCTGATGCCATCAAATCAGGGAGAGTTTGCATCTAAAAGGTGTCCACACCAAGCCTGATCTCAAGTGTTCAAAGCACTTGACTTTACACATATGCATGCAAATGAGTGCTTGCAAAATGAGTGAAATCTGAGTAAGGCCTGCAGATTGTTCTAATGTCAATTTCCTGGTTGTGATGTTGCATTTTAGTCCTGTGAGATGCTATGTCTGCAGGGAAATGGGTGCAGGGTCCACGAGACCTCTCTGTACTCTATTTTGCAATTTCCTATGAACCTATAATTATTTCAAAATAAATTCTTAAAGATTTGCTTTCTGTGGAATCTAAATATTTAGAAATTTTCTTTATTTTTCGGAAGGATATTTAAGTTTGTTTTCACAAAGTTATGAACTCTTTGTCCTTAGGAATAAGGACACCAGTCATATTGGCCAATCCTACTCCAGTAAGACTTCATCTTAACTAATTACATCTTCAAGGATTCGATTTCCAAATAAGGTCACATTCTGAGATTAGAGGGGTTAAGGCATGTTTTGCAGGGAAAAGAGGAGAAGAGATTCCAAGATAGACAAGCACACAGGGAGGCCAAGTGACACAGAAGGCAAAGATTGGAGTAATTCATCTGCAAGCGAAGGAGTGCCTAGAAGCTAAGAGAAAGAGAAGGAACAGACTCTCCCTAGACCTTTCAGAGAGAGCATGGGCCTGCAAACATCTTGGTTTCAGACTTCTAGACTCCAGAACTGTGAGATGATGTATTTCCACTGTTTTAAGTTAAAAAAAAAAAATGGACTCGGAGCTCCTGGGTGGCTTAATTAGTTGGGCATCTGACTCTTGATTTCAGGTCAAGTCATGATCTCAGCTCAGGTCATGATCTCAGGATGATGGGTTTGAGCCCCACATCGAGATTCTCTCTCTCTCTCTACTTCTGCCCCTCCTGACCTCTGCTCTCTCTCTCTCTCAAAAGAAAAAAAAATGACTCAACTGTCAACTACATACACACAACGACACATCGCTCCACAACATAAGGGAAATAATGGTATACTTCTGTCTTATGAAATTACTGCTCACTGATGACTTACAAAATTATTACCACCATGAACTCCCATAATGCAATGTCATTAAATACAATGGAAAATTATTTCAAAAGATTGGAGCGTGGGTGGCATCTTCTAAGATAAAATTTAACATGGTTACACATGAAGTGCACACACGTGGGCTTTAGCAGTGCAAGCCACACGTGAGTCAGTGCATGAGGCAGCGACCACCAGGGCTTGTGTAGAAAAAGCTCATCCAGAGCAAGAAAGGCTATGGCCTGTTTACATCCAAACTGTTTACACCCATAGAATCATTATCCTCAATTTAGGGCACCACCATGTAAGAGGGACATCAATTAACAGAAGCTGAAACCAAGGAGAATGACAAGATTTCTCACCATGAGGAACTGGTGAGGAAATATTTAATCTGAAGAAACAGAGATGTGAGTGGGGCTTTGGAACTGTCTGCTCGTATTTCAAGAGCTGTCTTGTAGAAGTAAGATTAAATCAACCTGCAGAAATTAAAGCTAAAATCAGTGATGGCTATGAGACAATGGACCATGTAGCTCTACATAAAGGAACTGAGAGTCTCATTAAGACTTGCCTGCTTCAAATATGTCCCCAGGGCCTTCGATGTTGCTTGAGGTCTCCACCATTCACTCGTTCGGGACAAGGGTAAGAGGTTCCCATTAATGATTATCGGGAAAGAATAGCACCTCAAACGATTAGCTCCTGCTCACATGTTTGCACAGATTAGTTAGTTTCATAAACTAGCTGTCAGTCCGTGAAAGCAGAAAGCAAGCCCCCAGAAGAATGGGACACCCAACCGTACAGCTTATAGGAAAATGCAAAGGGGGGGGTGTTGCGGGGAAGGAACATACTCAATAAGAAGGATCCACTGAAGGTTCTTCCTTCAAAGTCCCATTTGTGGATGAAAGGAGATTCTGCCACATCCCCCTTCCTTTCCAAGATGAGCTGCTCTTGAGAACCCCTTGACCTTCCACCCTTTTACACACACACACACACACAAAGTGCATATAAAACAGGTGAAATCTGAGTAAGGCCTGTTGATTGTTCTAATGACAATTTCCTGGTTGTGATGTTGTGCTATAGTCCTACAAGATGTCACCATTGGGGGAAACTGGGTGAAGGATACACAGAACCTCCCTGTACAATCATTTGCAATCTCCTGTCAATCTATCATTATTTCAAAATAATACATTTTTTTTAAAAACTTGATTTTAGTTAAATCTATTTCTTTTTCACATCCTTTATTTTTTCAGTGAATGCTCACAAAAGCTTTTGACAATCTATAGATGCAATTATCAGTTACATTGACACATGCTCCAGATACGTGGAGTCAAGACAAGTAATTGGATATTTCCTCTCACTCTGTCCCTTTCTCTTCCACCCTCTCCCCAAAGTGCAGCCAGTGGCCACCCCTTGGGTAGGTGGGAAGGTACGGACGGAGGAGAAGGAAATAGGTCAAGCAGAGAAGGGAGAAGAAGCAGGGAAAAGGAAAAGAGAAGAGGGAGAGAAGGAAGAAGAAATGCAAGGGTTTGTCATTCAAAAAGATAAACATTTTACAGCCCAGCTTGACTGTGTCAAGAACACTTGTGTTTTAATAGTATGCCTGCAAGCTTTCAAAACAAGTGTTTACCTGTCACAATAAACAGTTATGAGTGAGGAACACAAAACAGAGAGAACCAGGAACTGGCAGCCTGCCAGCCCCGCTATGCGCTGCTCAGCACTGAGCTTGTCACCCAGGCGGCAGCTCCGTGTCTCTTGTCTCCATGGTAAGGATCACCATCACAGGTGGCGGGGCCTCTGGGCTCAGGGGAGGCCATTTGGTGCCAGAGAGGACCTGGCCGATCCTCCAAGGACCCAAGGCAACAGCTGCTGGCTAAGGACAGCCCACGGGGGCCAATGGGGGCCAAAGGGTCCTAAGAGATGGGATCCTCCCAGAGACTTCTGGAAAGATCCTTTAGGGAGAGCTGACACACAAATGCCACCCACTTCCCATCCTTCTCCTCCTTCAATCTTTCAACAGGGTTCACACACAAGGTAAGCAAACAGCAAGTGCCATCTACCTATATATTTATAATTGGCCACTGGGAGCCAGCAGTCTCATAAAAACTAACTTCTATAGAGTACTTTCTACTACACGAAGAGCTATCCTAACTGTACGTCTCAGATAATCCTCAGAATCATCTCTTGAGATAAGCTGGGAAAACGTCATGCTCCCCATTTATGGAAACTGGACAAGTCCCTTCAACGTCTGACCCTTGAAGTCCACCATCTAGCAAAGAGCCATGCAAGAACTCCAACATACCAACAAATGGCTCAAACGATGTTTGGTTCTCCAACCCATCTGTGGTTTTCCATACCTGCTTTCAGGCTTGTAAAGAAGAACCTCTTGAATCACTGGTTTAAAAAGCAGATCCTCATACCTCATTTCTAGGGCTTTAGATTCATAGATGTGGGCTGCAAAGCATACGTCAGCCCGTTTAATCATTCAGGAAGCTGAGTGAGAGCCAGATGATTCTGAAGCAGGTCATCAGGGAAGCACAATTTGAGAAACAGCATCCCTAGATTCTGGGGCACTAAGATGACCAGCATGCATCCAAGACTATCTAGAGCGGAGATGTCTGATACGGTAGCAGCTAGCCCCATCTGGCTATTGAGCCCTTGAAATATGGACAGTGGCACATGCTGAAATGATACTTGGATATATCAGTTTAAATAAAATAGATCATTAAAATTAATTCTACCTCTATCTTTTTTACTTTTAAAATGTGGTTACCAGACCATTTAAGATTACCTATGAGGCAAGCACGATAATTCTGTTGGACAGCACAGGTCTTGAAGCATCCAAGAGACAATATAAAAGGCAGATTTCAACACATGGCTTGGCAAATGGCTAAGATATAAGGATAACAAGGTGAGTCCAGGAGCTCCAGGGAGACTCCCCAGAGATGTTCCCTCCCTGCCCCATCTAGTGTCAAAGGACAAGGAAGAACACAGAGGGAAGGTGGGAAGCAGGTGGTCCCTGTCATTTGTATATATCACTCGTTCAGAATAAGGGTAGCTTTGCGTCAATTCATGAAGTGTTCAAGATAGTCAGCAAACCATTCGGTATAACTGTGAAGGGACCAAAGATGAATGGGCATGGTTAGCAGGAGCCCATCAGTGAGCTCTTAAAAGCCATTTTAAGAAGCCTGGGGATGATCTTGAGCAAAATGGACAATCACAGAAGACACCGAGGGCAAAAAGCATGGTCAAAATTGACATCGAGACCATTGACTCTGGCTGCAGTGGAAGGGTGGATTTTTTTTTTTTTAAGATTTTATTTATTTATTTGACAGAGAGAGAGAGATGAGAGCACAAGGAAGCAGAGTGGCAGGCAGAGGGAGAAGGAGAAGCAGGCTCCCTACTGAGCAGGAAGCCCAATTCGGGGCTCAATCCAAGGACCCTGGGGCCATGATCTGGGCCGAAGGCAAGACGCTTAACCAACTGAGCCACCCAGGCACCCCAGAAGGATGGATTTAAAGGCAACAAAATTAACATCAGGAAACCATACAGGCAGTGCAACAACCACAAGTATAAATAATAAAGGCCTACATTAGACCAGTGTTTGCAAACTCAAAGAGTAAGCTATAGAATTCAGAAACTCAAGAAATGTTTAGGAGAAAAAAGTTGGGGGAGTTTGGTGATTAACCAGATGTGGGGAAGGAGGGGCAGGACTCCAGGCTTCCGGGACAGAGAAGCTAGCTGGTGCCTCCGCAAACTGAACCGGGGAGCTCAGGAGTGAATCATCTGTCCATTCATCATTTGGAAGAAGATGATTAATTGAGTCACATAGAGGATGCACACTGTAGAGGCCCACATGATTTTCGAGTAAATAGGTTCTGGAGAGAGCTCTTCGATGAGCTCTAAGTTCAGACACAAGTGGGATGCTATTCACATTTGGGAATCATTTGTGTACAAAGTAATCAAAACCACAAGAGTGCACTGAAATCACAAAGGGAGACCAGGACATGGAGCCAAGTATAGAATCGTGTGACTCAACAATGTTTGGTCTTGAAACTCAGCATTGTTTAGTCTACACATTGGCACACACTCATTTGACTCATCCAATCCCCACTTCTACCCCCACCACCACGGCCAGACCAACGCCTTTTGCCTGAACCCACTGGCTCAGGGGAGCTCATGGACGGGGGACCAGAAGCCACTCCTGAGACCCTTAACTATATTGTTGCCCTGGGAGCCTGCATGTGTGGCCTTGTCTAGGCAAATCCAAGAAGACTTCAGGAAAGACATTATGTTCCTCTATTTCTAGAACCTATTACACATTATTTTTTCTTGAACACTGAAGTTACACAGAAAAATACAATGTTACTGAGCTTTCTCATGTCTTTTCAAGTCTTTAAATAGAACAGAAGTTCCTAAAGACAAGGATACATGTTCAAATTTCTTTTGTTTTCATCCTTACTCCTGCTTTCAGAGATCAGCAGAGTGCCAGACCTTTAGGAAGGCATTATTTCTTGAGAAGCAGGTTTTCAATAAATATTTGCATGAAAAAAAATCTATATCCCATCAAGATACACTGAATGATGGTGGATGAATGACAGAATCATTCTGTGTAAGCGGTCTTGGGCTCTATCAATAAAGGTATTAAAATAGATACCAACTATTAAAGTCTCCCTAGGTAAACCCACCCCATCCCCTGGTTCAAATGTCATTTACATGACAGTGATTCCCAAATTAATATTTTCAAGATCTCTATTTTAGTTTCCAAAAACGGGCTCCCTGTTGCCTGTTGGTGGTTGCCACTCCCATTTGCAGAAGGAATCTCAGAGTTAACAGGACCAAGACAGAACTCCCAGATCTCATCTTCAAATCTGCTCTTCCTTCATCTTCCCTAATGCTCAACCAGAACCTGGAAGATGTCCTCGGAGCCTCCAGTGTTCGGCCAAAGGGAGCTTTTCAAAATGTTAACCAGATTGAGTCACTTCCCACCTCCTCCCCTATCCTGACTCCCTTCATTTAAAATCCTCCAGCGGCTTCCTAACTGAACTTGAAATAAAATCCAAACTCGTGAGCCTGGTCTCCAAGTCCCTACAATATCTGACCGTGGCTTCAACCCTGATATCATACCCAAGCTTTTTCTCTCCTTCCTGTATTTGCTCTAGCTCTTCTCCCTGCATAGAATGTTCTTCAAATGACTGACTCCGTCTTGCTATTCATAATCCAATTTAAATAACACCCTCCTTGGAGGTACCTTCCCTGATCACACCTAATGTAATTTTAGCCCAAAGGACTAACTCCACCAAAGATGAAAACATAATGTAAATCTTGTATGATTAAAACAGTGGGGTCCGGGGCACCTTGGTGGTTCAGTTGGTTGAGCGTCTGCCTTTGGCTCAGGTCATGATCCCAGGGTCCTGGGATCAAGTTCCGCATCGGGCTTCCTGCTCAGTGGGGAGCCTGCTTCTCCCTCTCCCTCTGCCCCTCCCCCCTTCTTGTGCTCATTCTTTCTCTTTCTGTCTCTCTCTCAATAAATAAAATCTTAAAAAAAGAAGTGGGTCCTTGCAAATAAATACACAGATCAATGAACCAGAACAAAAAGCCTAGAAATAGACCCAGCTACATATGGAAATTCAGTATATGATAAAGACCCATCTGAAATCTCTAGGGAAAATATGGTTTTGTAAATAAGTGATATTGGAACCCCTCATAGTCATATGGAAAAAGATAAAAGTGTAACACTTTACGTGCCCTTCCCTTTGATAGGTTGTAAGCTCTCAACAGCAGGAACCCTGTATTAATCTTTGTATTCTCCATAGTAGACACACAATAGATGCTTGCTTATTGCATGGTGTTTAGGAGTCTGAGCTCCTAAATCACGTTGTTTGGGTTCAAATTCTGGTTCTACCCCTTGCCGGCTGTGACCCTGGGCAAGATACTTTACATCCCTAATCTTCACATTTTCCATCTGTAGCGAAGAGGGGGGGAGAGAGAGAGAAAGAAGAAACTTGCCTTTTTTGGTTGTGTTAGGAGCAAATTAATAAAGCATATAAAGTGGTTAGCACAATTTGTGGAATACTGTATGTGCTCAATAATTGTCAGTAATTGTCATTACCGGAAAAAAAAAACATGGCCTTGACACTTTAATTCTACTCTCTTTATTATTAGCATGACCATTATTAGCTGTTGTTATTGTTTGTTGAAAGAATGAAATGTTGAAAATTCCCATGCTACCATATGCTAACAATCTATGATCTTAAGTCATTTGGCTGCTCTGAGCCTTGGTTTTCTTATTTGTTCAATAGGAATGATAACACATGACTTACAGGTCTTTGCAAGAGTAGACGAGGACAGGTATTTAAAATCAGTGCCTGGAGCCTAGCGGATACTTAATAATAGTACCCTCACCCTATCCCTTTCTCTACGTCAATCAGGGACATACTCAGTATCATAAACAGGCTCAAAAATCAATGACCTGCTCTCAAGTGACCCGGGTTGGAGGGCCAGTCCCACTCTGGGTCATTGGAAACTCAGGGGGTCTGAACCTGGTGCAGGAGTTGAGCATCTTGGCCCTGAGGATCTAGTTCGTCTTGAACCACAGTCCATACTTGTAGTAGGTGACAGTTTACCATCGCCCTACCAGGCATCCCAGGCCTCTGCCTGCCCTCCTGCCTGCCAGGAGTCCTGCCTTGAAAATCCCAGTGCCCCAATCTGTCCACAGAGGAGTCCTGCTCAGGCCTCTCCAGGATCTAAGTATGGCTCCTAATCTTTGTCCCTGATGCTCACCCTCGTGCCCTTCCCTCTCTCCCTCCCACGCAGTCCTGCAGAGCCTGACAGCCCAGATGCACCCCTTCCAGCCTTGGATCCCTGCCTTCAGGGCCTGGTTCTGAGAAATGGCAGGTTTCCACACTCGCAACCTTCAAAAGACTGGTTTTCTCTAAGGGCCGGACGAAGGAATTTGAGAATCTTTGTTAAACAATCCAAGAAAAAAATATTCCTATAGAATGTTCTAGAAGGTTTGCATCCTGCTGTATAGCCAGCCTTAGTGGAGCTCCACAGCAGAGCAAAAGAGATGAGGAAGGACTAAATAAACCAACAGGCTGGGGCCAAAAGGTCAGAGCCCTCAGCCATTTGCATATGCATTACCAGCCCAGGGCTGAGAACCTTCTGCTCCAAGTCACTTAAAAATGCAAGTCAAGTCACCGAAAGGTTCTGCTTTTAGGAAAGCAATTGAGTCCATAGGTCCTCCAAGAGATCAAAGGACACTCTTTGTCCTTTAATGAATAAGCTGTTAATGAATAAGAGAAACAATTGAATTCTCAAGTGATAGAGCAATTAGCACGGCCCGATTGCCAGCAGGTTGCACACCGAATCACACTTAGCAACTGGAGAAAACCCAGCAGCGCACATCGGCTTTATGGAGTCAGAACACAGTTCGTTACCAAGCACGTAAAATATAGCCAACCCTCCATTGTTCAGGCCCCAGCTCCCAACAGCTGGTTCCCTGACCGCAATCTTTCCATGATGACTGGGTCCCCTGAAACCATTTTGGGCTTCCCAATGTGCCCGGCGCCCAGGGAGCCCCTACCATGCCCAGATGCCACTGGATGGCTTGAGCGGCTCGGACACTGGGCATTGGCATCCAGGTCCGGCTCATCTGCAAACTTGGAAGGACTGGCGGTTTTGCATCCACGAGTGGGGGTGTCAGGGAGCAGGTGGGACAGACTGGGTCACAGGGGAAGCCAGAGGGTGGAGAGGAGCCGAGAATGGGGAATCTGGAGGAAAAGAGGCAAGAGAAGCCGGCACAATTAGAGGGGACAATTTTATATGAAGCCACTGAAAGTTTGGGGCTATTCCAGCGATTAAGAGAACCGCTAAGAATTTTATGTCCAGCTCTGCGGTTTATGCTTTCATTTCTGCCGTCCCCTCGGGGTGAGTGCTTCTCCCCATTCACAGGTGACCTGAGGTTTTCCAGGTCCCTGGTGATGAAGCCAGAGATGTCCTCAGGATCATTTGCTGGCCCCAAGCAGGGGATGGAGTCATGAGGCCCGGAAAGGGGCCTCAGACAGCTATCTTTCTGAAGTTCTCAGTAAAGCATCTAGCATAAAGAGATGTGTCCTAGATGAGGGTTCTGGAATTTTCTGGAGGTGGGTGTGAATGTTTTGGATCAGCAGCTGCGGCAGCCCTAGTAAGTATTTACTGAATACTTCCAGGTAACCTGGTACTTTGCCTGGTGTGGGCTGCCTGGGTCCTTCACCCTTCCTTCTCCCTCTGCTGAATAGAGGACTGGGGGTGATCTTTAAACTACAGGCTGGAAATAATCACGACTTCACTTGACACATTCACCTTCGTGCTGTTAAAGAGAGAAAGGCAGAAATAAGGAAGAGAGGTGGTGGGGGGTGGTGGGGAGGAATACAAATAAATATCCTAATCCCATGACAGACCAGTAAAAGGGTATCTGAGCTTCTTAAACCACACCTCTCTGCCCCAGCCCCCCAATCTCAGTCACTGTCATGGCCCTTACGTTCAGGGTCGGAGGGCTCCCTTCCCAGACCCTGGAAATACAAATAGACTAATTCAGCTGCATTTATTCACCTAAGAAAAAGATCCCTGGCTTTTTGGAAGATTTGACTATGAGGTTCATTTAAGTAGAGCAATTTCCTTCTATTTTTCAAATGTGATTAGATTTACACCCAGCTTCTCTCAGGCAAAATGAAGTACAACTATAACGGGATTTTTCCAATATCTCTGTTGAATTACAAGTTGCCAGAATTTATAAACTTCGGTGCTTTGGGGCTCAAATCACAACGGGACAGGATTCCTACGTTAAATTAAAAGACGGAGAGAGAATGGATGGAGAGCTTGGCGACAGTCCCAGCACCCTACTCAAGTGGCCTTGAGCAAATCACATCTCCCCTGTACGCATCAGTTGCTTTTCCTGTAACGTGACGAGTTCGGCCTTGATTTCTTCTCTGGATCTCTCAGGTCCATGAACCGGAATTATTCTTCAAGTTCCTATCTGTGATTTTTCTCCCCTGGGATGAATTCAGAAGAACAAGGTGTGCCAAGAGATGTACGCATTTCCATTCAGGAGAACTTACCTTCCAGGCTCCGGTGCAAGTGAGATGGAAACGAATATGGTTTGGAGGCGGCTTCTGGAAGCTGACACCGACTAAGGAGTATGGAGAGCAGGCTAAGGACAAAGGTGGGGAGAACGGGCATCTCTATTTGGGGGAGAGCAGAGAGCCTCAGAAGGCATCTGAGCTAATTCTTCTAATTTTTGAATCAAAGCGGAGAAGGCAGGGCATGGTGAAGGGCACCGTCTACTGGAAATCTTAAACACAGTGTGAACTCTGTCCAAGTGTTCACTAATGCGCTGTCCGAGGTTAACTCGTTCGAAAACTGTACCATCAAATCTTCTGGCAAATCTTTTTTTTTTTTTTTTTTTTTAATTTATTTGAGAAGAGAGCATGAGAAGGGGCAAGGTTAGAAGGAAAAGCAGACTCCCCGCTGAGCAGGGAGCCCGATGTGGGGCTTGATCCCAGGACCCCAGGATCATGACCTGAGCTGAAAGCAGCTGCTTAACCGACTGAGCCACCCAGGTGCCCCCCTTCTGGCAAATCTTAAGGGAAACAGTTCCCCATAGATATCTCTACCATCGTGGAGAGAGAAGTTGGGGAAACTCTCCCAGCTCCAAGAGCGCTTCTGATAAACTTTCCCTTCCACTGTGTGAACTTCTAATCAAGGTCTAGGAAGCTAGATTCATTAATTTTAATGAATCGCTAGAACAATCTGCGCAAGAGCCCTTGCTAAAAAGACCTTGCCCTAGTGAGATGGCATGCATCCTTCGGAGCAGAAAAAAAATCCTTAGAAAACTAAAAATAGGAAAGAAAAAGGCATGATTGGGGTGGGGGGGGAATCACTTTGGAATCTCTGCTTTTCTCAAGTCAGAATTCACAATCTACATTTCAAGGTCAATTGAACCCCTTGATGGCCAATCTGGGGATAAGGAAAGAGTTATATGAGGAATTATAAATAGGCATCAGGGTTTCTGACACCAGACAGACCCTTGCAGCCACACTCGGCTGAATCTGTAATAATCTCAGGTCGTTCCCCAAAGTGCGGGTCAAAGGGGCTCCGTGAGCACGGGGACTGTTGATTTAACACCAGCCCGGTGACATCCATTCTCCTCAATCTGTGGATGGACTTGCAGTGTGGAGATACGGCACTAATGAGCTGTGAGGGGGGAAATCGGATTTAAAGTGTTTGTGGAAACCTGACCCTTCTCGGACAGCCCAGGGCTCTCTCTTCAATTCTAAAACATCTATCCTGTTCTAGAGACAACACGCCAGGTGTTCTGCTGGGTCACGATTAGGGAAGGCAAGACAGAGCTCATCATCTGTGGAGACTGGGAGTCATCATGGCAGGAATTTTTTCAAAAGGGATCCGAGGAAGTGCCCGAGGTACTACCAGAAAGTAGAATTGGTCTGTCTGACGGATGGCCTCACGTAACAGAAAGTGGCAGGTGTAAATTCTTGCTGGTAATGGGGGAAAGGGAGCCTCAACTTTTTTGAGTGGAGGACAAAAAGAAACCTATCTCCAAGTCAAGACTAAGATGCTTACGTTGATGTTCAAATATGAAGTCATTTGGCCACATTCACTTGGGTGAGCAATCAAAAGTTATTGAGCCTTGCCTTTGTAGATCACGTCTGAAGATTATAAACTATTACATCATGTTTGAAGGCTGGCGTACACATGGCTGCATCAGAATCAGCAGGAACATTTCTCACCAGTGCCCTAAACCCCATTTCCAAATATGTCAGTTTAGCGAGTTACCAGTAGTTCAGGCTTCTCACCGCTCAGTGGGGAAACGGAGTTGTGGAAAATACATTTCCATGTCATAACAAATCTCATTAAATTCTTCTTGGGGGCGCCTGGGTGGCTCAGTCAGTTGGGCATCTGACTGCAGCTCAGGTTGTGATCCTGGGGTCCTGGGATTGGGCCCCACATCGGGCTCCCCGCTTAGTGGGGAGTCTGCTTGTCCCTCTCTCTCTGCCCCTCCCCTGCTAGTACACGTGCTCTCTCTCTCTCCCAAATGAAAAATTTTAAAAATTAAAAAAAATAAATTCTTCTTGGAAAAGGCAGGGTAGATGCATATAGAATGATGCAGCTGGTCTGAGCCTGAGCTACGAATGGGACAGAAAATTTCAACTGCCAGCCCAATGTTTGTTGCCTTGCTATCCCATTTTTTCCCCTTCCTCTTAAATCTCCTGCTTGGCTAGCTGCAATACCCAGTTCCTTGAATGTGATCTAGTCGGCCCCTCAACCCACAGCAGAACATGTGCTTTTGCATTAAACCCTACAGCTCAATCCTGCACTTCATCAAAGTGCGTGCTGAGCCACGACGCTTGCACATGCCCCTAATACACTGTGACACCCTATTACTACAGTGCCTTTATGAGCTTCAGGGGAAATTACATTTTAAATTATAGCATACAAGTATAATGGAAAATCTAATTGTAGCAATGACAGTTTATTTATCAATCATTTATCATTTTGATTTATAAGGTGCCCAACTTGATTTAAAGATAGCTAATGTTTTAAACCCTCAAGGCACCCATATGACCAAATACACATTGAAAGCAACAAAGTGAACAACTCCTGCTTTTCTGCAGCCCTTGGCTCATCTTTCCCACGCCCAGGACTGAAGCTAGAAGCACAAGGAGGTGGATCCCAGGGGCCTCCAGGAAGCATCTCAGAATTCCCAGGTAGTGCATCCCATTTATTATAGAACATGGCAGCTGTAGAGTGTTGATGTTAGCATGGAGCTGGGTTTGGCCATATTAATACTTCCGGGTCCAAAGTTCATGGAGCTTCAGAATTTAGAGGTGGAAGGGACTTCCAGAAGTAAACTGATGGCTACGGCTCCATCCTCCCTCTGGGTTCTAAGGAGTATGCCTTGAGGATTCACCCAAAGGAGTCTGTAAGTGCAAGTCATCAGCCCTTCAAAGGGAACCCACTCAGTGGTGCAAATTCACACATTCTTGCTCCCAAACACTTCCTTCCTGTCAACTGGCCATGGGCTTTGTTCTAGAATCTGAGTACTTCACTGACTGCCACACTCATGCTTGCTTAAGCTTGATATGTTCTTCCAAGCCTGGTCCAGGCTCTAGCCCATCCATGTCCGGGCTTATCTTTCGTGACCCCTCCATACAGTCTACCCAACACATGCCTTCCCCGTGTCCTGGTTTTCTCCACTTTGGTGTACTCATTCATTCTGGCTCTGGAAGCTCTGGATGACCTCCCCAGGAAGCAAGATCCCAGTTAAAGCATCAGAAGTCTTGGGAGATCTGGAGTCTCAGACTTGTGGCTGCAGCAAATGAATCAAAATCAGAGACTCTGAGGTGGAGCCGTGCCTACAGGTCAACCTCAGTAGTCACAAGGGGTTTCCCAATTCAACTCAGCACACATGTAATGCCAGGCACCATGCCTACTTGGGGCCTGCCAGGAAGGGATTGTCCCAACCCCATGCTGTTTGAATTCTGGCCTTCTACCTTCAAAGGCAACATTCTTTCCACTATACCTTGGTGTTCTCCAATTCAACACATCCCTCATTATTTGCCATGTTCAATCCCCTTGTTTGGAAAAGGCCTTGGGTCCCTTAAGCTGTCACCGTTAGAAAACAGAACTCATATTTCATTCTTCAGGGTTCTCATATTGTCTGCTCCAGAGGGATATGATCTGCTTCCAAACCTTAGAACCTTGGGTTGTCAATCTAAAGTCTAATTTCCAAATGCCTCGATCACTTAATGATCATCACTTCTTGACTTATGCTAAAATGGCCTGTAAGGACTCATGATCTTCCCGCAGTGGGAAAGGCCAATCTCTGAAAACAACTCCTGGCTGAATGGGGACCACTCAGGATTCGCAACAAAATCTGCACAACCCCTACCATTTTCTTGCTTGAAATAAAAAGGTAAAGGTTTCCTCGCATGCCTCCCTTGTACTAACTTGAAGGCAAAGAATGCTGGAAAGCTCAAATTGCATTTGTTATTAGTGGGAACAGGGCTGGCCCAACTCTCTTTGTGGTTTGATTTCCAGAAAGCCACCCCAGACCCTGGAAACATTCCCTTTGGGATCTGTCCTTAGTATGGTGCTTGACATATGGGAAGCTCTTAAAAAACATTAATCCATAACCTGATATTATTATCAGGATTATTATTGTTATTATGTATTAAAATATCTTAAAATTGGTTCCACTGAATTGACTGTTATTTCACAATTTGTGTGTGTGTGTGTGTGTGTGTGCATGCATGTGTGTGTGTGTATGTGTTGGGAGTGGGATGGGGCATTCAATCCTTCATTCTAAGAAGCCACAATTATATTTTAAAAAATAATGGTAGCAACTCAAATGTTTAAGGCACTGTACGTCTGCATACAAGCTGGGCTTTAAGAAGTCAGATCAAGCACCAAAGTAATGGAGCGAAGAAAGAACCAGAAGGTAATCAGGGTGTCAGGACAGATATCTTTATCCCCTACACCCTGTCCAGTCCCCACACTGGTCAGACCAGCTTGCAGAAAAACTGAAATAATGAAAAAGCTGCTGGTGGGTTGATAAGCACAAGTCCCTGATCTCATGGAGCTTCCATTCTAGAAGGGAGATTGACACTAAATCTAAGACACAGACAACTCAGTGAGTTACAGAGTAAGCAAATACTCTTGAATAGTGAAGCTTGCTCTCAACAGTACACCAGAATAATGTGCTAGATGGTGGCAGGTGGGGTGGCATTAGTTAGGGGGGTCGGGGAAGCCCTCTCTGAGGAGGTGACATTTGGGCTAGGACCCAAACATTGCGAAAGAGAATTCCAGGTGATGGAACACAAAATGCAAAGCGTTTAATGCAAGAGTCTCTTTAGGGCCAGTTGCTTCTCTCTCTTGACTGCTCACAGGAAACATATTTCCTCTACTCACAGTATTTGTGAAGGCAAATGTGTGGGATACCCCCTCACATTAGCAATTCTGACACTAACTACTCGGAGTCACAGTGCAGACCCTATGGGTTAGGGGCTCAGTCCCTCAAGACTGCACTCCCCATAATCACAAGTAGTGGGTCCCCAGGGAATATCCACACTTCTGCCCAACTCGCCTGCAAATCAAGGATTTCTTTCAAATCCAGCGTTCCCGTGAATCCCCAACTCAGGCTTGATAATTTGCTATAAATGCCCACAATATTCAGAGGAACACTTTATATACTAATACTGATTTATTATAAAGGATACAACTCAGGAACAGGTGTGTGGAAGAGATGCATAGAGACAGGTATGGGGGGGACACATGGAGCTTCCATGCCCCCTCCAGATTCACCACCCTCCCAGCCCCCTGGGTTCACCAACCCAGAAGCTCTCCAAAGCCCATCATTTAGGCATGATCGATTAAATTGCTGGCCATTGGTGATTGACTCAGTCTCCAACCCCTCTTCTCTCCCAGGGATGGGGAGCTAAAAGTCCCACCCCTCTAATCAAGCCTTGGTCTTTCTGGTGACCAGCTCTCATCCTGAGGCTATCTAGAGACCTCAGCCCCTGGCCATCTCTTTAGCATACAAAAGACACTCTTGTCACTGGAGAGATTCTAAGGGTCTTAGCAGCTCTTGGGTCAGGAACCAGGGACAAAGACCAAATATTATGACAAAGGATGCTCCTATCACCCCCAACACTCATGAGCCATGTGCCAGGAACCAGAGGCAGAGACCACCTATATAGTTCCTATTATGTTACAACTCCCCACTGCCACTTGCTGGACCAATCGAACCTTCCAGAGCAGCTCCTCCATCCTGGCCTCTACAATTGCTCCAACAAAGAGATGGAGCTAATAAGCCAGGTTGATCTTGGGTACAATCCTCTCTCATCCCACATACCCACTACGGACTTCGGGACAAAATATAACTTGGGGCACCTCCCCCCTCTCCTTATGGAGGCCAGCATGGGACACTCTCATGGGGGTAGAAGCCCCAGGGGATGAAGCATGAAGGGTAAATTCAGCAGCTGCGCTATCAGGCATGGGATAAATGCACACCCTCTAATTGTACAATCAAACCAAATCCATACCCAGTCAATGAGAGCCAGGGGGGCCCCCATACAGCAAACCACAACAGGGCCTCCAGGTGCACGGGGTATCCACAAAGCTGGAGGGGGCCGTGGGCCTTCTGAGCCAGCAGAGATATCCCACCCCCGCAGGCTGCATTTAGCGCGCCCCCGAGGCCAGTTAGAGAAAGGAACATCCAAGCGAGTTGGGAAATGCCCTTCCTTCCCTGTCCTGCGGCTTTCACTTTCCAGGAGCACTCAAACAAATCAGGGCCCCCATGGCAATAGCATCAAACCCTATCTTCCCAAATTTTCATGCCACTTTCTTATTTGCACCAAATCAGGCCATCTAGTTGAAAATAGCCTCAAGTTAACATCTGATCCCTGCTGGAATATTTCCACTATTGGTGAGATGTGAGGAGACTTGCCCCAAGGCTGGTGGCCAGGAGTGGGGAGGGCGGGGAGAGGCAGGGCCTGGCATTTCCGAACCATGCTCAGGCTGCCTGTGTGGACACGTAGCTGCTCTGCTTTGTCCCAGCTCAGGCACACAAAGGCTCCTGTGAGGCTGACACTATGGTCTGTAGAAACAACTTCTCCATGGGAATACCCAAGGGGAATCCACCCAAAACGCCTTCCCAGAAACCCCATCCTCTTCTCCACAGTCCATGCTTCTATCCACTTTTTTGAAAGTCACCTCTTCCAGGAAGTCTACCAGGATTACCCTTTCCGAACCACCCATTCCATCCTAGCAGCTTCCTCAAATGCAACATTGCTTTGAATGGATGTATATCTTCCTTTTTCACTAAGTCCTTTTAATAAACGGATCTTGGAGGAAATGAGGTTCTTAATTAGATTATTTCTCAAACTCAGAAATTAGAAATTTCTCAAAAACAAGGAGCTTATTTAGCCGGTATTACAGAGCCCTTATTTGATACTGGATGTATTCATTTTAACTGCCCTATTTAACCTCCACAACAAGCCCATGAAGCAGATGTTTTTGACCACTTTATCCAAAACCACATGGCTGGAAACGTGCCATCCAGGATGAAATCCCAGGTGTCCTGATGCTCAGTCTAGTGTGGTTTCCATACACCTGCCCCGTCTTTCATGGTGTCTCCCTGCTTCTTGCTCACGTAGGTGCTAAGTGAGCACTGATGAACTGGCTGACCATCATACCAGAGGAATGCGGGCCAGGCTAGCGGAGACCCATTTTCAATCTCAGAAAATGAGAAAATAGCCATTCAGCTCCTAGGAACTACCCCTCCTTCAAACCTATCCCATTCCCCAAGAGTATGGGTCATTTGGGTCATCTCAACTGACTCTGAAATGTTTATTTTTTTTTAAATTTTATTTATTTATTTGAGAGAGAGAGAGAGCACGAGCGGAGGGGAGGGGCAGAGGGAGAGAGAGAGGGAGAAGCAGACTCCTCGCTGAGCAGGGAGCCCAACACGGGGCTCAAACCCACAGTCCAGGGATCATGACCTGAGCCGAAGGCAGATGCTTCACCTACTAAGCCACCCAAGAACCCCTGAAATGTCTGAATTAGTAAAAATAGCTCTTCCCCCTTCCCGTGACCTGAGACATGGTGATCTCTCAGACTTCTGCTAAGTCCAGAAACAATGAGAGAGGGTCAGCACCGTGCCCCTACAAGCCCAACCGGGCTCCCCAAATATCTCCCCCAGAAGCCTGGGACAGATGGGTCTTGCAGCCCTTGTACACCCTTCAGTGGACTTGCTACCTACCAGGGGGCAAGGTGGAGTCCGGGTGTCCCAGAAAAAGCTTATGGGCAACCCATTTGCAAGGACTGGGTTATCGATAGCAGAGGTTTCCGAGACCGATTTCCGAGGTGGAACGAGAGAAAAAGTAGCTAACATGCAAACTTCTGCCCAGTGGCATGGCTTTACCGTGCACCCTGCTTTCTGTAGGGTTTATTAACTGGAGCGTGCCAGCCACGTGGGGCCCGTGGAGCTGTCAGCACCAGTGTTCAAAGGAAGATCAGGTTCAAGGCCAAAGGGGTAATAAGAAGTCAAGCAGAGGGGCGCCTGGGTGGCTCAGTCGTTAAGCGTCTGCCTTCGGTTCAGGTCATGATCCTGGGGTCCTGGGATCGAGCCCCGCATCGGGCTCCCGGCTCGGCGGGAAGCCTGCTTCTCCGTCTCCCACTCCTCCTGCTTGTGTTCCCTCTCTCGCTGTGTCTCTCTCTCAAATAAAGAAATAAAATCTTTAAAAAAAAAGAAGTCAAGCAGAAGCTGTGATTCCAGATGGATTTCCACGGACAACTTTCAACTTGGGAAGGACCCTCTGGAGAACCAGCAGCCAGCCCTGCATCTCGGCCACTGCCTCCCCCTGCCCGCCCCGCCCCCTGCCGCTGGCCTGGCTTAGAGATGCATGGCTCTGAACCCAGTATTGATGGCGACACAAAGGCAAACCAAGACTCGTGTCTTCACTGTCTGCTCTGTGCCCCTGGGTTTCCCTGAGGCACTAACATCCGCCCAGTGGAGGGACACCTGCCTCAGCAGGACCTGAATGGGAGATACCAGCCAACCACAGTGTCACTTGTAACTGTGACTGCGAGTTACTGTGACCGAGAGCCGGCCCCTTATCCTTTCACAACCTCCCCCACCCCAGCTGTAAAATGGGACGAGCCAGGCCCCCTCTGCAGGTTGATCAAGAGATCCAAGCATGTCAAAGAGCCGGCCTGGGGTCCAGCAGGTGCGACCCAGGCTTGATACATGTCACCTGCCTTTTTGCTCTGTTTTCCTACCGTCCTGATTCAAGAAGCAGAGACGGGTTCGGGCTTGTGAGAGTCTGGCTTGGGGGGTGGGGGCCTAATTTCCAGGGAGGGTAGAAGGGACGGCTGGACCTGACAGGTAGGCAGCAGGAGGGGGCTGTTCATGGGAGCTAATTGACTGGGAAAGTGGCCATACACCCCAAGGTGAAGGCACAGGGCACTTTACATATCAATAAGGTCAATTATCAGAGGTTGTCCACTTCCTTGGTGCTGTTATTAACCTGTATTGCTCTTATTAACCTTTGTGATGAAGAATCTTTCAAAAATAATTATATTAAGGCACAATTCTCTGCAAGTTTAAAATACGGGAATGTTCCATTTCGGTACTCCTGTGTCATGAGATAATGAACACCTGATTGAGGTACTTAATCAGATTTCTGTCCTTGCTCTACTGGGGACTCAGGGCCAGGCTAGGGAGGGGCAGGGGGCTCAGGAGACCCAGGGAAGGAGGGTTTCAAGGGCAGGACTTTCCAGCAAACTCTGACGGGAGGGGACGGGGCCCAACTCCTCTTCAGAGGAAGCAAACGGCCACCCATGGTGTGCGTTCTGGGGTGTCGGGAGTTGTTTTTTTTGCAGAGGACACACCGTGATTCCAGAGTGAGAGATCAGAGATCGAGACCAAGCTCTCCTAAAACAGAGAACTGTGGCAGGAGCTGATTCCGTGCTGAGCACACGGAAGTGTGGGTCAGAGCCAAAAGTGCCAGATACCTTCGAGGAGGGTGGTGGAGAACCAGACAGGAGCAGATGGGTTCAGACCCAGAAGGGACAGATTTGGACAGATCTGGTCGACCTTGTCCATCCCTGTGAGACAGGACACAAACAGACCATCCTGGGAGTCAGGCAGCCCCCAGAGCTGTTGCCTGTCACACACGCTCAGCCAGAGTGCCAGCTTCTGTGGGGGACACTTTCACAGTCCAGGAAGCTCAATGTCAGGGTCAGCTCATTCCTCGCAGCTTATTTCTGCTGGCTTCTCTTCTCCATGGCAGGAAATTCGCCTGTGCTCCCAAGGCTTCAGACCTTAGGGACCAACGCCTGGCACACGGCGAGCCCCCAGTTTGGTCTTAGTAGTAGGGACAGTGGGAGCAAGGGTGTGCGAGGCAGACACAGGGAGCAGCTGAGAGTCCGGTCTTTAAACATAAACTCAGATTGGTGCAGGCCACCTTCTAGGCAAATTCTGTCAATATCCCATTTACTCTGCCATCTTTACCCCAACCTGTGGGTCTCAGCCTACCCCCTCTATGCAGTGGCGATTTGTGGTCAAACAAAACTAACTCTGAGAAGAAGAGGGCACAAAGAAGCACCCTTCCAAGTTGTCACATGAAGTCACTGGAAATGAGATTTCCATGACATTCCATGCATTCCACGCGTAGTCACCTGAATCACAACCCGGATGGACTAAGTGGAGGGAAAAGAATGCCTCCTAAACACGGGCCAGGGAGATGGATACAGGGGCCAGCAAAACTGTGGACAACTCTGGACCTGGGTCATAAAGAACACGGGAGACAGTTGCTGTTATCAACCCACTTTACAGATGAGGAAACTGAGTCACAGAGAGGTTAAAGAACATTCCCAAGGCCACGCAAGCTAGGAGCGGCAGAACCACAATTCACATCCAGCCACCCGGCCCTGAGAGTCAGTCTTGTTTTACCCTGAATCTCCCCTGCTTAGAAGCGGAAGGCTAAGAACTCCAGGTATGGGTGAGAGAGAGCACAGCAAGGCAAAAACTCTCTCTCGGCTGAAGGGAAATTCAGGAGGGAACAGGGTATGACGTCAGCACACGTCCTAGAGTCACCATAAGTCAAGTGCCAGGAAACACTGGTGACCCAGAGAGTCAAACAGCAGGGATGAGAGAGAGACTGGGATCTTGGCAAGCAGAAATCCCAATCTAGGCAAGAATTGTATGGCAGGTGCAAAGCCAAGGTCATGTTGTGACCCAGCGTTTATCTCAAGGAAGAGGCCCACAGAATGGGCATCTAATCCTCCCTCCTGGACCTTGTTGGGGATAGAAGAGGTGACAGGTTACCCAAAATTTCTTGCAACTGAGCAATCCAGAAGGTGAACAGGAGCCGGACACCAGGAGCATGGAGGCCAACCCTGGTGAGGCCAGATACGGTCTCCAGGCCATCATGGAAGCCTGCCCGCCAGAGAGGCATTCCAGCAGAGTGCTTAGGAACCCCAGACTCCAGCTGACCTTCCTGACCCGACTTCCCAGCTTCCTTATTGCCTAGCTACGGAGCCTTGGGCAAATTGCTGGAGGCTTCTGTGCCTCATCTTCCTCATTGGTAGAAGAGGATTTTTTTGTAAAGATGAAATGGGTTAACATGAACAAGGCTTAGTCTGGTCAATGCCCGGTCCACGGTCAGCACTAAGTCAGCAAGGGAAGAAGGTGCAGAAATAATACTAGAAAATAGACGGGGCAGGGGTCGGGGGACCAAACACACCCCTTTGCCATCCCAGGGCTTGATCTCAAAAGCAGAGGGAGCACGGTGGTTCCAAACACTTCCCACCATGGGCATGAACGTCTCTGACCTGTTAGGAGCCGCATGATCAAATGGGAAGGTGACATCTGTCCTGGGGGAGGTATGAGGATGAAAAATCACGTGCACTGGAAGGGGACAAACCCTCAGGGGACCAGGCAAGCAAGAGTGTAGGAGGACAGCTTCCCTCAAACCTGGACGTGCATCCACCTGGAGGGCTTGTGAAAACAAAGGCTGCAGGGCCCCACCCCTAGAGATGCGGACTCGGCGGGTATGGAGCAGGGCCTGGGAATCAGCATGTCTGGCAAATGCCCCGTCGCTGCCGGGGCCCCAGGCACACTCTGAGAACCACTGGCCTAGAAACAGTCAGGATGAGTGAAGCTCCGGAGAACCACAGGTCACCACGCAGGAGCGTGGCTTTGAGTTAGCAAATCTTCAGGTGTTTGAAAGACAGGTCTTGGATCTGGAATCTTCGGTGATGTATTCCGAGGTCTAAGATGCTGCGAGGCCCACACACACGAAACGTGGCTGAGCATTCAGTGAAGGGAAGCCACCCAGAGCCACAAGACAGCGACACTGAGCACCTGACTCAGCTGACACGCAGGGAAAGTGGGGAGCCTGATCATTTTGGGGGGGACTTCTGTGTTTTGCTGCTATTACAACGTCAAGAAAGGGGAGCGGCTTGTGTTTGGGTCTGAATTTAGAAGCAACTCTTCTTTGAAAACAGTATGTAAATGTAGTTAAGAAAAAGACCCTGAAAGCTATAGGTAACATTCCAATAAAATGAAAGGCGGGGTGGGTGGACGGGGAGCCAAAAACTGTTTGGAGGGAGAGATAATGGGGTAAGGGGGTCAGCGTCTCTAACCAAAACACACCTGTCAGCTTTCAGTGCAAATATCTGGGACACCCATGTTATAGCTCTGAGACCGTCAAGCTGCATTAAAATGGAAAAAAAAAAAAAAAATCCAGTTTCTTTTTCTTTTTTTTTTTTTTTCCTTCCAGAAAGACTTTCTGAAAACCAGGAAATGCAAGAATCTCAAAAACACCCCTTGGAGATCCAGAATGTTGTTTTCTTTTGTACAGGTTTCCATAAATAGCATTCACTAATAAAATCCTCTAATTGTTTGTAATATTAATTAAATGGGAATACACATTTGATTTCCACTGCCTTCTTTGCATCAAACCAATATCATCTGGCTTTTTTAGTGATGATCTAATTTCCCCTTCTTTTTATGGGAAATGGTTCCCTTACCACAATCAAGGTCCTTGTTGTTTTTATACAAGACAGACAAATGAATCATTCTCTTTTCCAAAATGGGAGTGCAGGTAAGGAGAATTTGCTCACATTTTGTTAATGAATTGATTCAGACCCGCCAAAATCTCTTTTGTCTGGTTTTTTTTATTTTCAATTTGCATGATTTAGCTTAGTTAGAGCTAAAATCCAATGATTTCTAGTTATCATTCTAGTTGGACCATTTGACTGAGCGCCCGTCTATGCCCCTGGGTTCAAAGTCCAAACTACATAGTTTTAAAATGGGTGGATGTTTTACAGTAAGGATTTTATTTTGTTTGCCTTAGGTTCTTTGTTACTGGTTTGGTTTGAAGGTAGAGACCTAGAGTTTAGGAGTTTCCATTCGGAAGTGGGATTGAGGGCAGATACAGAGGACAATGGCCCAGACCTCGACCAGGTACCTATTGTAAATCAAACCAAAGGTTCTAACTATTTGGTACCTACTCATTTTAGGGGACTGCAAATGATCTGTCCTCCAGAAAAATCAGGTTATACTCAGTACTCCTCAGCAGATAAATGGGAAGTCTGGTCAAACTCAGGCAGCGCCCTCATCATGAAGACACTCAGGTTATGCCTCTGTTTGCAGAGATGGGAGATCCAGGGCAGGATCTCTGAAGCCTTGACTTTCAATGTTGCCTCAAAGGCCACCCAGCTCACACAGCTATTTCTTTCTGATGCTATCTTATGCCATGACCACATTCTAATTCTGAGCCCCTTCCTACCCATTAAACTGATACATGTGTTGCTGTATTTTCATCTCTGATTCACTTAATTACCTATGCTGTGCTCAAGATCCAAGGCCACAATTACTGTTTCCATGGGAATAAGATTCACGGTGGCTTTTCCATCCCCCTCCACATTCATTTTAATGCCGCCTTCCCCAGCTCTCCTGGATATACCCATCTTCATGGAATGTTCTCCATGCCAAGCCCAGGGGCCTTCAGAATGGGCCATAAGTCCAAGTCATGGTCACAGGGGCCATCTGCCCAGGCGAGATCCGTATCCTCCTTTCTTCTCGGGGCCCCGGGTCTGGAGAAAGAATCCTTGCAAACACCACCTCCTGGTCCTCAGTCTCCTACCAAAGAAGGGCATCATGGTTCCCAGCAATGCTTCTACCCTCTTCCTGCACAGATTTTAGAAGACAATACGCATAGTGCAAGACAATCAATGCTACTGAGTGGCCATACCAACCAGGCTCTAGGCAATCCGTGTGTCTTCGTCCTCGATTTTTGTTAATGGAAGTTTAAATGCAGACAAATGTCTGGCACCGGGCCTCAAAGGAGGATTAGAATTCTGTGGAACATCAGCACGGGACGTGTCTTCCTTATTTTTACAATGAAGACACTCAAGTCGAGCGTGGCTCAAAATGGCCCTAGTTGTCACCCTCGCTGTACCTGTTATAATCTGGGCTACCTTGGGAGGACTGGGCTACCTTGGGAGGACGGCCTCTCTGACTTTACTTACTACTCAGCAAAATGAGAACAAAATGCTCCCTGCCTCATGGGGTCCTCAGGCAGAGTAACTGACCTGTCCTTGCGAAGGCCCTCCCAAGTACCCTGTGCACCCTTCTCCCCCACTTCTCCTTAAAGAGGGGGCCCCAAGCCATAGAAAGACCACCTCTTTGAAGTCGGTCAGATTCTGGGACTAAATCACAGATCCATGACTTACCTGTTAAATGTCACCTTCCTGAGCTGCCACTGCCTTGTCCCCAAATGATTTGCCTCACTCAGTGGGCTCATGGCACCAACACAGACAGGCACTTGATGAACATTTATTCCTTTCTCCCTTGAGTTCCCATCCTGGCTCTGCTGTGCATCTCTGTGTAACTTTGGGAGAGTTATTTAACCTTCCTGGGCCTGAATTTCCCGACCCATAAAACTGGGGTATTGGGCCAAATCCTCTTTGAATTTCCTTCCAATTCTACCATTCCATGATTCTGTGACTCTGAGCCACCCAGGGGATATGGTAATGGGCTACATTACACAAAAGATTTGGATGTAATATTATGAGCTGTAACACAGGCTTCCAGAAAATTCTCCTGCTCTCCCCAGCAGAATTCCCTATTGTTCTGAGTGTAATGAATAATCCAACACAACACATGCTCTGTCTGAGCCCTGCCCATGTCCATACTCGGGGCCAGCCAGAGGCAACATAGCAAAGCTGGAGAGGGACGCTGTCAACATCTCTTCTTCCCCCGGCAATACCCCCTGTCCCAGATAAATGTATTATTCACTTACCTTGACATCACCCACCAGGGCCAATACCACCGGCTCTAACTACTTCCTGCTCCCCCAAGAGCCTCCAAATCCACCCTCCTTTTGTTCCACTCCTCTAGGACCCAGTGTGCTTTCTGCCAATCTTATGAACTGATTCATTTAAATACATATTACTTGCTTTAAAAGATACAAAGGTGAACAAGACATGGGAGTTCTCCTTGGGAACCTTCAATCTTAAAGGTCCTAACACACAATTATAAATTGGAACACATCAAGTACAGAAACAAAAATAAAATAACATTTCTTTTTGAAATGGGCGAGCGCACTGCTCCTTGAAGCAAGAAGGGAAGGCTTTGTGGAAACAGGGCATTTAAGCCATACCCCCGGTGTAGCTAGCATCTGATAGGCAATGATGGAAGATAAAGAGCATTACAGACAGAAAGAGAAGCATAAGCGAAAATACTGAGCGAGAAAGCATACAGTGGGTGTCAGAAACTGAGAGCAATCTGATTTGGCTAGGTTCCATGGAAAGGAACAATGAAAGAGGTTAGCAAGTCTGCTTGGAACTCTACACGAATGCCCGGGAAGCCTAACTCAGGGGGTTTGGGGGTTTTTTGGTGGTTTTGTTGTTGTTGTTGTTTCCCCAATAGATAAGAGAGAGCCATTGAAGGTCATGGGGCAAGGGCAGGGGAAGGGCAGTTCATACAATCTCCATAGGAAGTTTAATCCAGGAGCTACATTTGGGAGGACTGAAGCAGAAACATGGGAAGTAGGCAGCAGGCTCACAGGTCTCTGTGAGGGAACTGGTGACAGGTAATGAGATCGGAGACTTGAGGAGTAGCCAGGGGAAGGGAGAGAATTGCAAGAGGGACAATCAATGGGACTGGGCTATCACGCCATATGTAAGGCAAGAAACACAAAAAAGAGACAAAGAACCAAAACCTTGATGACCAGGAACAGGGACAAGGGGAAGGCAGACTGAAGGCTAGGGTTGGGTGGAAAAAGCATGAATTTGGTTTGCCAGATGTTGAGTTTCCAATGCTTTGGGCATGACAGGGAGAAGTGTTTGAGCTGGAACTCACTAGGGGGATGGGGCCGAGCATCCAGAAGTGGCAGCAGAGGCTGTGGGGTTGAATACGTTTGGAGGGAAATGAGTGTTTCGAGAGACGGAAGAAGTGCCAGGCATTAACCTTGGGAAAGCTACATGAATCTCCATTTGTGGAGTGGAGTGGAAGAAGAAGGCATTAGGACTCATGGCCAGAGTCAGCACCATGGCAGCAAAGGGATTCCAGAATGGGTCATGGTTGCTGGGTTTACTCCCAGTTATGGGTTTTCAATTTAACTCACAAACAGTGGCTTATCCTGCAGCTCCGTGGCCAGTCTAGGTGGCAGGTGGGGAGCCATGCAGGAAAGGCAGCCCCACCGCCCCCTCTTGACAGGCTCAGCCCTGCCCTAGCTCAAATGTGAGTTCCCAGCTTTTCCCCGCATAGAGCAGCTTTAGTGGGTGCAGAGTCAGAGAGTTCTGCTCACAGGATCCCTCTCAAGAGCATAGCTCTGTTTGCAGGCAGACTTTCGTGAGCCCACACTGGGGAGGGTAGGTGCTGCAGAGGACATGCGCGAGCAGATGGGAAGGCCTCAGAGGCTGGACAGAAGCTGCTCTGCACAACAGAGAAAAAAAAGAATGAAGAGCTCATGGGGGTAAGTGGAACAGAGAAACTGAGGTCCTAAGATGGGAGTGGGAATGAGTAAAAGAATCTACAAACTGGGGTAAGCCTGGTCCTGGGGCTGGGGGATGAGGAGACCATTTTGGGAATTGCTCTCACATAGGGGAGAAATCATAGATGCATATTACCCAGGGCAAGAAGCCAATCTAGAAAGGCTACATACTCTCCAATTCCAGCTAAATGACATTCTGGAAAAGGCTACACTATGGAGGCAGGAAACAAGATTAGCGGTTGCCAGGCATTGGGTGTCGGGAGGGGTGAAGAGGCAGACCACAGGGGGTTTTTAGGCCAGTGAAACTAGTCTCACAATATTACAGTAGTGGATACATATCATTTTCCGTTTGCCCAAACCCACAGAATGTGCAGCACCCACAGTGGACCATAGTGGTAGCCATGGGCCTTCAGTGCTGATGATGTGTCCGTGTAGGTCCATCGGTTGCCAAAAATGTAGCACTCTAGTGCAGGGTGTTTCTAGTCGGGGAGCCAGGGGTGGGGGTGGGAGATTGGGGGCTTATGAGAACTCTGACTCTCTGCTCAGTTTTGTGATGAACATAAGACTGCTCTAAAAAGTCAAGGAAGAACTGATACAGATAGTGCTTCTTTTTATTATTATTATTTATTTGAGAGAGCGAGATGGGGGGTGGAGGGAAGAGCAGAAGGACAAGGAGAAGCAGACTCTGCACCGAGCACGGAGCCTGATGCGGGGCCTGACCCCACGGCCCTGAGATCGTGACCTGAGCCAAACCCAAGAGCCGGATGCTCAACCAACTGCGCCACCCAGGAGCCCCCAGATAGTGCTTCTTTTAAATACTTGTTTGCATTGCTGCTGAGCAAACCCCTGTTCTTCCCTGTCTCCCAACCCTCTCCTACCAAGGCTTATCAAAGTATCCTGAAGTCAAAACATCCTTGGCATATGTGGATTTTTTTTTTTTCTTTTAACTACATGAGAGGCTATGTTTTAGGTACAGAAACACCCTTACAGGCCCAAATCCGGGAGCCAGAGGGGACCCAGAGAGTCCAAGTCTTAGAGAAGTCAAGAAATTGTGGGAAAGCCTTGGACTTCCCCAGGCTGGAGTCAGGAGGGTGGTGCCCCTGGCCAGACCTCCGGGCCTGGAGAGACCTACTGACAGCCGGTAAGATCTGGAAGTCTCCAGGCTGGCCTAGTTAATAACAGCGGCACTTTGCAATTGCAGTGATTCTGGAGGATGGGGGTGGGGGGTAGAAGAAAGGGCACCATGTGAACTGGAAAATGAACAGGCACGGTCTCTTATCTGAACTCCGGCTTTGACCTTGACCAAGTGCCTGCATTTCACGGTCCTTTCTGCTCTAAAATCCTATGCTTCTAACTCTAGACTTGCACATTTCTTTGACCCTTCCCAAAGAAAACCTCATTTCTGAGCAAGGGGAGCCAGTCTGCCGTCAGCAGGCTTCCCAACCACCTGTATTCCTGAATCCCAACATAGGTAGTAGATCCTGCCAGAAATACAGGGATCCTTCTACTTCAGGGATCACCAAGATGCCTGCTCTGGAGGGCTGATTAAGCTCCCGCCCTCCCCCGGGGGCTGGCCACGGCCAGGACCTACCTATAACGCCGTGGTAACTGTTCCACAGAGTGGACAGAAAGAACGCCAACAGCCATCAGTCGGGCCCAGGCCAGCAGCAGCCACAGAAGCATCATGCATGGTGAAATGATCGCTGACTTTCATTAATCTCTCCAGGGCCCCCTGAGATCAGAGATGTTTAAACAGCAGTGGAAGGTTGAACTTGCTCACCAGGCCAGCTCAGCTAATCTACTCCCCATGGGCTGCAGGCTTCTTCCGTCATGGCCAAACCACCAGGTGAGCAATAGGTGAACTGCAAGGTGGGCAAATAATTGTCTTCATCCATGATCAAATAAATCATTTTTTCCTTTCCCTGAGCTCTAGGAAAACCCAGCAAAGCTCCCGGACCTGCCCAGCCACAGAGATTTATGCACGCATGGCATCCCCATGCTTAAAGGAAATGCAAGGCTCTAAAGAAAGTCCATTTTTACGCACACACAAATTACGACTGGGATCTCAAAACTTCACTTTTTCAGGAACACTTCTTCTCGAAAGATGTTAGCCAGCGCAAAGTAATAGGTAATATTACACATGGAAATAAAATATCTTTACAGGATGAGTTAGAGTAAGGTTTCGTTTTCAAAACCTCTCTGCCATAATTATTCGGATTCAGGTTGGCTGGGTAAGGGAAGCAGCTCGAGGCTTTCACATTTTTTAGAAAGTTCTAGATGCTGGACCCTCAAGCAGCTACACAGAAGAAAACTAAGGCCACCTTTCCTATCACACCCCGGGGCGGCCAGAGGAAGCCTTGCTGTGCTTCCCACACGGTGTCCAGTCTCCTGTTCTGATTCTTTCCAGATGATGACTAGCTTGGTAACCAGGGGAAAACAGTTCGTCAGATTGTTTTGCGGGCTTCATAGTTTCAGAAAATTCAGCTGTTGCCTATTTTCTGCAAATTTAACTCAGTGGGTTTATGCATTTGGGGTACGGCTCCTAAATCGTGCTTCAATAGTGCAAAGGCAGGAACGATGTGGGAATTCATGGGTTTTGGGTGATTTTTAAAAAATCTCAGCCCTTCCTTCCTCCCTCAAGTTACAGGGCCGCCTGCTACCTTGTCTTCCTCCTCCTCCTCCTCCTTCTGGACTCTCTTCAAGAAGGGCGTGACAGTGATCCACGCCCCAGGAGACACCAGCATGTACTGGGTCCAGCCAAGATGTGGGGAGCCTGTCATTGGCAGCGACATCATGAAACCACCCACCAGGGTGAGAACGCTCTATGCTTGTCCACAATCACTACACCAGGGACAGAAAGGATCCTCCTTTTGGATTGTGGTCTTAGAACACAGCACGCCCCTTACTCCCGAAGTGTGTGCAGCTATCTTCCACAGTGAATAACCCACATTCTCAAACCCAGATAACCATGTGGGACTTGCAGGTGGCTTTATCACAATGACCCAAATATCAGGACACCAGGGCACAGAACCTTCCTTCCCATGTACATACAATTGTCAGTTTCTTCGGACCAGATCTCTCCAAAAGACACCAGTCCTCTCTCTCCAGACCACAAACACTCAATCAGGTTCTGATGATAGATCCAACAGACCTTAGTTTCTAGAGCCTTTCGTGACTGGATTCATTCACCTCTATCAGTTTTCTTAACTTCCTGCTTTGTCTAAATCCTTATGCTGGTTACCTCCAAACCTTCTGTGGACACCTCACGTCTGCCTCCGAGCCTCACGGGGCTGCCTGGCTCATTCCCCTTCTAATTCCTTCCGAGTGACTGTAAAGCGACCAATTTGCAAAGCCATGTCTGCTGCAACGTGCTTGGAAAATGTCTAGCTACTTCAAAAAGATGGGGCAGCGATATACCCACAACACAGTGGACAAAGCACAGTGATAATCCAGGATAGAGAAAGGTCATGGTGGGGTCAAGGGGAAGTAGCCTGCAGTGTATCAAGCATCTACTATGTACCAGATATTTGTTTAAAACCTTATTCTTTTTAGACCTAGCAACAACCAAGTGAGTCAAGCCAAGTTATCTCTGTGCGGTAGCTGAGGATTCGGAGTCTCAGGGAAGTCAGGGAGCTGCAGAAGATCATGCACTAGCCTGACCAAGGTCTCTCTGACTTTTTGTAAAAGATCTCGGCTCACAATATGGGCCTGGGCCTGGATGCCCCTCCACTTGGCTCCCTCCACTTTGCTCCTCCTGCCCCTGTCAAGTCAGGTTCCTGAGATGCCTCAGAAACATAAATTTAACATCCCATGAAAGTGTTTCATTCAGAGGAGGTGGGGGCATGGAGCATACATGTTCTTATTTGTGAGCTTTTTATTATGAAATAATTATGGATGAACGGGAAGTCACAAAGACAGCACAGGGGGGTTCCATGTACCCTGCATCCCACTTTCCCCCAGTTGAACAAGTTTTTACACTAATAATCGTGCTATTGGTCAGTTGCAATTATATCCTAATTTCCCGTAAGATTTCTCCTTTGTCCCACGAAATATCTAAAAGTAAAATTTTAAATTGCAAATATATGGAATTTCCGCAACTTACTTTTTATGGTATCTAATTTAATTGTAGACATTAAAATGCACTGTTTATGCTATTCTTTGATATTTTCAGAAATTTGCCTTATGGCTCAATCAATGGTCAGTTTTTGCGAACATGCCATGTATGCTAGAAATATATATTCACTAATTACTGGGTATGGAGTATGCCTTTTGTACCCTAGAGAGTTTCAAAAGATATTTAAATCATCTATGTCCTTCTGTGTTTGGGTCTGTTGGATCTAATACCGATAGTGATGCAAAATCTCCAGAATCATTATGGATTTGTCCACTTCTCCATATAATTCAATCAAGTTTTGCCTTTATAGTTTTTGAGACTATTATTTCAAGTTTGAAATTGTTATAGATTTCTAAAGAAATGCTATTTTAACATCATGTAGACTGCATCATTATGCCTAATTCTTCTCTTTGCCTTAGAAAATATTTGTCCAATGTGAAGGTGACAACTTTCTCTCGCTTAGTAGGTGGCTTGTCTATCTTTTCCATCCAAATACTTTCAACGTCTCTGTGTCTTTAGGTTTGATGTATGTCTCCTGTATCGTGCACTCGGATGGGTTTTCCTTTTTTCATTCAGTCTCTCGCTGTCTGCCTCTCAACTTACGAGTCCACTTACGGTGAGTGTGCAAACTGATTTTTATGTATTCATTTTTTACTATTCTATTTTTTGCTTTCTCATCATTGTTTTTATGCTTTTTAATGTTTCCATTCCTGCATCCTTAATCATTTTCCTTTATGCTTTTATTTCCCTCTGCTGATTAGAAGTTACATACTCAGTTTCTCAGTGTTCAGTGGTCACAATTTTAACATGCCTACTCGGCTAACCAAGACCTCAAGTTAATCCATATCTCTACCCTCCTCCTAAACAAATAGATGGCCTTCATTCTGATTACCCCCTCTTGCCCATGTGAGACTGCAGACTAGCATTAGAATTCCTTCTTCCGGGTGAGAAGCCCAGGATCTGTGGTCGTCATATGTCCTGATGTGTGAAGAAAGCTGATCTGAGAGAACAGAAAGTCAACATGCAGACAGAAATCAAGATAACAGATGGGAAAGTTTCTGGCAGAAACTGAATTCCTGGCTGTGATCGTTGGAGAACTTGAGCATCTTCCTTGCCCTTCCAGTGGGAAGAGCTTTCTCCATCCATCTTAGAACTCATGTCCTGGGCTTTGGTCTGATTGGACAATTCCAGTCACAGGTCTTTTCCTTAGCCAATCCTCCACTCATAGGGGCAGGACTTTACTGAGAAATAGAGGAAGAGGAGAGTGGTGCCATTTTCTCCTGGATGACGTGGGCCACCGTAGGGGAATGGTGGATCTCCACCACGCACACACACATGAACATGGCATGGTGTCATGAAGAGAAGGAGAAATTGCTACCTGGGAGCTCCCAAAGCAGACGTCCACCCCTCAGATAAAGAGGCAGTTCATTGTGGGCTAGGTCTATTTTATTCATTCACTTATGTGTTCATTTAGATGGTATTTAGCCGTTCATTCAAATATGAAATACTTGCATTTCAGGCCTCAGGAAGAACTAAAAGTTAGGCACTGTGGCCCCGGAAGGATTCAAGTTTGCGGCTGGCAGACAAAGAATACTGGATTAAAGTAATTTCTGTAATCGGGGTATGAGTAAGGGGCTAATGGAAATAAAGTAGAGGTAGATCCTGGAAGACCTTCCCAATGGAAGTTAATGCTTGGGGTGAGTACTATAGGGTAAACACACCTTCTTCAGTTGAAAGCAGCAGGACAAAGGGGTTATATTCCCCTTGTGGGGGGCACAGCATCAGCAAAGGCTCAGAGCGTGAAAGGCTCAGTTCTCAGGTCAGAGAACATCTCTGCCATCTTTCGGTAATTTTCACATCAGAATTCTACATCATGTGCTTCAAACCATTCCCCGTTCTAGCCACCCATCCACTGTTATCTGCATCCTCAGAACACTGTAGCTTTGTTCAACGAGTTCTCATTTTCGGCCCGCAACCTCCCATTTTATCAGTGAGACAACTGAGGTCCCAGAGAGGTGTAGCCCCTTGCGCCAATTTATGAACCTGTCTTGTCTTCTTAGGCAAAAGCAGAAGCTCATTGAGGGCTCAATTCTTGTCTAAATCCTACCCCTGATGAGGTTGGCCCAAGACTCTGCAATCAGTGAGTAATTGACTAATACCAGAATGAATTACTGATGAGGCTGAAGGTCAACTTTCGGCCTGTGCCCTGAGATACAGACTGGGAAGCTCTTTAAAGGGGAAGTTAATGGTAATAAAATAAGTAACAGTCTGGGGCTCCTGGCTGGCTCAGTTGGAAGAGCGTGCGACTCTTGATCTCGGGGTCGTGGGTTCGAGCCCCATGTTGGGTGTAGAGATTACTTAAGTAAAAATAAAAGTTAAAAAAAAAAAAAATACCTGGGGCACCTGTGTGGCTCAGTCAGTTAAGGATCTGACTCTTGGTTTCTGCTCAGGTCATGATCTCAGGGTCATGGGATTGAGCCCCATGTAGGGCAGGCTCTGCACTGAGCGTGGAATCTACTTGGGATTCTCTCTCCTTCTCCCCCTCCCCCTGCTCACATGAGCATGCACTTGCACTCTCTCTCAAAAAAAACCCCCCAAAAACCTAAGTCATTTAATGGATGTTGCCAGCTCAAAACTGCGCCAAGTGCTTTTCATGTATTTCTTTCCATTCTTAGAATGCCTGTATGAAAGGCATTATAACCAGTCCCAACAATAACACTTAGCCCCATTTAATGGAGGAAACTGAGGCTTAGTCTTGTTATACTGCTTGCCCTGTGTCACATGGGTGGTTCACGGTGGAATTCAGATTGGACCTGGGGCTGTCTGCTTCTGGGACACCTCCTCTCCACTTCTACCTCATGAGCCTTCTTGCAGATGGTGCTCTCCGACAACCGAAAAATGGCTCAGACATGGGAAATGCAATTTACACCTTCATCTCTGCCTCTCAGCATAATGGCCTGTACACCCTCCAAGACCTTTCCTGGAAAGAAGTTGCTCATCTATTCTGGAAATCTGAGCAAACGTGGAGCCAGCTGTGTACGGGAGAGGCCCAGGCAGCTGGGCTTTCCAGATGTGACCTTTCCCAAGACAAACCAATCTATGTCGCCAGCCTCCACCCAACAATCTTGCTGATGCCGCTTCCTCAGAAGGGATTTCGGGGATGAGAAGTCACCATCCCCCCCTCTTCCCCCAATTTCTCTTAAGCAGGGCTATGCTCTGGGCAGCTCTCCAGACCCTCGAGATCCAAAGATGGCCCAACATGGCGCCTGTCTTCAAGAAACCGTCTAGGGACAGAGTCGGGCATGTAGATTATAACTACGACAGAGCGGAGAGAAGTTGCAATCCATGTATTACAACAAGAACAGCAAGGAGAAGAAGAGCCACCAACCTTGAAGGGCTTCCTGGGCGCCCAGCACTGTATCAAGGGCTTTAACATGCATGAACTGCCTTAGCTCAGGCTGTTACAACAGAACACCACAGGCTGGATGGCTTGAACAGAAACATTGATTTCTCACAGATCTGAAGGCTGAGAAGTCCAAAACCAAGGAGCCGGCAGATCTAAAGTCTGGTAAGAACCAGCTTCCTAGCTTGTCAACGGTCACCTTCTCGTTGCTGCTCAGACAGGAGAGCACAGAGAGACAGGGCTTGTGTCTCTTATAAGGGCACTAATTCCATTCAGGAGGGTTCCACCCTTAGGACCTAATCACTTCCACCTCCAAATATCATCACTTTGGAGGGTTAGGATTTCAACATACGAAGTGGTGGGGTTAGGGGAGGTGTGGGGGGTGCATCACAAATATTTAGTGCATAGTATTACCTATTTCTTCTCCGTAACATATTTGAAGAAGGTACCTTTAGCATCTGCTCTATACTTTCTACACACAGAAAGGTTAAGTCATTGCCCACGACCATAATAAATGGTGAGCTGCAGATAAGATGAAGGCTGGCTGAACCCCCAAACCAGCTCTGTAACTGCACCCATGCACTGAATCCTACATGCGTGATGCTTTGGGAATCCAGTGGAGACGGCAATGCTGCCTTTCAAGGATGGAAGAAGGTGCCAAGGAGCATAAAGATGTGTGATTGAGGGCACAGTGGGGCAGGGTGCCTCGGGATCATATTGCAAGGCCCTAGCAGAGTCTGTGACAGGAGAAGTAGCAGGAGACTTCCTGGGAGGCACATGAATTTCCCAGTGTTAAAGACAGAGCTCTGATGGTGGAATATCTGGGTTTGACTCCTGGACATGCTACGTAGCACGTACGTAACCTACACCCCAAACTTCCATCTATGTAAAATGAGAATAATGATAGCTCTCACTTTTTAGGGTCTTAGAGAAAAATAAAATGAGATAATCCATATAAATGCTAGCCATCCCGCAGTGCATATGGTAAGTGTGGAATACACGTTAGCCTACGGGCGCCTGGGTGGTGCCGTCAGTTAAGCGTCTGACTCTCAATTTCGGCTCAGGTCATGATCTCAGGGTCGTGAGATCGAGCCCCATGTGAGATCCCCCTCTCTCTCTCTAAAAAATAAATAAATAAATAAATGTTAGCCTAAGAAAAAATAGAAAGTGACTTTCACTGCGAGACCTAACAAATGAGTAATAGGGCTGAATCAGATCAACAGAGGAAAGAGTGGGGGAAGAGGTGTAACATGCAAAAGAAAAGCAAGTGACAATATTCAGAGATAAGAGAAATCCAAGGCTCAAGACTGGGTCCCGGCAGGTGAAGAGAAGGAGGGGGAACAGGGAAGGATGAAGATCCCCATGGAAGGCTCAGCAAAGGCATGCTCACGAGGTGCCCTGCAGGGCAGGCCAATGACAGAGGATCTTAGATGAAGCACAGTGGGGTCATACTGCTCCCCATTTAAGCAGGGAGGGTCACGATCAGGTTTTTCCAGTAATCCAGGCTACAGGTGGTGGTGGTGTAGACTAAGGCAGGAGACACAGGGAGAAGTGGGTGGATCCGGGGGAGAACTGGATGGATCCGGGATGTGCTGAGGACTGGATGAGTGATTCGGTTCTGGGAAGAGTGAGGGAAGCATTGCTACGACAGCCGGGCTGTGGTTTGGGTAATAGGCAAGTGGAGGTACCTAAGAGAGAAGCCTGGTGGGGAGGTTCTGGGGTGCCGGTGAGACATCCAGGTGGAGCCTCCACGGGGAGCGATGGACACCAGGCTAGAGCTCAGCAGAGGGGTCTGGGCAATTTGAGAATCATGGCAGATTTATGTCAGTTGCCCGTCTCCATATCTTTTCTATCCCCACTTCTTTGCAAGGCACCTCGGACTAAAAAAGTGCTTTCTCCAGCTTAAGATTTGGTTAATGAGATAGAACAAAAGTATAAGGAAGCTGTCAGGTCGTCTCTTCTGCTTCCTGGGATGCAGATGTGATGGCTGGAACCTCAAGTATCCATCTTTGATCATGAGGTAGAAGTCAGGCTCTGAGGCTGTTGGGACAGAAGGATGAATACTTGTATCCTTGATGGCTTTGTGGAGCTGGCAACAGCCCTCAATGGCCCACCTCTAGAACTCACTGACCTACTATAAAAGAGATGCCTATAAAAGGGACTGAAAAGGAGCCAAGATGAGATTGTTGAGAATGAAGGGGGCTGATGTCCAAGGAAGGCCAGAGCGGGTGTAGGTAGATGAGGCCCAAGTGAATTCCCTGAGCCAAAGACCCTCCCTCTGTTGTGTGTCCCTGTGTACGGGAATGAGCAAAGAAGGGGGCTCAACACAGACCCCAGGGATGAAGGCCTCAGACCTCCTCAAGCCAAATACTTCAATGTCAGGCAGTCCTGATGGTTAGAAACCTTTTCCTCGTGTGAAAACAAAATCTGCCTTCCCATGATTCCTACCCATAGCCTCGTAAAGACACACTGAATAAAACCTACACCCTCAGCTTCAAGATAGGCCTTTAACCTTTAAAGATGACAGTCTTATTCTCCCTTCCTCCCAGATGAAGACTCATTAACTGCCTCTCAAACATTCACACCACTCAAATTCCAGATCCTCTACAGTGCTTGTTACCCTCTTCTAAATGGACATCACCTTGTTAACATCCCCAAGTGGGCACGAGCTAAATCAGGCGGATGAGTCCTGCAGCCCATCACCTCCCTGGATGGGCACTGCACCCCTATTAATGTGGCCAGAGTGGCATGGGTTTATTCAGGACCTGATCACCCCAGGGCCTATGTTGAGCTTGAGGCTTTTGTTAAGTCAGCTCATCTATCAATGAGAAACACGTTGACATCCTTTTAAATGACAGCCAACCTCTCTGCAGAAGTAGGCAGAGAGATTAGATCCCAAAAGGCAGCTCGGAGATGTTCCCTGTGTTGGGCTGGAAATCAATTTTAATCTCTTGCCTATTACGTCAGAATGAAGCAGCCCCTAGGCTACAGCAGCCTCATTAGGAAAACAAATGACACGCGGCCCCCAACCCTCCAAAGCATTCCCAGCTGCCTGCGTTCCTCGGGTGACAAAGACCACTGGCGTCCAAGTTTGAACAAGTGGTGCTGGGCAATAGAACAGTGAGTACCCTAAAAATGTCTCCTTCAGGGGCGCCTGGGTGGCTCAGTTGGTTAAGCGACTGCCTTCGGCTCAGGTCATGATCCTGGAGTCCCGGGATCGAGTCCTGCATCGGGCTCCCTGCTCGTCAGGGAGCCTGCTTCTCCCTCTGACCCTCCCCCCTCTCATGTGCTCTCTCTCTCTCTAATAAATAAATAAAATCTTTAAAAATAAATAAATGAATAAATAAATAAATAAATAAAATACTGTCTCCCACAGGGCGCCTGGGTGGCTCAGTTGGTTAAGCGACTGCCTTCGGCTCAGGTCATGATCCTGGAGTCCTGGGATCGAGTCCCGCATCAGGCTCCCTGCTCGGCAGGGAGTCTGCTTTGCCCTCTGACCCTATCCTCTCTCATGTGTTCTCATTCTCTCTCTCTCAAATAAATAAATAAAATCTTTAAAGAAAAAAAAAGGAGGAAAAAAAAAAATCTTGCCGTTAACTCTCACCTTGCTCCCCTACCCCATAAGGCTTTTGTTTGGGAGAGTACAAATCAGTTCAAAGAGACTGTATTGAAGGGTGCCTGGGTGGCTCAGTTGGTTAAGCGACTGCCTTCGGCTCAGGTCATGATCCTGGAGTTCCGGGATCGAGTCCCGTATCGGGCTCCCTGCTTGGCGGGGAGTCTGCTTCTCCCTCTGACCCTCCTCCCTCTCATGCTCTCTGTCTCTCATTCTCTCTCTCTCAAATAAATAAAATCTTTAAAAAAAAAAAAATGTCTCCTTCAAAACCACATTCACAGAAACGAGAAGAAACTCTAGAACTGTGTCTAGAGAGGCCTCGCAAAGGAATGAAAAGACCACAGATTTCCTAATTTAAAAATCACGGCTCCCTGGCCCTGCTGTAGTGGAAACTGGGTCCAAGGCCCACGATCTCTCTTTGGCCTCAATTCCTTTATCTACAAAAAGGGATCCTAATATCTGCTTTGTCACATCTGCTTCCATCTTAATATCGGCTTCTTGAGAACGGGATGACGTCAGTGCTTGATCCAATGAGAATCACCCAGGGTTGGCAACCATTAGCATAAATGGTCTCTGCCAGCCTTCTGCCTGGGGCGGGCCTTGTCTCCATGGCAACCCTTCCAAGGGGATCCTGGTCCCTACCCCAGTGCCCTGGAAGGTGCCAATGCACAGGAATGCGTGCTCAATGGTGGGATGAGATGACAGGAAGCCCGATACCGCGTGCATGGCAGAAAGAGCACAAGCACTCAGCTGTACCCTTGCCTATTAAATGGGCATCATTATTACGGACCTCAGACACTGCAAGCAATGGTGGACGCATAAAGCACATCTGCTTTTTCACTACACTCCCCTGCAGTTTGTTGCCTTTCAGAGTCACTGTCTTGCTGTCAATGGATGGTTCCAAAGCTTCTCTGGACTGGCCAATACCAGTCAGGAAGAGAGTATCAGTTGAGTGTAATAATAAAGCTCCAGATTTCAGCCACCTGGGGAGTGTGGGCACCCGTTTTAAATCCAGATGCGTGGGGTGCAGGGGCGGCTGGAGCCTCGGTGTCCAGCTCTCTCCTGCACCAAACTAACGGTGCAGTTTGCTCAGAAGCGCCCAGTTTATGCCACTTGCCCAGACATGGTTATTGAAAGTGCTTTCTTTCACTCAAACGATGTCCTGCTTTGCACAGTCAGTGATATGGTCTCCCTACTTCTGACCTGTCTGGTGTCCAGCAGAGAGAAAGGTCTGGAACAGCTTGAGAAGCAGGTCCAGTTGTGATATGGTATTGCTTCTCTGCAGGTAGAGCGTGTCCAGAGCTGACTCTTGCCTTATGGGGCAGGTTAGTGGGTTTTCCCAGACTTGCTCCCACTGGGCACTTCAGCTCCCTTCTCAGAGTCAAGGCATTTCCTGCTGGCAGCTTCCAGCTCTCTCCCCCAGCCTCTTGACTTCTGGCTGCCACCTCTCAGATTCTCATTATGAGGACCTCTTTGTCCTTCCAGCCAGGTTCCCTTTAATCCAGCTCTAGGCCACATCCCACATCAGGGCCTTGCGATGTCTCTAGAATATACAGAACACTCCCGTCTCTGCCCTGACTTCTAGAAAGGTGCAGTGGGGGCAATGCCAACCACAACATGGCACCTTCAGCCTTCTCTGGCTGGAAATCACACACCAGTCCTTGTGCTTCTCACTCTCCAGGGACACGGGTCAGGCTCTTCCAGAGCGAAAGATCTCCCACTTTGCTATTGTGAGGAGGAAATGGAAAAAAAAAGAAAACATGGGAATCCAATAGTTTCTCCCAAAGAAAAACTATGGTACCCCCACCTGTGAATCCTTGGGAGGCATTGTTGGGCCAACCGTCTTCACAGCCCCTAAGTATCTTTGCTTAACCCAGCACCTCGCATGAGGATATGAAGGCATTTTATGAACTGCAAAGCATGCTACATATAATAATTATCACAGCAGCTAACATTTCCTGAGCGATACCCAAGTGCCAGGCACCATGCCAGGAGCTTTGTATCTGTTACTAAATCCCTGAAAAAAATCCCATGAGCTAGGGCCCATTGTTATCTCTATTCAACAAGGTCAGCTATTATCTTGAAGTGCTTGTTGAGTCAGAATTGCTTTTCTATGGCTTCTCCATGATTCAGATTCAGCCCCGAGGAACCACAAGAAAAAGTCTGCTGTTGAAGACCACATTTAAACCTTATTGAAGTAATTTCTTCTGCACATCCCCAAAGTTCCCCATGACAGGCCGCAGAATCTCTTCATCCTGTCCACTCGTCTCTCCCTAATCTAAAATTTGTCTCCGCTCTTCTGTGTCCAGAACACAGATGGGGAATACTAGATCATCGACCACACTGACAAGGTGATGATAACTTACATGGATTGAGCATTTACTAGGAAGCAGGTGCTGTTCTAACATCTTTACATGCATGATCTCATGTAATCGTCACGACAACCCAGTGAGGTATGTTCTGGTGTCAACCCCATTTTGTGCATGCGCACGCACGCACACACACACACACACACACACACACACATGCAAGCTTGAGGTTCAGAGTGGTTCAGTAACTTGCCCAAAGTCACACAGCTCATAAGCGGCAGACTCAGGATACAAAATGGGGTCTTCCAGATTTCAAAACTCGTGCTCTTAACAAGCATGCAGTGCCAGCACAAATGTCATGGTCCACAAAAGCTGTTTAGAATAACGAAAGGGGCTGCCTGCGCTGGAGGGCATGGCTGGGGCCCGACAGGGGTAGCTGAGGCCCTGGAGACCAGATGAGGGAGTGACAGCAACAGGCAGCAGCCACAGTGATTATGAACCTGGAGAAGAGGTAGCCAAGGATACAGAGGCCACATCACCTAGACCCACAGCTTCCAGGACGGCTTGGCTGAAGCAAGAGCAGCTTCTTCCTGCGAGCCACGGCTCACCCCCAGACACTGGGTGCCGGAAATTAACTGGTGGAACTTACGAGACACAGGTTTTGAAGTCACTAGCTACTTAGCCACGGACAAGCCAAGTATTCACCTTGAACCCCAGTGTCCTCATCTGCAAAATGCTACGCCAAGAACGTCTCAGCACTGCTTCAAGGAGTCAACGGATGATGAAGGTAAAGAACCCATCATCATCAAGCCTTTGCATTTTAGTTTCTTCCACTGCTATGAAGGGTGTGGCAACTGGGTCCACAATCCCCAGATTGCCCCAGCCAGACTCCAATTTGCAGAAGCAGGACCTACATCTACATAGATGTGCTTGTCAGCTAAGTATTTGCTAGATGAAATGAATAAACAGTAGAACAGTGAAGAAACACCCAGAAAAAATCATCAATCCTATTAAATGACTCCTCTACTTCCCACTCTGTAGGAGAAATCACCTCGGTGACAACCATACTTCACCGAAAACCTGTTTCAGGGGTTCTGGTCATTAACTCATACCCATCATTTCTTAAAGTTTCTTGAAATCTGCTTTCCCCAGCCTGCTGCATACAGCCCGGGCAGGGGTCTTCATGCCTTCGATATTGCAAACGACAAGGCAGCCTGGTCACCTGTCCCCCCCCCGCCCCCGGTTCCCATCACCTCTGCATCCTCAGATGAATGCCCATTCATCTTTGTTAAGTCCAGAACAGCTGCTCCCCACCCGCTCCCCCCACCATCTGAGCTGCAAAACTGCCAACAAGGCAAATTGAGAATTCATGACAAAGAGTCAGGCTTCTGGGAGTTTCCAGACTGTAAAACAGTTTAGTCCCTATCATTCATAGGATCCATGCAGCCCAAGATAAAATTGGCCCAGTAGCCAGGGATTCTCTTTGTGGATTGGATGTGCCCACAAAAGAGCCACAGATGATGAAGATCCATTGGCACAGTGACGTCAATAAGGATGTGATGAGAAAGCAAGACCCAGATTCTAATCAAAGCAGCCACAGGGGTCAAGAGCCCCCTCTGCGATGTGCTTCGGGCCTGCCTCCCCAGCAAAACAAATCAGCCCAAAGCGAAAGGATTCTCCAAGGCTATGCCTGAGCTTACGCTAGAGATTCACCCAGTCCTTCCACCTAGATGGTAATCTTTATTAAATGCTAGTATTCTTTAGGACCTGATGCAGTTAGCTTGGCCAGCATTTCCACCTCAAGGTAAAGTGTGTTGGTCCAATCTTTCCCTGAGAGGAGCTTAGAGGAGAAAGAGGGAGTACGACCTGGGTACCTGGATCAGGTAAAGGGACTTCTCCAGACAGAAATGGGGGTGTTGCATGGGAGCCGGGTAGAAGCGAGAGGAGGAACATTTCCATCATCAGCAATCCCTAAACTCAAGTAGCCGGGACAGTCAGCCTAGAGAACACCAATCACTTCTTCCCACCCCACTCACCCTGGTCCAGCTAATTGATTTTTATACGTAACTCGTGACCAGCTTCCTGCCTAGTCAGAACCATATTCTCAATTTCCAAGAAAAGAGTGCATTGTTAGTTAGCCCACATTTCACTCTGTCACACCTTTAAATGCCCAAGAAGGGGCGCCTGGGTGGCTCAGTCTTTAAGCGTCTGCCTTCGGCTCGGGTCATGATCCCAGGGTCCTGGAATTGAGCCCCGCATCGGGGTCCCTGCTCCACAGGAAGCCTGCTTCTCCCTCTCCCACTCCCCCTGCTTGTGTTCCCTCTCTCGCTGTGTCTCTCTCTGTCAAATAAATAAATAAAATCTTAAAAAAACAAAACAAAATAAAATAAAATGCCCAAGAAGTTAAAATGGTTTTTTCACAACTTACAATGAGAATGAGAAGACAGGAACTTCCGTGCGTGGCAACATTGCAAGCGAACACAGGTATCCCCAAAGCGCTGTCACATTACACCAGCAGCAACAGCATCAACAGAAAGAAATCCCCAGAATGAAAATAAAAGACTTGAGTGAATCTCTGGCATGGGTATGATGCTTTACTTGATCCCAAACCACCACGGAGCTGTTCCTTGACTGAATGTGCGCATCTGTAGGAAGGGAATGGCGGTCCTTCCTGCCAGGTGGGAGTCACAGATGCAGAGAGGTTAAGCCAGCTGCATCTCAAAGACGAAAACCCAGCTTTTTTTTTTTTTCCTAAGATTTTATTTATTTATTTGAGATAGAGAGAGAGAGAGCAGGAGCAGAGGGAGAGAGAGAAACAGGCTCCCCGCTGAGCAGGGAGCCCGATTCAGGGCTCAATCCCAGGACCCTGGGATCATGACCCAAGCCAAAGGCAGACGCTTAACTGACTGAGCCACCCAGGTGCCCCGAAAACCCAGCTTTAAGCAAAGCAAATATCCTCATGGAGCTGTCCTGCTGCAGGTTTGGAGGCAGGTAGAGGCTGCTGCAGAGCCGTGGACGCAAGGTGACTTGTGTGCTGCAGGTCAGGCAGGATCAGGGGGCTGCCTGGCATGCAGAGGCATGTTTTCTCCCTTGTGTGCAGCGATTTGGCTTAGCATTTTAGATGCACAACGCAGAGGCCATTCAAGTAGGAAGGAAAACAAACTATCAGTGAAAGTTGGGAGAAGTCTGTTTTCTCACCTCAAAACGGACAGCTTTTGTGAATAAACCAAAAAAGATGTCTGCGGAGATTTGCTGATGCTTGCTTCCTATTTCAAGATCAGCTGGAGTGAACTCATGGTAAATCTCTTCTTAGTAACTAATTCACCCATTTGTTACCCTCAACAAGTTAGCATTCTCGTCTGCCAGCCTGTCAGGGAGGCACCTTTCTCTCTGGGGACACATCTGGGTCGCCCTAAAAGAGTATATTTGCACAACACGTGGGCTCTCAGACCTCGCCAGGGCCACTAACAGGATACAAGCCACTAATGGGAAATTCAAGTCAGCAGTTTTTCAAAAATGTAGAGGGTCTCTCTGATTCTTTCAGTTTATATTTAAAACCTGTAATCCCCCCAAAAACCACATAAATTAAACTAGATGGGCACTTGGGAACGTTCATTATCAAATGAAGTTTGTTTGGTTATTTGAAGTCTCAAAATTTCCATTACTTGCATTTTGGCTACAAGCGTTAATTTTTCTGCCAAAGCGGCTTTGGATGATCTGCCTTTGGTCCGGATCATTTTCCTGGAGTTCAGATTGGATGATTAGTGTTTCCCTGATTATAGCTCACTCACTGGGGCTGTGAGAAAGGAATGCAGCTAACATACCTTCTACATGGTTATTCTCGTCCACAGTCCTCTATTGTGCGTGATAACATAATAACATACATGTTCGCTAATATGTACCTTAATCAAAATCATTAAGAGTGATATTGGTCAGTGTCTTAGTCTGGATTCACTTCCCCCAAAAAAGATTTTGAAATAAGGGGTTGGAGACAGGCCCTTCATTTGGAAGGTGTTCCCAGGAGACAACTGAGTGGGTAAGGGAGGGGACAGGGAGATAGTGAGAGGAGAAAAGCCAAGAAAGGGTGTAGTCATGAGCAGGTGACTTCTGAGGGCCACCGGGGTTCAAAACAGCATGACCTTCCAAGTTGGCATACGGAACATTCATTAGAATGAGTCCATCAAGTGATACATATCTACCAAAGCGGGGGTACTTATCTCCCCAACCCCAACAAGAAAAGTTGTCCGTGGAGTCGCCCAATGCCTGGCGTGTGTGGGCTGCCCCACCCCCAGGTGAGGCAAGTCCCCAGGACCCCAGAGAAAGCCCCCCGGGGAGCTGAGCAACACCTGTGGGTGCCTGGGGGGGGGGTCACCATCACACACAGGAGCTCTCCGGGTCACTGCAGGTGAACTCAGAGTGGAGCTGGAGGGACACGAGGCATGGTGTCAGCATCTCCCACTGCCCGCACTGGGATCACTGGTTCTTAGAATATTTCTTCTGGAAGCAATCTTAGAGACTATTAGTTTCCTAGGACTGCCATACCAAATGACCACAAACAACTGAAATGTATTCTCTCACAGTTCTGGACACCAGAAGTCTGAAACCCAGGTGCTGGCAGAACCACACTCCCTCAGAAGGTTCCATGGGAGAACCTATACCTTCCTCCTCTCCCAGCTCCCGGCACCTCCAGGCAGGTGTTCCTTGGCTTGTGGCCCCGTCTCTCCTCTGTCGGCCTCTGGCTTCCCACAGCCTCCACCTCCTCCGTCTAATGTTTCTCTGACCCCCTCTTAAAAAGACACTTGTCATTGGATTTAAGGCCACCCAGGTAATCAGGGTGATCTCATCGCCAGGTCCTTAATTTAATTACACAAAGACTGTTCTTCCACCAAAAAGAACAATTCCCACCGAGTAGCATCAGCTGACTTATTGAGCACTTCCTCTTTGATGGGCGCTATTGACGCTTTAGCCAAAGTCGTTCATTTAATCTTCCAAACAGCCCTATCAGATAGACACAATTAGGATAGCCGTGTTCAAATACCCATGTTCTAACTTACAAGCTATGAGCCTCTAGTTATGACTTGTGCCTCCCAGAATGAACACAACCAACTGTTTAATGAATCTGTGGTACTATGTAAACAAGGTCCGCAGAAGGTGAGAAGAGAAATTAGATCCAGAAGATGAAAAGAAAACAAGCTTCATGGACATGCATCCTATAGAGTTACACAGGGCGCCACCATCAGAGCGACCCTGAACTTGGCCACTTGGCAGAACGCTCTGCTGTCTTGAGGCCCTTAACTTTTGAACAAGGGACCCCCTTATTTTCATTTTGCACATGATGCAGCCATTCGTGCTGGCAGATGTAAGGGGCAAGCAGCCGATTCCAGATCCATGAGGAGTACGGCTTCTTCTTTCACGCAGTCACTGAATTCCCTCCCTTTGAGCACACAGATTCATGAAGATGCTGGACGACCACACAGCGGAGATGTGAGAGAGATAATTTACTTTTCAAGTAAAGAGTTCGATTAAGCCAACTCTCCGCGACCATCCACATCATTCAGAGCAATGATAGCATCTCAGATTACAGCAAATTGCTTCCAGTGACCAATCGTTTACGGCCGTGGATTTTGGTCAGGGGTGCAGACCAAAATCACTTGGCTTAAGAGTTTTGTCAAGAGACATGTGCCCAAGCCCTCCTCAAAACACTGAATCCAAACTTGAAGGGTGTAACACGTGTATGATTCTTGGGAAATGCTCTCCTGATGATGTTTCAAGGCCCCCTGATTAAGGACCACTCCCAAAACAAAGGCTATCTGGCCCCGGTCCATGGAGACACCGCTAAAAGGAACACAGTACTCTGTTAAATGGGAAGACGGTACTGGCATTGAAACTTAGTTGTAGCTGCTCAGGCCCCAGGCCTTTTGTCCTGCCAGAAAGCTGCAACTATGCTTACCCAGCCCCACCCCTAACACTTAAATATCCAAAATCCCAAACCGCTCAACAACACAGAAAATGACCCAGAAACGGAAAAGGAAGACAGACCCAAGGACAGAGGTGGGTTTAAGCGACAGCCACCCCCCCCCCCCCCCCACCCCCCCCCCCCCCCCCACTGCCACAAAAAAGTCAGATGAACCCTCTCTCTCATCATCCTATAGACCTTTTCCTCTCTTCGGTTTTCTTCATTATAGTAACAGAGTAATGGATTAACAGAATCATGTTGTACAGATCAACAGAATCCTCTAGGGTCTCCAGAGACACCTAAACACAACAGAGAAGCAAACCAAGCACGGGGAGGTCAAGGGCAGCTGGCGCAGGTCGCCCAAACCTACATCCTCTCCGCCAACTCGTGTGTCCTTCTCCTGCCCTGGATGAAGAGCCAGGGTTCTGAAGTTCTGTCTCCTTCCAGAAAAATGCAAGCAATGTTTTAACACGCAGGGCCACCTGCTGTGGTTTTTTAATGTGATTTGAAACAGTGCTGTTCCAAATTACATGAATCATCTCTAAATTTAGAAGTCAGCTTCTAATACTCATTGCCTATTCTGAATGGTAAATAATGTTTCCCAGTTTCCCTGCGGGGATCATTGCCAGGAATCTCTTAAGTGGGTGCCTTGCAGTCCCTGAGAGGTGAGCAAGGAACTGCTTGCTCCCTTTGGCTTTCGTCAATTCTGCGCAAACATGAAAAGCGCCCCGCCCCCTCTCCCAGACCACGAGGAGCGGTGGCTCACAACTTGGAGGGTGTTATGGACGGGTTGTCTGTGTCCCCCTCCCCCCACCCAGCCTGTACATGTTAAAGCCTTGACCTCCAATGTGAGGCTATCAGGAGGTGGGGCCTTTGAGAAGTGGTTAAGTTTTAGATGAGATCATGAATGTGGTGGCCCTATGATGGGATTAGTGTCCTTCAAAGAGGAGGAAGAGACCCCAGGGCTCCCTCTCTCAACTATGTGAGGACACAGCATATCTACAATCCAGGAAGAGAGCCCTCGCCAAGAACCCAATTGTCCGGCACCTTGATCTTGGGACTTCCAGCCTCCAGAACCATGCGCAGTAAGTCTGTTGTTTGAGCCCCCAAGTCTAGGGCTGGCCAAGCTGACTGATAGAGAGGGAGGGCTGATGAAACACTCACTCTCACCCCCCTTCCTCCTCTACCCTGCCCATTCTCCACACCCTCCCCCCACTCGTACCCCCAACACAGAAAGCTCAAAATTCCCAGCAAATACCTTGGGGGAATGTTATTTCTCCCACCTCCTAACGATCAACGGTGTAAGCCAATTTCTCCCTCTGCAACTGCTGTTCATCTAGACCTAATACACACACACACACGCGCACGCACACGCACATGCACACGTGCAACCTCACACAGTAACTCATGTTTCAAAGGAACAGGTTTTCTTTTTGGTGATTTCATCTGTTTTATTCCACACTACTCCCCGCCCCTCAAAAACATCGAGGTTGAGTAAATTCTTCACATTTCAAGGGTTTGCTTTGGTGCTCCATGGATGCAGCCGGCATCTCTGTGGGATAAGGTGGGGCCCCACCATGAAGGCAGTTTCATCTGGCTTATTACAGACCCCAGCCGGGTCCAGCAGTGAACAAAGGGGCTATCCCCACAGTAACCCCAGTCCCCTGAGCCTCTTGCGTTAGGTTTATCAAACTACAAAGCGGCAGCCCCACCCCAGGGTTACCACCTCCCTAAAATCCTACCCCTCCCCAAATTCCTGCCTGACTTCAAGATAACTGGAATCAATGTAGCTCACCCACATTAAATAAGGACCCTGCAGAGATCATGAGTTCAAAGATTATCCAGGGTTGTTGTAGACTCAAAATCCATATCAAAACCCACTTATTGCCATTTTACCTCTTGATGGACAGACAAATTCACCCCATTGAATAACAGTATATTGCAAAGGTTGGGAAGGTTTTGTCCTAACACATGGTTGGTGACATAATATAATCCAACATGCAATTCCCACATTCTCTCCTTGTCAGGCCCAGCTAAATCCCCATACCTGATTCTTCCCACGTCAGAGGCTGATAGGCCATCATTGGAAGACCCCATGCACCCCAGGTTCTAGAAGAAAGCTCAGCCAGAGGCACAGGGAGGGATTCTGCAGGCACTCAAAGCCCCTCCCCAACCTGCATCCCAAGAAGTGCTCCCCACCTTAAATTTCTATGTCCTTCTCATAAACAATCTGATAACTCACTCCTTCAAGGACGGGCCAGCCTTGTTCTTTCCCGCTTGGCCAATCCTCCACTGGGGTCCTAACCAGGAGCAGAATCCCACCCTGAAAATCAAAAGTACTGAGTAAGTGAAAAATTAATAAATGAGCAAAAAACATACACCACGTAGTAATATGACTGATATGATGTGATGTGATCTGATGTTGGTAAGATACAACAGGGTCCCTGCTTAGATCACTTATAATTCTTGCTATTAGATTTCCCATCCTCTTTTCTAGCCACTTATTTGGAACACCCTCAATTTGCAACCAAAATCGCTGGTCTCGGCTACCCTCATGTGTCCGTTGCCACATCCCATTTATGTTTTATCAGTAGAGCTGATTCCCTCCCTGTGACTGTCGATGGATGTCGTTCTTTCTAGTGCCAGCCTTACCTGATGAAGACACTCGATTCTAAGGGCGGGACCAAGTCATGGTCCCCTTCTAGAGTAAGGTTAAGGCTAGTGCAAGCAGTGAGTGACCTGGGACCCGGCTAAGAAAGGGAACTTCTTACAGAAAATTGCAGGGGAGGAGGTAAAAAAAAAAAAAAAAAAACGCAAACAAAAACAAAAATAGTTAAGGAAGCCAGAAAGGGAAGCTTAAATGGGCTTCCAAACCACATGGGGCCAGATGCAAGATTTGAAAGCCAGGGTCTGGAGCCAAGGACAGGACAGCAAGGACATAAGGTTGACAAGCACACTGCTGTCCAAGGCTGGACTTCCTGTGCCAACGTGTCTTATGGTAAGGTGTCGGCATTAAAAGGGCCAACCACAAGGGGCGCCTGGGTGGCTCAGTTGGTTAAGCGACTGCCTTCGGCTCAGGTCATGATCCTGGAGTCCCGGGATCGAGTCCCACATCGGGCTCCCTGCTCGGCGGGGGGTCTGCTTCTCCCTCTGTTCCTCTTCCCTCTTGTGCTCTCTGTCTCTCATTCTCCCTCTCAAATAAATAAATAAAATCTTTAAAAAAAAAAAAAGGGCCAACCACAAAACACTCATCTCTCTGAGTCTGACTCACCAGACAGCTGGTGACACTGCCCTATGTTAGCACGTAATGACCTTCTGCTTCCCACTTGCTAACGTACGCCCACGTACGTGCAGACACGCACACGCGGTGTCCTATGGTCCACAGAGCTAGGGAGCATCTAGGTGTCACATATTACAATATCTGCCCTCTTCACTAAGGCAGACCTCCAGGGAAATCTCGCCGTCCTTCTTCCAACAAACGGACAGTATTTCCCAAATCCTGGCCCCTTTCACCAAGCAGTCATAGGGCACCCCCTCGGAGCTGCTTGGCCTCACTCCCGGGTCCCATCTGGATTCATCATGTAAGCCTTATAGCAATCCCGTTCCCTGGTGCCTGTCCCTCCATCATTCAGCTTAACAATGTCACCAGTGTTCTTCGTTCTGAGCCTGAATTAACACATGAGGCAGGCTTCCCCAGAGACCAGAGCCCTCGGGCTGTAACTTGGACTGGGAACCCAGAGTCTGAACTGGATTGTCCCTGCTAGCTGGGGGGGGCAGGGCTTGGGGGGAAATCAGAAAAACAAAAAGAGAGTGGTTTTTTTTTGTTTTTTTTTTTTTAAGATTTTATTTATTTATTTGAGAGAGAGAGAATGAGAAACAGAGAGCATGAGAGGGGGGAGGGTCAGAGGGTGAAGCAGACTCCCTGCTGAGCAGGGAGCCCGATGCGGGACTCGATCCCGGGACTCCAGGATCATGACCTGAGCCGAAGGCAGTCGCCCAACGAACTGAGCCACCCAGGCGCCCGAGAGTGGTTTTTTTATGTGGCTGTTGTACCAACCTGATGTAGATCTATACAGATGGACAGTAAAAACTTTCCTAAATAATGTGGTCATTTGGGGTCATACATCCTTAAAAAAAAATAATAAAACTGATAAAACAGTAGAATCAAGGAAGAATGATTGTCACAGAAAACTGAGGGGCAAATGCAGTAGCCCCTCAATTGTTATGCACCGGCCTGGACCCCTGGCACTCTAACCGTCGGAAAAAGCACACAAGTAACTTTTAATGTTCTGCTTTTACAGATAAGGAACCGAGGCTCAGAGAGGTTAAGCAACTTGCCCTGGGGTTACACAGTCAGGAAACGGCCAGACGGAGTTTCGAACCTATGACTAATGTACCAGCCAGAGTGATGCCCTCGAAGATGTGATGTGTGTGATGTTCCCGCGGCGAGGGGAAACCGAGGAAGCAGGTGGAATTAAGGTTGCTAGTCAGCTCCCCTGGAGAGAGGGGCATTACCCTGAAGTCTCCACGGGGACCCTCAGTCATCACAAGGGCCCTCAGATGTGGAGGAGGGAGGCAGAAGAGTCGACGTCAGGGTGCTGTGATGGAGAAAACTCAGCCAGCCATTGCCGGCTCTGAAGATGGGGGCAGGGAACACGAGTCGAGGGATGCGGGTCGTCTCTGAAATCTGGGAAAGGCAAGAAAGCCCTCCCCTTAGAGCCCCCACAAGGAACACAGCCCTGCTGACACTTTGATTGAAGACCCATTCTGGACTTCTGACCTCCACAATGTTAAAATAATAAACTCGTGTTGTTTTAAGCTATTAAGTTTGCGGTGATTTGTTAAAGTAGCCATGGGATACCAATAGCACCATGGAAGTCCGAAGTCTTGTTGTGTTCATTATGACCACTGTTCATCTTCTAGGACTTCCTAACAGATTCCCACCAACTTCGCAGCCTCGAAACTGCACAATTTTATTAGCTCTCAGTGTTTTGTTTCGTTTTATTTTCGGACAGAAGTCTGGATACAGCGTGGGTGGGTTCTCTGCCCAGGATCTCACAAGGCCAAAATCAAGGTGTTGGCTGGCTGTGTTCCTGGCTGGAGGCCCTGGGGAAGAATCTCCCACCCAGTTCCTTCTGGTTGTTGGCTGAATTTTCAGTTCCTGGCAGGTGTAGCACGGAGCTTCTCATTTCCTTCCTGGCTGTCAGTGTGGGTCACTCTCAGCTCCTAGAGGCTACCTGCATCCCTGGCCATGTGACCCCTCTTTCATCACAGCCAGCAACAGAGAGATTGCCTTGCATGGAATCGCTCTCAGTTCAGAAAGGGCTCAGAGCCTTTAAAGGGCTCACCTGATTAGGCCAGGCCCACCCAGATAATCTCCCTACCACTTAAAGTCAACAGCTTTGGCATCTGAATTACATCTGCAAAATGCCTTTTGCCATATAAAGTAGCATAATCGTGGGGTGCTATCCCATCACACTTAGGTCCCGCCCACATTCAAGAGGAGGGAATTGGGGCACCTGGATGGCTCAGTTGGATAAGCAACTGTCTTCGGCTCGGGTCATGATACCAGGGTCCTGGGATCGAGCCCCGAATCGGGCTCCCTGCTTGGCGGGAAGCCCGCTTCTCCCTCTCCCACTCCCCCGCTTGTGTTCCCTCTCTCGCTGTGTCTCTCTCTGTCAAATAAATAAATAAAATTCTTAAAAAAAAAAAAAAAAGAGGAGGGAATTATGCACCAGAGAGTGGGAATCCTGGTAGGCCACCCTGAAATCACACCTTCTACAACCACATTAGCGTACAGCAATTGCTATGACCACACGTTACTCCATTTCACCCTCACCCACTACCTACCATAATAAGGTCTATGGCCTTTCTTAGGTGAACCACCAGGAAAAAAAAAAAAACCTTAAAAAAATAAATACCCAAACCCAATACTGACCTTCCCTGCCTCCCAACCCCATTTCCCACCAGACCTCCCTCTGAGTTTTTTATCCCAGTTCAGAGCATTATGCAAGCACCCAGCTAGAAACCTAATAATGTTAAGAGTTAAATTTATTGAGCACCAGGCACTGACCTAAGAAACATGCCTCCCCACAAATCTATGAGGTGGGTATTAATACCACTCCAATTTTATAGATGAGTAAACGGAGGGGTAGAGAGGTTAAACAACACAATTGCTCTTAATTATGGGGCAGGGCCAGGATGAAAAGACAGGCCGTGTGACTCCAGAGCCAAGCTCATAACACCTTGTTAAATTCTGAGCTTCTGGCCAAGGACCCCACAGGGAAAGGGGTGCCTGAGGGTGCCCATATTTGAGGATCAAGCTGTTGACTTCGCTAACTAGGGCAATTTCTCCAATGTGGATATATTTTTTTTCCTCTTTACAGAACAAACGAATTCACAGAACGTTCTAACAAAGCCCCTGGGGAATTTGGTGGGGGGAGAGGGGGGAGTTTTGACATACTCAGCCATTTCTCCAAAGCCAATGTTCAGAGAGTCCTCTGCCCCCTATCCCCCACCTTGTAAGTTTCCAGGCAGGAAAAGTACAGGGAGATCTGGTCACCCACTCTTAGCAAAACACAAAATGGGCCATGAGAGCACTGAGGAGGGGAGCAGGGATTTTGTGGGCAAATGAAGTCCCTGCCTCACCCACACGCAGAAGGTGGGGACCAAGTGCTTTCTCCAGAAGCTGTACTCTCATCCTCTTTCTTAGGACCCCTCGTGTACTTCATCCACGTAGAACATATTTATAAATTAATCTTGAGCTGTGCAGGGCCAATCCCAGCGCTGGTGAACTGCTGTCCTGTTAACACCCCCTGCTTTGGTCGGGGCTGGAAGCTCCCTGAGGGCAGGAACTGTGCCCCACTTTTCCTTTAATCTTCCTCAGTAACAACCTTAATAAAATTTTCTTTGGTAGATAAATATTCTTTTTTAAAAAATTTTTATTTATATGAGAGAGAGAGAGAGAGAGAGAGAGAACAAGCAGAGGGAGAGGGAGAAGCAGACTCCCTGTTGAGCACAAAGCCCCACAAGGGGCTCGATCCCAGGACCCTGGGATCACAACCAGAGCTGAAGGCAGATCTTAACCGGCTGAGCCACCCAGGCACCCTGGTAAATTGATATTCTTCTGAAGGACCAGAAACCCTCCATTGCTGCATGCCCTGGTTTTGGCAACTATAATAACATCTATCCAGATAGAACCATCTGATTGCTCTGTGGAGTCCCAGAGCCATTGAACCTAAGATTCTCTTCTCCTGCTACTTACTCCCCATTCTTGGGCAACAGCTATGAGGGCATCTCAGTCTCGTGCGAGCCATTAAGGTCTTAAGGTGATTTTGATGCTACAAGTGATGATTACTTTATTCTACCTCAGCAGATCTTATGGGGGGGGCGGGGACACAAAGGGGTGGGTGGGATTCTTCTAGCAAACTTTTTCCCTAAACTATACATGCTCTCTACCCCCATTATTTCCAAGACAATCCAGTTTAGGAAATTGACACAGATAGGGTCACAATTTGTAAATATTTGTAAGTGATTCTGAGTCCTTCTCTGCAAACCTCCTCCAACCCGATGCACCCACATAAACCTACACTACCAAGTTCATTACTCTAGAATCATGCTGGGGATCTTTATTAGCCAACAAGGAGAGAGCCCACACTTCATTCCTGCAAAGGTCAGAATGGAAATTAATCTGAGTTGTATCAATCTGCACAAAACAGTTTGAAGGAAAACAGTTGAACTTGCTTGATCTGAAATGACTCTTGCAAATGAGCTTAGTTGGTCGCCAGCATTCTGAATTCATTTGGTTGGTTGCTATTTTTAAAAAAGTCGCTTTGTCACATTAACTGAATTGAACTTTTTTTTTTTTTAAGATTTTATTTATTCATTTGAGACACAGAGATACAGAGAGAGAGAGAGAGAGAGAGAGAGCATGAGCAGGGAGAGAGGCAGAAGGAGAGGGAGAAGCAGGCTCCTTGCTGAGCCAGGAGCCCGATGGGGGGCTCGATCCCAGGACCCTGGGATTATGACCTGAGCCGAAGGCAGACGCTTAACCATCTGAGCCATCCAGGCGCCCCTGAATTGAACTTTTCAAAAAGAAGCTTATTTTTCAGGAGCATCTAAGTTTTCAGAGTTCAGCTAATATACTGCATAACTATCCCAGCCCCCTCCAAGTCCCAGACATTTAAAGTGTTTAAGATTTCTCAGATGTAACTTGCTAATCAGATTGGATGTGTTTGGCTCTCTGGTGCTTCCTGGTGGCAGAGGCTGCTGGTTGCCTCCCAGGATCCCTTCTCTCTCTCTTGCTTCCTGAGGACCGAAGTTCTAATTGCATTATCTGGAATGCACATGTGATATCTGGAGCTCTAGCTGCTATATGGGAGCATGAGGCATGGGTCACATACAAGAAATGGCAGAAGGAGTCTAGAGCCTAGTAACTTAGAGAAGCTGCCGCTCTGCCCCAGACTACCATATCCAGACTACTTTTACTCTACTAGCAAGACAGAATGTTCTAGTTGGTTTAAGCCACTCTAATGTTGGACTCTTCTGTTACAGATGCCAGCTCTGATCAAATGTGCCTTCCAGTTTAGATATTCTAGAATTCCAAGGTGCTCTTCCTTATTTTATCCTTGGCTTATCATCAACTGTTGGGGAAAAAATCAGCTCAGAGAGGTTAAGTGTCTTGTCCAAGATGCCATAAGAACAGAACCTGGGTCTTCTCTGACATGTACGTCTTCTGTTTACCGATGCTTCTTATAATAAGAAGCCTCAAATGTCAACCCACAAACACATGACCATGTATCGTGACACTAAATCCCCTCATGTTTTTGCATTTTGCTTCTTAGACAAGTACCGCTTTCTAAAAGCTGAATTATCACAGCATATCATGAAGTAGAAGAGCACTCATTGGGATTCCCATCCGTCATTCCTTTTTCTAAACTAAACTGGTGTGCATCGATCGCCCAGTCCAACACATTGTGACAATCAATAACTTTTTTCAGAGAAATTGTGTGTGAGACTGAAGAAATTAGCTTATTTTATAGTGGAAAGAAACAAGATGTCAATCAAACCCCTTAAATCTAACCTCAGGTAAGTGTAGGTGTCAATACAAGAGAAATCTAAGTCACAACTGCCAAAGTCGCTCTGATAGGAGAAGGCCAGTGTTCTTACGCCCGCTAAGCATGGAGAGTACATTAAACACAGAATCCCCTATCATACTGAGAACACCCTGCTCCCCTGTGAGACATCTTGCAGGACAGCTATTCCACCTAAGGGCTCTACCTCACCATCGCGATACTCGATTTCACATTCCATGTCCTGATGACCACTGCCGAGTAACAAATCACCCCAAAATTTAGCAGCTTAAAACAACCAATTTATTTTGCTCACAATTTTGTGCATCACAAATTTGGGAAAGGCTCACCTAGAAATTTCTGGTGCATGTGGTTGTAATCCGGTGCTCGCTGGGGCTGCATGCATGTAAAGGCTTGATTAAGTGGGACATTCAAGATGGAGCATGCACATGGCTGATGATTGATGCCAACTGCTACCTGGGACTGTTTGACCTAAACACTTGCATGTGGCCTCTCCAGCAGGAGCGTCTCAGGGTAGTCAGGCTTCTTAGGTGACGGATGGCTTTCCCCAGAGAAGGAGATGGAAAATTCTTGGCCTGTTAGGAGCTAGCCTCAGAAGTTGTAGGCCCTGGCTTCCACTGCATTCTCTTGGTTGCAGAAGTGTTGTGGTTGCATCAGCCCACCCAGACTTAAGGTGAGGAGCCTTAGACTCCAAGGAGTGCCAAAAATTTGCAGTCTTTTTTGAGCATGCCTTTGCATATCAGGGTTGGCAGGGAAGGCATGAGTAGATTACAAAGAGAAGAAACAAGGACATGGATTTTCAAAAAGTGTCCAGTTCAACTGAATGCTTTTGGTTCTCGCTGTGCTCTTGTGTTCTGCCAAATTGCCTTTTCCTTACTTTCTCCTCAACCTCAGAGTAGTCCCCTCTTCAGGCTCCAGTCCCGCTGCTCCCATCCTACTATGCTTTGGTGGCCTTTTGTGGTTCCTCTGTGTTCTAGTATAGCCGTATGACTTGATTTCTCTCTGTGAAGCACAGTCCCAGACCCAGCTCTCTCCTTTAGACTGGCTGTCATATTGTTAGACACTGGGGCTGAATTGTGTGGTGCCTATGTGTCAAATACAGTTTTATACCTTTTTATATTTTTATACCTCATTCATTCAACCAATATGTATTGAATACCCATCATGTGTTGGCATGCCAGGGATATGGACATATTCCAGAAAGACATGGTCTCTGTTCTCATGGAGTTTACAATCTTATCCAGCTAGCTACTTCCCCACAGAAGCAAGAGAACAAGCTGAAAAAGCATTTTGCTCCATCTAGAGATGCAGCAAAACAAAATTAAGAGGAAAGTTGGAGTTATTTGGGGATCATCCTTAACATGTCCCTTTCTAAAAAAGATTTATTTATTTATTTGAGAGAGAGAGAGAGCATGCAGGGAGGGGCAGAGGGAGAGAGAGAAACTCCAGCAGACTCCTTGCTGAGCTCAGAGCTGGATGCAGGGCTTGATCCCAAGACCCCAAGATCATGACCTGAGCCGAAACCAAGAGTCAGACATTTAACCAACTGTGCCACTCAGGTGCCCCTTAATAGGCCCCTTTTTAAGTTAACAAAGTGAGGGGCGGGCATAACCTCCCACCTTCCTAAGGTACCTAGAGACCTGGGGCAAATCACACTGTGGATTAGTTAGGGTACTGCAGGCTGTTGCAGAAACAACAACAATTTTTTTTTCATGGTTTCATAAAACAGAAGCTTATTTTTGGCAGATGTTCCTAACTGGCCAGTGGCTTTCCTCCATGCAGTGATTCAGGGAGCCACGCTCTTTCTACTTTGTGCTTCTGCCAATCTCTAAGCTCTTGTCATCATCCACACAGGGCTGGCAGGAAAGGAAATAGAACATTCGAGAAGGTGCATCTGTTTTCTTCAATAAAACCAGCCACCTCTGTTCACATTCGTTCGGTGAGACAGACTCCTCATGTGGCCACACTCAGACACCGAGGCTGGGCCATGTAGCTCTTGCTGGGAAATCACTTATGGCAGAGGAAACACCAGTGTTGGTGGAAAAGCTAACCATCTCTGCCACACATGCTCTGTCCTTTCCTGCACCCTTCAAAACTGTAACCGAAATGTCATATTGAAATAGAATCAAAACCAGGGACACTAACTTCAAGGCAACCTCGGAGGCGGGAAAAAAGCCACAGAAGGATCATGTACAGGATTGGATCAGGGTAGCTAGAGATGGATCAAAGGAGTAGGAGTTAATTAACCTTAATGTTCAACGTTTTTCTGGGATTGTCCTCAAGCCTATAATGGATAGAGGCATCTTCTTTACATGCTGCCTTCCTGACATACTTTTTCAATGCCAGCAGCAAAGACAGACCCAAATTTTGAAGTTTTGGGAAAACTCTCCACTTACTGACCCACAAATGCCATTTTCCTTTCAACTTTGCAGCCTCACCTCTGTTTGAGAACACCCAGGTTCTAGCCAAATGCTTGGAGAGCTAAGGTCTAAGAATCAAAATGGAGGAACATTAAGGGAATATGCAAGGAGGTTAAAGACTTATTTATTTATTTTAGAGAGAAAGAGAGCATGAGCAGAGGGAGGGGTAGAGGGAGAGGGAGAGAGAGAGAATCTGAAGCAGGCTCTGCGCTGAGCACGGAGCCTGACGCAGGGCTCCATCTCACGACCCTGAGATCATGACCTGAGCCGAAACCAAGAGTCAGACACTTAACCAACTAAGCCACCCAGATGCCCCATGGAGGCTATTTTAATACAGTGGAATGAAAGCAAGAATGGAGGCTGACTGATGTCCCTCAGCAGATCCTCTTTGGAGGAACTTTAGACCCCTCTTCTTTCCTGCATGTGGGGCCTGCAGATTGCCTCAGACAATTCTGGGGCAGAAGGGATCTTCGAGAGGACCTATTCCACTGCCTTTCTCTGACAGATGAGAAATGTGAGGCTCAGAGTAGTTAGGTAACTTTCCTGAGATCACACAGCCAAGGAGTGGCAGAACCTGAGCATGAGCAAACGGTGCTATGCCACAGACATGCGGTACGCTCAATAAATACGAGTGTCCCTCATCCCCCAGGTTTGCCCAGGCTTCTCTGTCCTAATTATATCTTCTGCTTCTTATCGAGCCTGACAGACAGCCTCTGCCCAGTTCAGCAACACCAAACTGTCATTCTACTACATTCCGCAAAATCCATCAACAGACTCATAAAGGTTGAATTCTTTTTTTTTTTTTTAGATTTTATTTATTTATTTGAGAGAGAGAGAGCACATGAGAGGGGGGAGGGTCAGAGGGAGAAGCAGACTCCCCGCTGAGCAGGGAGCCCGATGCGGGACTCGATCCAGGGACTCCAGGATCATGACCTGAGCTGAAGGCAGTCGCTTAACCAACCGAGCCACCCAGGAGCCCATAAAGGTTGAATTCAACTCACACATCACCTTCCTATTAATTTCCCTAGCAAGTGGGCAAATCGTGGATCCTGGCGATGCCAACTCTATCCCAACCTGGGGTTATTTGGAAGGCTTGAATTCAAACAAGGAATCAGCCAGACTCAGTCTCCTTTTCCTAAAGCCCCAAGCCATTTGGTTTGGTTTAATGTCCTGTTAAACATTCAAGTTAATTTCGGTGGATGTGATCTCGATGGCCGCTGCCCAGGGGACACTCATGTGTCCTGACCGTCTTCCAGGTAAACCAAAGATTTGGAGAAGCAGTTACTGGAGCCCCCATGGAAGTAGCAAGTCACCCAGTGAAACCTGCACCACGGTTTCATTATGACCACGTCTGCAAAGCTTTGAGAGAGGCTGGTGGGAAGGAAAACCCGCAGCTGTTTTTCAAGAAATTAATTTCTATCCCTGCAGTGATCAGTCCTGGTTAAGTGAGAGAATCAAATTATCTAAGTTACTTCTGCTGGGAAGGTCGGCTGCTCTGAATCCTGATGAAAAATAACACAATGGTGCTATTTAATTTAAAACCTCCGTCTGCTTCACTTATAATTCATAATGATTATGCTCCACGTTTATGTAGTATCCAAGGATAGCAAAGAACTTTGATAGCATAAATGATTCATCCTTGGGACCCTACAGAGAAGCAGCGCTGGGCTCTTTCTCCGTAGGACTGGTGAACAGGTAGGATTGAGCCCACAAACCCGGATTCCCAAGGGGCTCTTCCAACACAAGTCAACACTCCCTCTCTAGTTATTTAGGCCTTGGCATCAAGACAAGCCAGACTAATATATTACCCAAACGGACATCATGATACTAGGAGCATAAAAGAGATAAGGAGTTATGGCTTGCAAATGTAAATCAATAAAGACCGTGGGCTTTCAGCCATTTCTTTCTGAGAAAAATGCTACCAGGACTCCAGCAACCTGGCCAGCATATGGTAGCCTTCTCCAAGACAGTCTTAACTGTTGATCTAATAGGTTCCCGCACGACACAGACAGAATGAGCCATGTGCAAATAACAGTCAACACGTGCCCTACACTTTACAGTTTACAAAGCACTTTTGCGTCTTCTACCTCATTTGCATCACCCCTCTGTTGCATCGTGTGCTTTACGTGCCTTGACCCCTGGCTGAAACCGCAGTGACTGTTCACACCCCCCCACCCAGGCGAATCGGCGGTGCCCCACGAGATGGCGCAGGCTTCACTCCACTTAGTGATGAATCACCAAGGACCACGCCACTAGCCACGGTGGCCCAGCAGTCAGAGACCAGCCACTCCTCTCCTATTCCAATCCATGGAAGGAACTAATAATACCAATGTCTGCGCTTTGTCCAGTACCCGCTTTACTGCAGGTGATTTGGCAGGGCTTGCAAACATATTCACTAATAAGCCTGACCCGAGACTGGCCAAAGGATGAAACTGGGGCTTAAACCTGCCCGAGTTCAGAGTCGAGTGATGGGTAGAGCCGTTCGGATTTGGCCCAGTAGCAGACTTCCACAGGCTTCCCCAGGGAAACCAGGACACGATAGACTATAGGCAGACGCCAGTCCAGTCAATGGTACTCCTTACGTGATCCTGGCAGCCACGCTTTCTCCTCCTGGGGGCTCTGCTTCTGTCGAAGCCCTGCCCAGTTAGTGACAGACTTCTCAAATGCTGGTATGGCTGCATTAATAGGAGCATGATGTCCAGAATAAGGGAGAACAGTTACTTTACAGACCCCATTCCTCTAAACATACTTGAAATATACATACCCAACCAAGAATATGATGGGAGAGAAAGCAGCCTCGTTCTGTATGTGACAGAGGATCTGACTGAGTTGGAAACAGCAGAGAAGCTGGTGCAAATCTCTGCAAGCAACGTGACCTCTTGGGCCAAGTGCTATTAATGGGACCACATCAGCCCCTCCTCCTCGCATTGCTATGATGGCCACATTAGATAATGTATGTAAATGCTTAGGCTGGTGTCTGAACACTGTAATCTTTTGGTCATTACAAGGCGGGGTTCTTGCCTTCAAGAGGGAGAAAGGGACAATAGTGAAAAATGAGATTTCTTCCCAGGACTAATTTCAGACCAGCTATTTTGAAAAGCAAAAACAAAACAGCTAGCCTTGCTGCGGGATAATGTGTCTGATTCCTTTCCCGACTGCTCTCTCGCTGTGTGGAGGAGAGACCCAGATTACTACGAAAGAATTTCTGACTCCCTCACCCTTTAAACAATTGCATATTCCCTAGAACAGAGAATCATTTGGTGTGAAAATCTCTCCACACTGACTTGTAGCTGAAAGCTCTCTGCTCCACCTTCTGCCTAAAGTAGGCCATTTGAGATGGAGTCAGCCAACGGGGGACGGGCCCTCCAAACTGCAGGACCCCAGCAGAGAGCTCAGGCTTCCAAGGCACACTGACCAGAATCCAGATAGCTCCCTGGATCTCACATTTTAGGTCGCAGAAACTCTGTTTCCTTGTCTAAAAAAAAAAAAAAAAAAAAAATGGGGGTGGGGAAGGCCCATGGAGAAAAGCAGCCAACAGATTCTCTGCACCCATTAAAAGCTGTTCCCATTGTCCACAACCGTGCGGCTCCACAGGAAGGACACCACAGTGATTGTGTGGGGGTGAAAGAGCTGCGGGTAACATGGCTCAGTGCCTCTGGTGCGTGGGAAGGACCCAGGCAATCTCCAGAATCATAACCCAAGCAAAGGAACGTACCTCTGGATGGAGAAGGCCTCCCACCCCATGACGGGGCCCCAGGCAGCAGAGACAGATGTCAGGACAAATTGCGGCATGGTCTGAAGGAGACACGCTGGCTGAGGGTCGGCCTCTGAAAAAGGCATTTGTGCCCACACATCTCCCAACAAACCGCTGGCCTGTCCCCCAAACACACTGGCCCTTCTGTTTCTTCTGCATGGAAGGCTTCAGTCCTTTCCCTCCCAGCCCACCTGGAAAGCTGCTACTCTTTACATTAAGACAAACTTCATAGATTTTCTCTTTCCTGAGACTTTCTTGGATCTCCAGGCAGAAGTAATCATTTCCTCATCTGTGAATCCATGACATTTTATCCATACTTTATCGATGGCACAAAGAATATTGTCTTAGAGATCATTATCTGTGTGTCCGTCTCTTCCATCAGACTGAGAGCTCTTTCAGGTCAAAGGCAGAGTTTCATTGTTTCTGTATCTTCAATTTTAAATATGAAGTCTTTGTGTGATAACCTGATTACTTCCGCTTCCTCTGGCCTCACCCCCACTGGACTATAAGCTCGATGTGGAGACAGGAGTTGTGTGTGGTTGTCTGCTTATCCCTAGAACCCAGCTTAGGCCATGGCATTTATTTTCTGAACAACTGGACTGAATGGATGAATGGAGGGAGGGAGAGACAGAGGTAGGGAGAGCCGGGTGGATGGATGAATGCTTAAATGGATGGATGGACGGATCGGTGAGTGGGCAGATGGAAGCATGGATAGAGAGAGGGATGAATGGATGGGTGGATGGATGGATG